>NC_140077.1:102432539-102946322 GCF_964194135.1 Talpa europaea
CCTAAGTAGCTATGCACTAGCTGAAGTTATGGGGGAACTGAAAATTTTAAGGAAGTAAAATCTGTAACAATTTGATGGCAGGCAGAAGTCCTTAATTTATTTTTATTAAACACACAGGAAATGAATTGCAAAATACATAAAGACTGAAACTGTTGCAAGTCTTTCAAAAAAAGATGAACTCTGTAGTACCTCAGAGTAATTATGTAAATACCTTAATTCAGAGAAAAAGGTAATTATCATCTGAAAATATGTTCAGTTGCCCTGATAATTGAATAAATGCTAACACAACGAGATGATTTTTGCTGTTTTATAAGCAAAGATAAAAAAGATTTACTATACTCAAAGTTATCAAGAATGGGGGAAAATTAGGATTTCCATTCACTTTTTCATAAGAGTCTAAGTTGGTATAGAAATTGGGGGTTAGTATGCAGTGATATTTATCTAAGCTTAAGCATGAGTCATTAAAATAAGAGGTCATAATATCAGAAAATCTCTCTTCACTCTCCTTGGGTTGTTGGTTGAAGGGTTTAGGTCCTTTCACAAAAACCTTTTATAGAATGGAATCTCACTGGCTATTAAGGAAATGAAATAAAAAATGCAGAATCACTAAACAGAAAAGAGCTTTCTTTCTGTATATTTCAAGTTCATCCTTTTTTTTTTTTTTGATATTCAATGCATACTTCTCTAACCCATGCTGCTATCATGCATAATAATTAGTTTCTCTAGAATCAATTTTGTTCAACAAAATTCCTTTTGAATCTGCATATCAGGGCAGTTTCTCCCAAAGTACAAATCTGCTCCTACATTAGTCATGTCTTTCCCCTCCCATCCTGTTCTTAGAACCTTTCATCAGCTGCCTTGGTGTGAAGACCAGGGATGAAAGGCTGATTCTTGGACAAGAATTATAGACCCCCACTTCAGCCTTCTGGCACCACAGGCTCCATCCTGCCAGTGCTCACCAGCCAAACCTTTTCAGTTCCTGGAACTCACCACTTTGTCTTCCTGACAGGACTTCCGACCTGACCTCTATTTGACTGGTTAACTATTACTCATTCATTGATCACACCCTAGCTCTGCCCTGGCTTACCCAGGACATCCTCTTCTGATCTCTATGACTAGGTGAAATCCCCAATTAGAAGGACATTTGTAACATGGCGGTGTTCGTTTCCTTCCTGGCCTCCCCACTTTGGAACGTTATGTTTTCTGTGGTTATTTGATTCATGTCTCCCTTACCCACTAAAGACTAATAAGAGAACCAGTGTAAGAATCATGTCTGGTTTTCTGTTTATTATGACAAAGTATCTTAAAAACCTTGTTGAATGAATGGATAAAACATTTATCTGTTTTCTGTACATGGTCATTGGCTGGGTAAACAATATAAGCAGGCATCAGGGAGGTCTCTTCTCATGTTTCCAACAGAGGCTTAAGTTGCCCCAAATTACCAGTGACCAGGACAGGGGCATTCAAAGTGTCAGGCTATTATTACCTTTTATCAATCCTAATCTGTCACTGTTTTAATGATCACAAGGGTCTTTCTAAGCCATTTTCACCCTGTTTCTCAACAAAGATTAAAGCTATTCATTTTCAAATTAATGAGTGGTACCAAGTAAGGGAGAAGAAATGTGAGCTTCTTGCTGCCAAATTTGAACTGATTTGGGTCTGACTGTAGTTGCAGAGTCTGTGTTAACTTGGGGTTGAAGCGTTAGCAGATTCAGCACAAATTATATCAACTTTACATGCATTTGACTTGAATCATGAAATGGTGTGATAAAAATCTAATAGTTTGATGAAATAAATAGAAACAAGATTTTAATGGGAAAATGTCTATATAAATCTAGTTCCCAGCCAATTTTCTTTCTTTTCTTTATCACTCACTATTAATTTAAGTGAGCAGTAAATGTAGTGTATTTCTTTCACTATTGTCCCATGGCAAGCAATGACTAATTCAACTCAGTAAGATTGAGTCAACTCCAGTAATTTTAATTTGGGGTTTTCATAGTTTATTCTAAAGATAAATAATGAGAAAGCCAAATTAGATCATAGAAAATATCGAAGGCTGTGCTTTGCTACATATAACAATTAAGTATTAAAGTTGGGTAAGAGTTGAAAGCTTTCAGTACTTAATATATTGAATATGATATGGTACTTGTGTCTCCTGCCAGAGTATTGCTTCTAGACAGTCTAATCTGTACTCCTAGAATGACACCCTGTGGCTGCACATATCAACAGCACAATACTCACTTGTCATTCTCCTTTTCATATTTTTGAAAAAAAGTATTTTAAATATGCAAATTCTGTGCAACTTACAGAAAAATCACTTTACTGTTTGAAAAGGATTAGGTGATGTCAGCATGAATAAAGACATTATTTCAATCTTTATATATATCTTTATATATCGTGATGTATAGCTACAATTTACTAGACAAGCGAGTAAGGGTTTTCCCCTTTAAAATACTTGCTAACATTTTGGTGTTTGTAACTTAAATCTACATTTCTTCCTATCATTTCACTGGATGGCACTGAGCCCTATTTTATTATCTCTGTTTTACATTTATAGAAACTGAAGGACAGTGAGGGTCAAAGTAATTTTTCAAGTCTTCTACCTACTAAAATGCTAGTAGTAAACTCTGCATTGAGGGCTTTTGGATTCCCCATATATTACTTTTCTCAGGGAACCCTGCTGTAATGTAATCACCTAGTAATTACTGATTCAGACTTTGAAGATTTGGTCATTTGAAATATATTTTCTATTATAAAAAAAGAACTAAACCTTTTGCTACCAGAGATGGGATATTGATTAGATTGCTAGCATTTTCTAACATTTCCCCCATTCCTGTCTATATAAATCTTCCTAATTTTCAAGACCAGCCAGCACCTACATCTCCTGCACCTTCATTCTCTGTAAATTCTGTGAACTTCTGACCTCCTGAATATTTATTAAATTAGTCTCTGGGCAAATTATTTGTCAGTGAGTCATTGTATCTCAAATATTATTGTATTTTTCTTAAACCCACTTAAATATTTCCTGTCATTTAAATTTCCTTCTGTTCATCTTCCAGGTGAACATCTTGAGGATGAGGATATTGCTTGTTTTGCTAGTCTGTTGTGGTCTCAAAACACCTGTGTATAATAGGTGCTTTGTTAATCTATCTTAAATTACCCAAAAGGACTGAAATAATTATAATGCATCTATTTATACATACTCTCACATTTAACATTTGTAATTTATTATGCAATTGTTTTAGATTCTTAGTAAAATTTCTATATCGCTTAAATTCGTACATAATTGAATACTATAACAAAGTAAAATTTTGGTGCATTTCTACCTATTATGCATATACTTTGTGCACTTCACTCACCTTTCATATATTACAGGAACAATATAATAAAACTAAATATATGCATTATTTATGATTATAGTTATATAATTCAGTTAATATATGCATTTTCAGATATTAAGCTAGAAATAGGACTCTCTCTTAAAAATCTTTCTTTCCTGCTCCATGCTGTCTATCATTGCATTCCATCTAACTTAATATAAGAAAACCCATATTTACTTTTACTTCCTATGGAGCCTTGGATCTGGGTGGACCAGTCTCTTAGAGATGCAGGTCTATCTGAATCTGCTATTGCCTGTGAGCAGTGTGCAGGGAGGGGGGTGACAGCTGGGAGGAAGAGAAGAGATGAGAATGGTGAGGGAGTTCTTAATTCTGACTCTTATCCTAGAACTAAGCTCTGTCTTCCTAATTAGCCTGTGTCCCTTGTGCCTTCAAACCTAGAACTTCATGCTTCCTTCTCTAAAGCAATCATTCCTTATCCAATCCCTGGAGCATCCAGATGTTAGAGATCTTGCAAAGCTATTAATGTATTTGTTTTAAAATTAAGAATGTTGTTTGTGAGGGGCCTCCTTGGTGGTGCAAGGGGTTAAGATTCAGCCTATGGGGCTGTCCACAGCCCCTGCGACATGGGTTTGATCCCCGGCCAGCCAGGGAGCTACCCACATGGCATGGCAGACCTCTCTGTCTCGCCCGCTGCTCCCCTCAACAGTGTACTTCGGCCAATCTGCCTGTTCTGTTCCCCACTCTGTCTCTGGTAAATCCTCTCACCCCCCCACACCTCTGGCCTGTACCCCAGCTCTTATATGCGTAAATAAATGAATCTTAAAAAAAAAAGAATGTTGCTTGCGAATCATACTTCAAATGCAGAACAATTCCAGCCTAAAGGATTTCCATAACCCAAGGGAGTTTGTATAGTTGGTTAAATGTTTGATTTTTATAACTGATATTCCTTCTCCACAGTAAATTAAGATTTTCAGAAAATGATAAGGCAGCCACTGACAAAAACAAATCATTGTAAAAAGAAGCTAGGGTTTGTAAGTTATGTAACTATCCCAATTAGTTCTCATACTTTTGTTGAGCATTTTGTTGTCTCATCAGAGTCCACAGAAGTGAAAAATGTAGCAGGATGGTCCAAATTGAAACTGTAAAAATAAATTCAGACACATTCAATACTTCACAGAATATGGGGTTTCAATCTATGTAGTGAGGCCTTCAGTGTCAGTTAAATTTCACACAAGTAATCTGAGGTAGTCTCAACTGGAAAAAGTTTTCCAAATCAAAAGTTTAGCAACACAAAGCATGACTTGAAGCCCAAGCCTTCAGTTTATTTTTTAAATATATTTTATTTTTTTCATTTAATTTTTAATTTTCTTACATCATTGTTCAGTTTTGTACAATATTTGGTTTCTACCCTCAGGTGTAGTACCCATAATTCTCACATTACCATGGTACCCGGGAAACATCACCCTAATCCCTGTGTTCTTCTTTCTCCTGTTTTGAAGTCTTCAGTTCAAAACTGAAGACAAGAGCCTCCCTGATGGTGCAGGGGTTTAAGTCTTAGCACTATGAAGCTATTGGCAGCCACTGCAGTACAAGTTTGATCCCTGGCCAGGGAGCTGACCCAGATGGTGCAGCAGACCTCTGCTGTCTGGCCTGCTGCTCTCCTCAGCAGTGTATTTCAGTAGATCTACCTGTTTTGCTCCCTATTCTGTCTCTGGTCAATACTCTTACCTCCAGCATCTCTGGCCTACACCCCAGCTCTTGAATGCATAAATAAATAAATACTTAAAAATAAATAAATAAAACTGAAGACAAGTCAGCTAAGAGATGAACAAAGGTAGCTGCTGGAAGGTAGCTGCTTGGTAGCTGCTGCAAAGGTAGCTGCTTGTTAAGCACATGGTGATCCCTGAGATGAAGGGCCAATCCAAAGAGAGAGTGGTGAGGCAGAGAGAGCATTTTGAACTTGATCCTGTAAGCTGCTGACAATGGTCGAAGCTCAGTTAGGTCTGGAATTTCACTTTGGCATGACTGAAATTTATGTTGCCAACTATTCTCAACTCACATTTATACTGATGATATGAATCCCATTTTGATCCCATTTCCGCAGTGTCAAAAGCATACACTTGGTGGTAAAATAAGGTATGCAACATGTTTTCTAGTCAGGAGGAAAATAATCTCTACTGGCACATATTTAATTCACTGCAGCCTCATCACCTGCAATATATGGATAACATTCAGTTCCAGATCCAAATACTGACATTAATTATTGGGATTTGATTGGGGGTAACCACTTTGACTTAGGATTTCCACATTGTGTAATTTCACCAGTTTCTGTGATTCAGTCATGTAAGTACATATTGGAAGTGATGAGATGGGCTAAATATGACTTTAGAAGAACACAAGGTATTTTACTAGATAAGATGATCCTTTGTTGTGTATCTACATATGGGATCCTCTTTAAATTTATATTTGAAATACTTCCTCTCATTTGTTATCAGTGTAAAGTGTCTTTACTTATGTAAAGACAACAGAATCTTCACTGTATTTTTGATACCATAATATCAGATCCAGAATGTAACCTAATGGGTTCACCTGCATTTTGAAAGGTAGTTCAAACTTGACATTATTATTAAAAAAGGCACTGTTGGGCCTACCCTGGTGGCGCAGCGGTTGAGCGCTAGGTTGCGTGCCTGCCCACAGCCTCTGCAGTGCCAGTTCAAACCCCAGCCACCGGCGAGGGTCCCACAACAACAACAAAAAAGGCACTGTTACTATAATATTTCAGTGTAATTTCAAAATTTCATTATCTAATAATGTCTTAAATATTTAAAGATAAAATGCATAGCTACACACTTAGTAATTTTTACCGTTATAACACATAATAAAATTTATGTCTAGCAACAAGTACAATTAATAGTATAATTGAATTGGATGGGCTCATAGAATAGCAAAAAAGCAAATAAATAAGGTAAAAGTAATAATGTACATAATGAGAATTCATTACATAAAATGTTTTAAAATTATATTGAGTTGGTCTTTATGTGTAATTTATAAATGTATTAAATCATGCATTAAAAACCAGAGATATTTTGATTTCATGACAGGTAGATCTTATTTACTAACCATCTTATTGATGAGACTTTAAAGAATGAGTTAATTCAAGGAGAGTTTTTCCAATTAATATTACATTTTTAAAGTGAGTCAGAAATTGATGCATCTCTTGAGCACACAGACTTCTAAAAATCTCCAAAAATGTCTCAAAATGATAATAAAAATATTTGGTTTCAGTACAATCAAGCAAATAAAACAAATCCAGTGACCATAGACTATTCGTATTATCATAACATGAAAAATTTTTTATAAGCCACAGAGAATATTTTTATGTTTTCCAAGGATGACAAACATTTTCTTATTTTGAAAATAGCATGGCTTCATTTCAGACACTTGGGGGAAACAATTACTGTGCTAAGATACTAAATTCCTTTAACTGATTTCCATTACTATTCTATGTTGTTAAGTGAGCCTTCTTTGTGACATCTTTACTATGTAGATGGGTTAAATATGGCCCCCTATGTACTGTTCTATATTATGCGCTTCTTTACAGCAGGTTAGGACTCATTAGCTCAAAAGTCCACTGGGGACAAACTCAGATTTTCACATACCCAGTTGTTTTAAATAGCGCCTAAATGAGTGTGTGTGTTTGTGTGTGTGTGTGTGTAAACACACACACATATAAATTTCTTTACTATTTAGAGTCCATCTACTTGGTGCACCCCCCCAAACTTGCATCCAACATCTGGTAGCGAATAGACAAAATAAACTGAACTATAAGAGACCCCAGTTGCTGCCCATGGAACTCTATGATTCCCCATATTGCTTTTGAGCAGTGTCATCTAGACATATCTGTCCCCTGCATGATGTGATATTCTCCCCCATCTGAGAGGGGGCCTCCAGAAATTCTCAAGCTGTGAGGGACATGTTCCAGGTGTAAGGCTGCCCAAGAATGGCCCAAATAAAGTCCTCAGATCAGCTCATGGTCATAACTTAATCCAAGGTCAAGCTGAGGAACCCCTTGGTTTCATGATAATACTTTCAAAGAAAGAGATCAACAATCAAACCTACTGAATGTTAGTTGAAAATCTAAGGCCCTGTGTGATCTGTCTGAGTGATTACATTTCAGTTTTTTGCTGTTTGTCCTTCTGGCATGTCCTGACAGATAAATTACCACATAGACTTTTGTGTTCTGAAAGTGTACGCTAACATATGTCTATTTCCTCCATGGACCCTGGGGTTATTTCTTAACCAACCTTTCCCTACAGCTTTGGAGTAAAAGACAAACATTTATTTTTCTCTGCATAATTCTTCCCCATCGGCTTTCAGTAATATTGCAGGAATTTTATATACTTGAATGGCAGACTGATATTAAAAAAAATTAGGAGAGTTATTTTGTGCAGAGAATTTCAACTTTTATTCCCAAAAAAGATGTTTAGAACTATTTTTTATTGTGGTAGAAAGCATGTAACATAAAGGTTACTATCTTAACCATTTTTAAGATTACAATTTCATAGTGTTAACTATAGGCACATAGTTGTTTCGCTGATCTCTAGAACTTTCTAACTGCAAACTGAGGCTCTCTCCACACTGAAACCTTTTCCTCCTATCCTCCAGTCCTGGCAACCACCATTTTAGCTTTTGTTACTTTACATAGATGCTTTACATAAGCATTTGTCTTTTGTGACTGGCTTATTTGACTTAGCACAATATCCTCAAGTTTAATCAATTTGAGGAACATAGGAGGATTTCTTTCTCTCTCTCTTTTTTAAAGGATCAGTAATAGTCCACCACATATAACAAGTTTATCCATTCATTCATTGACAAGCATTTGGGATGTTTCCACTTTTGGTTATTGTGAATACTGCTGCAATGCATCTGGGTGTATAAATATCTCTTCAAGATGCTGATTGCATATATTTTGATAAATACCAGTAAGTGGGGTTGCTGAATCATGTAGTGGTTCTATTTCCAATTTTTTGAGGAAACTCTGTATTGTCATATGTAGCAGGCTGTAGCATGTCACATTTCCCTTCACAGGTCCAATTTCTCCACCCCTATGCAACACTTGTTATTTTCTGTTTGCTTTTTTTTTAATGAAAAATGTTATGGTGACCATCCTAATAGATATAAAATGATAGATCATGCTTTTGAGGTGTCTTTCTGTGATGATTAGTGATGCTGGATTTCTTTTCATTTGCTTGTTAGGCATTTGGATTCTCTTTTAAAAAAAAAAGTCTACAAATCTTGTTGCCCATTTTTAAATTGGTTTACTTACTTTGTTCTTATTGCATTATAGTTCTGTACATATTCCAGATATTGACCCTTTAGTAGATGTCATTTGCAAATATTTCCTTCCATTCTGCAGATTGCCTTTGCTCTTTGTTGAATGCTTCCTTTCTTGTGCAGAAGCTTTTCAACTTATGTCATCCCCTTTCACTATGTTTCTTAGAGTTTAAATGCCATGCGCATGAAAGCATTGCCAAACCCAAGTTCATGAAGATTTACTTCTTTATTTTTCCTGTAGGTTTTTTATAGTTTTAGGTCTTAATGGTCGGGTCTAAAACTTATTTTGCCTTAATTTTAATATGTTATGTAGTATAAGGTATTAATGTCATTAGTTTGCATGTGAATATGCAGTCTCTCAACACTGTTTAAAAAAACTCTTCTTTCCCCTTTCCCTCGTTGTTTTGCTGTGGCACACTTGTGGGCAATCAGAACCATTTAGTAAGGGTTAATTTCTGGGCTTTCAGTCCTGGCTCATTGGTCTATATGTTTGGCATGATGCCAGTACCATACTCTTCTTATTACTATGGCTTTTTAATATGTTTTGAAATCAGGGAGTGTGAGGCTTCTAACTTGCTTTTATTTCTCAGATTCCTTTGATTATTCAGGGTCCTTTGAGATACCACATGAAGTTTAGTATATTTTTTTTTCTTATTTTGTAAGAAATGTCATTGGGATTTTGAGAGGGCTTACATTGTATGTGTCTATAGATCACTTGAGCAATATGGGCATTATAACTATGTTAAATCATCCATTCCCAAACACAAGTTGTCTGTTTTGTGTGTTTCTTTCTTAACTTATTTCAGCAATATTTTGTAGCTTTTCATGTATAAGTCTTTTACTTTCTTGTTTAAGTTTATTCTTAAGTATTGATATGTTGCCTTTTGAATACTATTATAAATGGAATTGTTTCCTAAATTTCCTTTTTAGACTGTTCATTGTTAGTGTAGAGACACTAAATTGATCTTTGTGTGCTGATTTTTGTGTCCTGCAATTTTGTTGAATTCATTTATTAGGCCTGGTTTGTTGGTATTCTTGAATCATTGGGGTTTTCTAAATAAAATTCATGTTGTCTATAATGAGAAATTGTTTTATTTTTCCTGTCCAATTTTGATGTCTTCTGTTTCTTTTTCTTACCCATTTGCTCAGACTGGCACTTTCAATACATGCTTGGAACTTTAGGCATAGATTACACCGTTCTTTTGTTACAGAACTATGTTACTACTCTCATCTGTGGGTGTGAGATTAGAGTTACTTTTCCACTTTGTGAGACTCATAGCCAGTGATCAGTGATAAACTAAACTGATCCCATTGGGACTAACGATAATAATATTATAAATTTACTGTTTTTACTTAAAAAATTATAACACCTTGTGTAATTTCACTTTACTGTGTGGTTAAAACTTATAAAAATCGAGGTATTGTTCTTGTTAGTGTTCCTGTAACTGACTGAAATTAATTGCCCCTAAAGCAATTAATGAGACTTCTGCTCTTGTCATAACTAAACAAAAAGAAGTAAAATGAAACTTTATATAGCCTGTATGAAAATGAAAAGCAAAAGGGTATGAAATTCACTGCACTTGAAGTCTGAGAAATGTTTATAAGCAATCCAGTTTGCAAAGATCTTATTTTGTGGCAGATTTCAGTTCAACTATAAATTCAAAGTCCTTGAATGTCCCATAGCTCTTATGTTCAGTATGCATTTATCACACAGTGATTAATGTTAGAATGACTTTGCTGAATGCTTGAGTGACCTTATTAGACAACACACCAGAGAGAAATAAAATTTTCATTACTAGAAAAATTTCCATTTTTTCATCAGAGTTCATCAGATCTGCTATGACATACAGTGAAATTCCTTGCAAGTTTGTGTTTTTTCTCCACATAGACTTGTCCTTATTTAAGATTTAAAAATGCCTGATTTTTACATCATGCATTAATCAAATCAAATTCCCCTTGTTAAATATATTCACAGGTCTCATCTTCTACCAGTTTTTGCAGTTTTTCTTGCTGCTGATTTACTTGTTCAAATAAAATTGATTGAATGCTTCCTGGGCAGAGAAAATTGAACTAAAAACTAGGATAAGAAAATAAATATGAGTGCAAAGACCTCATAATCAAGTCAGGAAACAGACACAACAACCCTCGAGTAAAATACATTGTCAAACACATATAATAAGAGGCTCATCATCTTTATTTTCTCTCACTCTATTTAACTTTACACATCTTCTTTCGCTCAATTAAATGCCCTTTACCGTTATTCATCGTTAGAATCTAATCCATCCTTTCAAATTTTGTCTAAATGAAGTTGCCATTAGGTCATTTTGATTAGTCTTTCCAAAGTCAGAGTGGAAGGAAGTACCCCCAACATCTCATTGTTACATATTATAGAATTAATTGAATTGATTTTATGTGCTTGTTTTACTGCTAGACACAAATTTTTAGTAAAGCATGATAGCATTCGCTAAGCCTGACTATAGAAAATATATAAAGATGATTAAGTGCATACTTATAATGAGAAGTCTGAGAGTGTGAGGAATTCCAAAGTGACAAAGTTCATCATACTGCAATCAGAGATGGGGTGAGGAGCAGTCTGGAATGCTTCCTGGAAGAGGTGATCTTCTAAAGAAAGAACTAGAAAGGAAAGGGTAAGTCTGGGAAGAGAATGCCTGGTTCAGTTACACAAATTGGAAATGAAAAAGCTATATAGCCATGTTGTCTTTCTTTAACCTCTCTCTAAAAACTCCTTTGTATTTTTTTTGGCTTATTTAAGTACAACATTTTCTAAATGTACTATATAATTTGACTCAAAATGCTTTCTTTTCTTTCCCACTCACCATACCATTTTCAGTGAAAGGGAATTTGTAATAAGTTTGACAATGTAATTTGCTGCCATTTAAAATGACCTTCTAGGGCCTCCCTGGTGGTGCAGCGGTTGAGCGCTGGGTTGCGAAGCTGCCGGCAGCCTCTGCAGCGCTGGTTCGATCCCCGGCTGCTCCCTGGCCACCGGAGGAGGGTCCCACATGGGTACAGACCTCTCCTGCCGCCCACTGCTCCCCTCAGCAGTGTACTTTGGTCCTTCTGCCTGCTCTGCTCCCCGCTCTGGCTCTGGTGAATTCTCTCACCCTCCCGCGCTTCTGACTGTACCCAGTGCTTGTATAAATAAATAAATAAATAAATCTTTAAAAAAAAATAAATAAATAAAATGACCTTCTAAATGGCTTGTGATTAGAACTATTTAGATATTAGGAGAAGTAGTTAGATATTAGTGGAACTTTTGGCATCTTCCATCATGGATTCTGAATATATGCAACTATCATTGGCATATACTTTTAACTTGCTATTTTAATAATTTTTAAATTTTTTTTAAAGATTCATTTATTTATGCATACAAGAGCTGGGGTACAGGCCAGAGATGTGGGGGGTGAGAGGATTCACCAGAGACTGAGTAAGGAGCAGAACAGGCAGATCTACTGAAATACGCTGCTGAGGGGTGCAGTGGGTGAGACAGAAGAGGTCTGTTGCGCCATGTGGGTTGCTCCCTGTCCTGTCAGGGATCGAACTCATGCTGCAGTGCTGCGGATTACTTCATAGTGCGGTGCTCAACCCCTCGCGCCACCAGAGAGGCCTTAACTTACTACTGTAAAGAAAGTCTCTATGGGCTTAGAATGAACAGCATTCTAATGATTGATATTTGTGAGCAATATTCAGAAATAATACCAAGAGCTAGATGTGTAATCTTTTCCCTTCATTTAGTGCAACCTGTCACTAGTCTAGGAAAATATGGCGTTATACCTAGAGTTTATACTGAGAGTGTCACAAAGTGACAAGGATTTTGGTGGGCTCAGTGTATTATAGTTGTGGGGGGCCTCTTTACCCTTTATGGTATCCTGACCACATTGATCTAGATGTTTAGAAAGAAACATGATCACAAATTAGACTGCTGTGTTTTGTCACATGCTTATTTTCCCTGGTGGGGTTGGTGGAGAGGGTGTGGATATGAGTGAATCAAGAAGACAACTGACTTACAAAAATATTGAAATAAATATGAGGAAATTCTTGATTCTTGAGTAACAGAGGGAGGGCTGTCACTGACTTCAGGACATATGTACTCCTTTATTCTCTATTTTTTTCCTTTTATTTTACTCAAGTGTTACTTTTAATTATTCATATCTTGGAGGTATTAAGTCAGCATAACCAACTAATTACTACCTAAAAAATTGAGTATAATACTTCATAAAACATTATTTTTAATATTGACGACCATGAGAAAATGGGAAAAAAATGTATCTGGAATTTTCACATGCATTAGAAAAATATGCTAATGCTGAGGTAAATTGCCTGGTAGTTTTTACATATTGAAAGGATTAATTTCCTCCTAATGAATTTTTGCTAGTGTTTATCATATTGGAATTACTAGAGGGTTCTGTTTAGTTGTATATTTTTATATAATTGCACTGGTGATTACTTTTCCTTTGGAGCAGTGATTTGACAAGATTGCTTTAAAGATTGTATAAGATAATCAAAAGTGAAAAGAACCTTACAAATTATAAGGTGTTATAAAATATAATAACTTTAAAGAAATTACAAGGTGTGCATACTTAATGAAAATGATTAGTCAATTTTGTTTTGCCTTTTTTATAGTCTCACCGCACTCTCATCTAAGAAAGAAAAAAATATAAAATAATATCTAGTTGGGTATTTATTGGAATTGTGTGTATGTATTTTGAGGAGAATTGATATTTTATAAAATTGATTCTGCAACATAAGTGATTTCAATTATTCACATCTTGATTTATATTTTACAATAAAATTCAGGGTAATATATGAGGTCCTAAGTGTTGAGCCCTAATTCCATGTAATTGGTGTCCTCATAAGAGGACATGATTTCTCTCTGCTCAGTCTTTCTCCTCCTCATTCAGGCAATAATGAAAGGTAAGGTGAGGACACAGCAAGCAAACAGCTATTTACAAGTTAAAAAAAAGAAAATATAAGATGGGGACATGAGAATTATAAAGCCATAGTTCAGTTGTGAGAATTGAATGTCATGTTTTAAAAATGCTTAGACAATCTGGGCCTTGATAAGCCCTCAAGAAATTGTATTTTCTATTATTAAATATCAAGTGTTGAGTTAAAGTATTCCTTTTACAGTATCCCTGATTGATAGGGACCCATTCTTTTGAGAACTTTCAATGTAATGAGGCTCACATCCCTATACAACAGCTCCACCTAAACTACACAATTTATTTTAATTTATGTTGCATGTATTACAACATCCTGATTTGGGAGCCACCTGCATTAAATAACCTTTATTAGAAAATTTTGTTGTGTTAAATCCAATAGTTTCTCTATTAGCAATATTAGATAATGTGACTGGATTTCCACACTGAAATAAAATATATTTCAACCCATCATATTTCACCCTTACCAATATATCACTAAAAATAGCTGTTATCATAGGTTTCTATTCTCTAGTGTAATAACATTGAGGGCATTATCAAATAGCAGAGTTACTCATCTTTATGGAGATAATATAATATGGAGGATAAGATCTAGATCCAGATAACTGAGATTTAAGTAATAATACCAAATAGAATTTATTGAGGGCTTATCAAGGTCCAGTTTGTCTAAGCACTTTTTAAATATTATACATTCAGTTCTCACAACTGACCTATGGTTTCATAATTATCAATTTCCCCTTTTACATTTAACTGACATTCAGGGAAGTTTAAGCAACTTTTCTCATATCACAGAACTAAATACAGTAAGTGTTAAAAATGAATATACTGTAGAATTGACAGATTAAGGCACCTCTAAACTATTCACCACCTCTTAGATTTTACCCAGTAACAATAAGTGTCATATTTGTGACAACACACAATCTTTTAAATAGCTTTTCTATGTTTAGAAAAATTGACACATATGAATAAACCCTCTTCAATGTAAAAGGCACAAATTAATTTTTGTCTCATCATTCTGGTTATAACACAGGCTCCATCAATTTTTCCATGCAAGATTTGAATTCAGAAATGAACAATTCAAGGAAAAAAGGCTTTGAGAGTGCTTCCTTTTTTGTTGGCATGTTTGCAGCAGGTATTTTTGGATTCCAGGGGTGACAGGTCAAGTTCTTGATGCGAAGTGGTAATGGTCCTGGCAGTGCACTAAAGTCAAGGTCTTGGCAAGGAGCACTCAGAGGCACAGTGTCAGTCTTGTATCAGATCAGCACTTGGCAAGGTTTGGGTGTTGCTCCTGGAAGCTAAACCTTAAGTCCATCTCTGCATCCTTTCCCAAGATTCTGTGAGTGGCATAATAAGTTCTGAGAAATCTCTATTCTCCTTAAAGTGTTCAGAAAAGCTCTTGTTCTTTCCAACTTAGAGTCTTCCTTATGCACTTTCTCTAAAAAATAAATCTCTCGGAGCAAAAGAGGGTGTATTAGTATTTTTGCCTGTATATTTTTAATGGTACAGGGATCAGATTTTTCTTCACCTTTTTAGAGCAAACTCTTTAGATCAAACTTAAATCTTTCTAAGCTTCTTGTTGAATTGTATACTTTCCATCCCAATGATAACTTTAGTTTCCTTCACTAGTAATAATATTCTAATCCTTAGACTTCATTTTGTAATGTAGACACACAATCTAAGGCAGAGATGTCTGTTGTTACTTGCTTGTAGTTTCAATTGCAGTTCCAAATACATTTTTTTTATTATTTATTTTATTTATACCAGCACTGGGTACAGTCAGAAGTGCTGGAGGGTGAGAGAATTCACCAGAGCCGGAGCAGGGAACGCAACAGGCAGACTGATGAAATACACTGCTGAGGGGAGCAGTGGGAGCAGCAGGAGAGGTCTGTCGCACCATGCGGGACCCTCACTGGTGGCCAGGGATCGAACCAACGCTGCAGAGCTTCACAGCCCAGACCTCAACCACTGCACCACCAGGGGAGGCCCCCAAATACATGTTTTTATAGCTGTTTTCTTAAAAAAAAAATAGACATTTTTTTCCAGTTCCATGAAAAATGATATAACCAGCTAAGACACTCCAAAATAAAGGATTTTTTTTATGACACTTCATTTGTATAGGACCTATGAAAAGAAATTTACTGATTTTCACCAATTCGATGACAAAATCAGATAGTAATTTAGCATCTTCTTCGGCCAGCAATTGGGTCACTAGATTGGGGGCCTCTGTTATGGAGAATGGTGCCACAAGTGGTAGGAGCTGTAGCCAAATATAGGTCTGTGTTCGGATCTTAGGATGTATAAGCAAAACTTATAGTATAAAATAAACTGGTAATAATAATAATAATAAATATGATGCAATAAAGAAAATGTGTAAGAGTGATATGGTAGAAAAGAAATTTATTAACCATGGGTTCAGGTAAGCAAGATATTTCATAATATATGGATGAGGAAGTTTCTATGACCTCATACCTTTGAACCTTTTTAATAAATTGTGAAACATGTTTTTAAATTGAAGTTTTGAGAAACAGAGATGATCAAAAAATGATAGCTTGAGTGAATGTTTGAAATATTTCTCATCGAGGACTTACTATGTATACATATACATTGGCCTTGTCAAGACCCCTTGACATCTGTGGTAATGTCACTATTAAGACCAGATAACATGGTTTATCATATTTCTCCAGCAATATTTGTTCAAGTGCAGATAGACATTAGGAGAGTGTTTGGGTAAATCAGGTATATGGTTTTCCTGTGTGATGAAATTGACAAACTATATATGATGCTGGTTTATGAGAGAAGATAGTAATTGTCCAAGGAATTTGCACTGTCTAAGAAAGAAATGTAGTAGAGTGGGTAAAGATAATAATTTGGCCTCTAATTTGGTTAAAGAATTTCTGGCATGGGGCGAATAGAATAATCAAATTGAACAGTGAAAGATGCTTGACATTGAGGCATCTACATTACCATGGTTATGACCACATCATGAAACCGGCACTGGAATTACCTAGTTAGAAAATTAAAAACTTGGTTAGTGTAGACGGAGAGGTAGGGTGGGAATGGTAACAAAGAGGGAGGGGACACTATGGTTTATGGTAAATGGACTATGGGTGCTTGGATTATGGGGGTGGGGTGGTCACATGTATCTGACAAAGTGTGTACCTATTAACCTTAAATCATATGAAATAAGCCAATGTTACCTCAAGAAAGGAAAGGTAAAATAAAAACTTGGTTTGTGTGGACTTGTGTGCCATTGAGCACAAACACAAACACACACTCTTGGGCAGGACTACTAACTAATTTGAAATAATTACATGCTCTAAATATTAATTTCAAAAACTAATAGCCGGGCCTCCCCGGTGGCGCAGCAGGTTGTGTGCAGTGCTGTGAAGCTGTCCACAGCCTCTGCAGCATGGTTCAATTCCCAGCCGACCAGGGAGATGCCCACATGGCGCCACAGACCTCTCCTTTGTCGCCCACTGCTCTCCTCAGCAGTGTATTTTGGTCCTTCTGCCTTTTCTGCTCCCTGCTCTGTCTTTGGTGAATTCTCTTACCCTTCTGTGCCTCTGGCCTGAACCCCAGTGCTTGTATAAAATAAATAAATATTAAAAAAAACCCTAACAATAACCTTAATTTTGTTGACTTTTCAAGATAAATCTCTATAAATTGATGAACTTTGAGATGACTTAGTGAATTATTTATCAGAGTGGGTGATGAGATTGAGTAGAATAAACGTTTACATTGTTTGTTATTTTCTGAGTATAAAAGCAACCCAGGTACAGAATATAAGCTATAAGAAATACAGTAAAAGACAACAATTATAAAATATAATTTGACAGATATACCCCCAGGTTCTGAAAAGCATTGTCCTTGAGCTTTTGCTCTTTTTCAATTTTCCCTTTCTAAAAAGAATGTCCACCTGTATACTGTTTCATACCTTTTTTTAATTCAACTCATGGCAACGCATCTTATTCTAAAGCAAAAGTATCATAATTTATTTAAAATGCATAAACAAAGGAAGGAAATGCTGAGCAAGGGTTAGCAGGGGAAAAGGGAGAGTGTGAGCAAAGACCTAGGAAGGACATTTCTTTTGTGTGGAGGCAGAGAGAAGACGCAGATGTGGTTTGAATGCATAGTTCACACTGGAGAAATATTTCACATGAGATAGTAAAGTATATGCCAGTCTTTAAAATACTCTGAATAGAGGTCTGAGAAATTTGGAACTGATTTTCAGACAGAGAGATGTTGAAAGGGGTTTGTTAGGGAAATTAATTGATTATAGATTTCAGCATGTATAATGTTTTGGAAAGTTTTAATGGACATTGAGCACTGTGCATATACCTAAAACAAAGATATTTAGAAAACTATGTTTACTCAAAAAGATTTATAAGGGGTTCCAACTTTAGCAGCATGAATTTATCAAATTAAAAATACGAGACACACACTCAAACATACACACAAGTTACCAAGATTATTGAGCTTATGGTATTTCATTCCAGTAGCAGTTTTCTCAGATGATTATCTCAGATAAAAAATACATTGGCATATTTTTATATCATCAGTACTGTTTGGGATTTTTATATCATCAGTGATGTTTTCAGAATTTTTTTTTTATAAATAATAAATTTTATTTTTATATTCCCCATACAATTGCAGCCCCCCCCATTCTGACCCCAATCCCTCCCCTCCCGCCCCCGCCCTCCTAAAAGTGTCTCTGGTTCATAGTTTTTTGTTGATATTGATTTTCACTTTATTATAGTTAATCATTTTCCTGGTCCCTTATTTAAGTTTTCTAGATTCCTGCTATGAGTGAGACCATCCGGTATTTTTCTTTTTCTTTCTGGCTTATTTCGCTGAGCATGATCCCTTCCACCGCCATCCATGTTGCTGCAAATTGCATGTGTTTATCTTTTTTGAATGCTGAGTAATATTCCATGGTATATATGTACCACATCTTCTTGATCCAGTCATCTATTTTTGGGCATTTGGGTTGTTTCCAAAGCTTAGCTATTGTAAACAGTGCTGCTATAAACATAGGGGTGCAGGTGTTGTTTGGAATTGATGTTTCTGTGTCCTTTGGGTAAATACCTAGGAGTGGAATTGCTGGATCATATGGAAGCTCTATGTTTAGTAGGTCCAGAAATCTCCACACAGCTCTCCATAGCGGTTGGACCAGTTTGCACTCCCACCAACAGTGCAGAAGAGTTCCTTTTTCTCCACAACCTCGCCAACAAATGTTGTTGCTAGTTTTTTTAATATGTGCCATTCTCACTGGTGTAAGATGGTATCTCATGGTAGTTTTGATTTGCATTTCCCTGATGACATGTGATGTTGAACATTTTTTCATATGCCTGTTGGCCATTTGGATTTCCTCTTCAGAGAAGTTTCTTTTTAGCTCTTCTGCCCATTTTTTGACTGGATAATTTTCTTTGTTGTTGGTGAGTCTCATCAGCTCTTTGCAGATTTTTGTGATCAGTCCTTTATCATTAGTGTTGGGTGCAAAAATGTTCTCCCAGTTGGTGGGGTTTCTCTTTGTTTTTGTTATTGTCTCTTTTGCTGTGCAGAAGCTCTTTAATTTGATGTAGTCCCAGCTGTTTATCTTTGCCTTCACTATCACTGCTTTGGGTGATGTGTCTGTAAAGATGTCTTTGATGTGCAAATCACGTAGTGTTTCGCCTATATTTCCTTCTATATATTTTATGGCTTCAGGTCTTATGTCAAGTTCTTTAATCCATTTGAGTTGATTTTTGTGTATGGTGTGAGGTAGTGGTCAAGCTTCATTCTTTTGCATGTAGCGACCCAGTTTTCCCAGCACCATTTATTGAACAAACTTTCTTTGCTCCAATGTATAGTCTTTGCTCCTTTGTCAAAGATTAGTTGACCATAAATCTGTGGGTTTATTTCTGGATTTTCTATTCGATTCCATTGGTCTGTATGTCTGTTCTTGTTCCAATACCATGCAGTTTTGATGATTATGGCTTTGTAGTAGAGTTTGAAGTCTGGGAGTGTGATGCCTCCATTTCCTTCTTTTTTTTTCAGGAGAGCTTTGGCTATTCGGGGTTTTTGGTGATTCCATATGAATTTCATCAATAATTGTTCTATTTCTTTGAAGAATGACATTGAAATTTTGATTGGAATAGCATTGAATCGGTATATTGCTTTTGGTAGGATGGCCATTTTAATGTTTATTCTTCCAATCCATGAGCAGGGGATGTCTTTCCATTTCTTTGTGTCTTCTTCTATTTCTTTTAACAGTGTTTTATAGTTTTCTTTGTATAGGTCCTTTACCTCTTTTGTTAGATTTATTCCCAAATATTTGATTTTTTTTTGTTTCAATAACAAAAGGGATGTTTTATTTTTTATCTCTTCTTCTTCAGATTTATTGTTTGTGTATAGGAAGGCTATTGACTTTTGCGTGTTGATTTTGTATCCTGCCACTTTACTGAATTGATTGATAAGTTGAATTAGTTTTTCTGTGGAGTTTTTGGGGTTCTCTATGTATATTATCATATCATCTGCAAATAGTGATAGTTTGACTTCTTCTTTTCCTATTTGGATTCCTTGGATGTCTTTCTCTTGTCTTATTGCTCTGGCTAGGACTTCCAGTATTATATTGAAAAGCAGTGGTGAGAGTGGACATCCTTGTCTTGTTCCAGATCTTAATGGAATTGCTTTCAGCTTTTCACCATTGAGAATGATACTGGCTGTTGGCTTGCATAGATGGCCTTTATGATGTTGAGTATGTTCCTTGTATCCCAAGAATTTCAAGGGCTTTTATCATGAATGGGTGTTGCACTTTGTCGAAAGCTTTCTCAGCATCTATTGATATTATCATATGGTTTTTATATTTCTTTTTGTTGATGTGTTGGATAACGTTGATTGATTTTCGGATGTTAAACCATCCTTGTGCCCCTGGAATGAATCCAACTTGGTCGTGGTGAATTATCTTATGGATACATTGTTGGATTCTGATAGCTAAAATTTTATTGAGGATTTTTGCATCAGTGTTCATTAGGGAGATTGGCCTGTAGTTTTCCTTTTTTGTGTTGTCCTTGTTCGGTTTTGGTATTAGTGCAATGTTGGCTTCATAGAACGTGTTTGGTATTGTCCCTTCCTTCTCAATTTTTTGGAAGAGTTTGTGAAGGATAGGCACTAATTCGTCTCTGAATCTTTGGTAGAATTCATTTGTAAATCCATCAGGTCCTGGGCTTTTGTTTTTGGGAAGGTTTTTGATTACCATTTCAATTTCGCTAATTGTAATTGGTCTGTTTAGGTGTTCTATTTCTTCTTGATCTAGCTTTGGGTGATTGTAGAGTTGTAGGAATTTGTCCATCTCCTCTAGATTGTTGAACTTGTTTCCATATAACTGTTCATAGTAGTTACTGATTATTCTTTTGATTTCTGCTGTGTCCGTTGTGATTTCTCCTCTTTCATTTATGATCCTGTTTATTTGTGCTTTCTCCCTTTTTTCCTTTGTGAGCCTGGCTAGGGGTTTGTCTATTTTATTGATTTTTTCAAAGAACCAGCTCTTGGTTTCATTGATCTTTTGGATTGTTTTTTTAGTTTCAATTTCATTTATTTCTGCTTTGGTTTTTATTATTTCTTTTCTTCTACTGGTTTTGGGGTTTTTTTGTTGTTCTTTTTCTAGATCTCTGAGCTTCGAGATTAGGTTGTTTCTTTGAATTCTTTCTTGTTTTTTGATGTGAGCTTCTATTGCTATATATTTTCCTCTTATTACTGCTTTTGCTGCATCCCATACATTTAGGATATTAGTGTCCTCCTTGTCATTCAATTCAAAGAATTTTTTAATTTCTTCTTTGATCTCCTCATTAGTCCAGTGGTCTTCCAGTAGTTTGGTTTTTAATCTCCATGAGGTAGAATAGTTCCTTGCCTTCTTTTTATGGTTTATTTCTAGTTTGATGCCTTCATGGTCAGAAAAAATGGTTGG
Source organism: Talpa europaea (assembly GCF_964194135.1). Taxonomy (NCBI): domain Eukaryota; kingdom Metazoa; phylum Chordata; class Mammalia; order Eulipotyphla; family Talpidae; genus Talpa; species Talpa europaea. Next base: position 102,454,121 of record NC_140077.1, read on the forward strand.
TATGATTTCAATCTTGGTGTATCTGTTGATGTTTGTCTTGTGCCCCAGTATGTGATCGATCCTGGAGAATGATCCATGTGCGCTTGAGAAAAATGTGTACTCCGTTTTTTTTGGGTTTAGTGTTCTATAGATGTCTGTTAAGCCCAAATGCTCTAGGTCCTTATTTAGAGCTTTAGTTTCTTTACTTATTTTTTGTCTTGTTGATCTATCCATTGTTGATAGTGGTGTGTTGAAGTCTCCCACTACGTATGTGTTTTCTCTGAAGTCTGTTTTCAGAGAGGACAACAGTTGTCTGATATATTTTGGTGCTCCTTCGTTTGGTGAGTATATGTTAATGAGTGTTATTTCTTCTTGAAGTATTGTCCCCTTGATCATAATGTAGTGACCACTGGAGTCTCTTTTTATTTTTTTTGAGTTTGAAGTCTGTTTTATCTGATATAAGTATAGCTGTTCCTGCTTTCTTTTTTGGTCCATTGGCTTTTAGGATTGTTTTCCATCCTTTAACTTTAAGCCTATTTTTATCTGTTGTAGCTAAATGTGTTTCCTGGAGACAGCAAAAGGTTGGGTTTTGTTTCTTAATCCAGGCTGCAACTCTGTGTCTTTTTGTTGAAGAGTTTAGTCCATTTACATTTAGAGTTAATATTGATATGTTAGCATCTGTATTTGCCATTGTGATTTTCTTTCCTTTGATTTTATTTATTCTTTTAATAACTTTTTTTTTTTTTTTGGCCTTCTTTCATTGTTATTCGTCCCTCTGAGGTTCTGGCTTTAGGACTCCTTGTAGTATTTTTTGGAGTGGGGGTTTGTTTTCAGAATTTTTATATCATCAGTACTGTTTTCAGAATTTCATTCTTTTTGGAGACTAAAGTCAGACCTATTTTTTTGTTCTTTCATTTGCTCATGCCATGTATGTGTGCATATTCTGATTGTTGTAAAAATCGTTATTGGTCAAAATGGAAATACAACTTTATTTAGCTGTAAACAAAATCTGCAATTATGTTGGTTGCTGTAGTTTAATATAAATTTTTTACCAATATTTGAGATTTAAAAATGTCGTCACTGGACACACAGCCATATATTTATAATGGATTTATGTTCTGTTGAGAAGAAACTGCAGCCTTTATTCTGGGCTCTGTACCTTCAAGTGCCAGACAAGCTCTCTCCTTGGTATCTGGAGCCCCTTGGCTTCCTATTTCCTGCTGAGCAAGAGAGAGATTTGAATTTGCAAATTTGCTCCAATATTTTCACCTTGAATGACCTTGTGTGAAGAACCATAAATAAGGAGTCAAGAGAAAAAACCATTTTGGTTGTGACTGGGCATTGTAAAGTGGAAGGAAGAGGGAAATATAATGATATTTGTTTTGAAACTGTTTATTTGCGGTTACTCTGTGTCAAGTCAGAGAGAGAGAGATGACTGTTGCACTTGTGAGAGATGTGGACTTGCGATATCACACCTTGAATAGCATTCATGTGGTGGGAAAATATTAATGTCATGGAATGAGTAATTTATCTGAAAATGTTATATGGAGAAAGAAGATGGACTCAGGCTGAGGCTTGGGATTTATCAAAGTTGGATATTAAGGGGGAGGTTGGTTGGATGTCATTGAAAGAAATATGTACAGAACAAATAAGTGATTTTTTTCTAGAAAAAGAAGGAAAATGTATGATACTTGTTTCATTTTAATTTTTTTTCACCTGTTTGAGAGAATTCACAAGTATGGTATGATGAATTTTGAGGACACACTTTCACACATTTTAAATGATTTTCTATTTCAAAAAGTCATGCTGACTTTGTCAGTGACTGATAGAAAGACACTGATTCCCTAAGTGAACAGATGATTTATAAAATTTTGCATTTGCATTATTTACTACTGTAAGATTGTGATACATGGACGCTAGTAGTTTCAGGATTAACTCAGATAGGTGCCTTATTAAATTACTCTTTTATGATGAAACACTGGCATTTCCCTAGATTTCTGGGAGAGTTCATGACATAATTTAATTTTGCCAGGCATCATGAACTTTTCAATTGAATTGTGCAACCAGAGAATGATAAATCTAACCTCACTTAAAAGATGATTTTTTAATTTTACAGACAACACATTAACTCAATCTCCATATTGAATAAATAAAATTGTGCAAGTATGTTCAACAGCCTCTGTGGCTCAATGATAATCTAATCACCTCCCACTTTCCCAAAGGGAATGGCTGTTATAAGCTTGTTGCAGATGCTTCTAGAGAAATTTCTTGATCATTTATATATTTATTCATGTTGAAGTCAATATAGTATTAATATCAAACAATATAGTATTAATATCAAAGTCTTATATTGACTGAAAATATAGATTATATGTTAATAATTTTGTTATGATAGCTTTTATATGAACATACATACATACATACACAAAACAATAGTATATATTTTCAACAAGTTTCCTTTATGATCACCTCTTCCTCCTTCCCCTTTTTTTGCCTTCTGCCTCCTCATCTTCTTCTAGTTCATTATAATAGTAATCTTTATCTGTGTTTTCAGAATTAGATCTCCTTTCTGCATTTCTGACCCAGATTTCTAACTGTACTATAGATGTCTAATGATTCACAGACAACTTCAACAAAATATAAAAGCTGAATTTATTGTCTTCCCATATATATCTCCTCCACTTTTTGTTTTTACTATTTTTGTTAATTGCATGATACTCATAGAATCATGATACCATGATGATATTCACGATAAAAGATTTCCCAATAGGTATAATTAGAAGGATAGAAAGGTAATAATTTTTTAATTCAAGAAATGACAGTAGGGCCTCTCCGGTGGCGCAGCGGTTGAGCGCTGGGTTGCAAAGCTACCCGCAGCCTCTGCAGCGCAGGTTCGATCCCAGGCTACTCCCGGCCACCGGAGAAGGGTCTCACATGGCGCACAGACCTCTCCTGCCGCCCGCTGCTCCCCTCAGCAGTGTACTTTGGTCCTTCTGCCTGCTCTGCTCCCCGCTCTGGCTCTGGTGAATTCTCTCACCCTCCCGCACTTCTGACTGTATCCAGTGCTTGTATAAATAATAAATAAATAAATAACTATTAAAAAAAAAGAAATGACAGTAGGCCTCCTTTTACTCATCACAATCATAAGCAACAACAATATGGGCACCTTCAAATGTATTGCAAATATCCACTATTCAAACTCTTTAAAATTTTTTTTCTTCTTGAACATGAAATTTTTTTGACAAACCAGGAAAGGGGAGTTTTTAAGATAAATATTTATGAGAATATCCCCAAGGATTTATTACAAAAAATCCATTAACATTGTTATTTGGCCATCAAGAATTATTTATTATTTTCCAGATGACCTATTAGCTTTCTTCTTAGACTTTGCCATAGTTCATCTCTGTCTTTATTTCCTCTTTAACTTCCCATTGTTGCTTTATCCCTTCATCTCCATGATCAGTTTTATTCCCTCTTTGCTCCATAGTTTCATTCTTTAAATAAAGTTTTTTTCGTGCCTCCCTGGTGGTGCAAGGGGTTAAGCACCACACTATGAAGCAATCCACAGCCTCTGCAGCACGAGTTTGATCCCCAGCCTGCCAGGGAGAAACCCACATGGTGCAGCAGACCTCTCCTGTCTTGCCCCCTGCTCCCCTCAGCAGTGTATTTCAGTCAATTTGCCTGTTCTGTTCCCCACTCTGTCTCTGGTGAGTCCTCTCACCCCTGCATCTCTGGCCTGTACCCCAGCTCTTGTGTGCATAAATAAATAAATCTTTTTTTAAAAAAGATTTTTTTCATAGAATAAAGGAAAGGGGATAAAAGTGCTTAATTTTAAGTACATGTAAGTTCATTTTAAGCCTCTCTTGTGTTTGTATCCTTTCCAAAGTGTCCTGTCCTTTGGAGTTTATCGAGTTTATTTAAAAAAAACAAAAAAACAAAAACTAGGTGTGGAAAATAGTTCAGAAGGAAACATTTGTCAAAAGAGGGTTCAGAGGGCTCACATAAAATGTGCCCAGCTTCAGGAAGCTTCTCTCACTCTCAGGACCACTTTTTGCTTTACAGTGTGATTTCTGTTTTCATTATTCAAGACATCAAGATTGTATTTAATTTGATTTGCCAATTGAGAGCAATGTGATATTTAATCAGCCTCCGTTTCCTGATCTTTCCCTCCCTGACTCCTGACATTCCCCAGATGTATACATGACACACTCTCACATCCTGTTACCGACATTAAAATATTTCACCATTGCAAATTGTCATTTATGACTGTTCCTCCATCCAGGTGTTGCAGAGTTCTCTATTATGCTGTAACCTTGGCTACTGTAAATTTATGTTAGTTCATATCATGTCTTTTTTTAGACAAAGTGCAAGCACCTTGTCTTCAGTTTTCAAGGAGGCTGTCATATAACACCAGAGGAAGCTGGCAACTTTATGTGAAACACATGTTGAGCGTCCAGCATTCACTAGTGAATGCCTGGAATGCAATGGAATTTTAAAAAGGAAGAAAATATGCTCCAATGTCTGAAGATAACAAAACAAAGTAAAGCAAGAAAAAAAAATATACACTTGAAGTCAAAATTTCTCAAAATTTAAAAATGTGATTTGTAAAGAATAATTCTAGTTTCTGTGAAAATGAGAGCATCTGAAGGCTGAGACCAAGAAATTAAGAAGGGGGCTGGGAAAGGTTGTGCAATTGAACATGTATGTATGGCACCACAGTATTCACCCACCCCCCCCGCTGCAATAAATTGAGATTATTTGTGCTAAGGAAAAATCAAGGACAGGTTATGTTGTTGGGAGATGTTGTACAAGCATAATCAGTTGCACTGAAAAACAAAGAAGTCATTCAGTCAAAATTCCTAGTTTTACAAAAGAGAAAGCAGATGCTCAATATTAAATGTATATTTGCCTTAGAATACCTATTAATTCTTTATTAATTTTTATTGTCCTTGGCCCACGATTTTTTTTAAAAGTTCAATATCACTCCTTTTATTTTTTTAAAGATTGATTTATTTATACAAGAACCAGGGCAGGCCAGATGCATGGGAGGGTGAGAGGATTCACCAGGGACAGAGTAGCGAACAGAACAGGCAGACTGACTGAAATACACTGCTGAAGGGAGCAGCAGGCGAGACAGGAGAGGTCTGCTGCACCATGTGGGTATCTCCCTGGCCGGTGGGGATTGAACCAGAACTGCAGAGGCTGCAGACAGCTTCATAGTGCAGTGCTCAACTGCTTGCACCATCAGGGAAGCCCTGGCCCACAATTTTGCCTTTTTCCCCTTTTTTTTCTATATATATGTCAATGCAGCCCTGTTTATAAGTTAAAGAAATGGCCTAAATGCTCAAGGACAAAGGAATGGATTAGAAAAATGCGATACACACACACACACACACACACACAGAGGAATACTACTCTGCTATAAAAAATGATGAGCTCTTACCACTTTGTGACAACATCAAAGGAACTGGAGAGGAGATAAGCCAAGTGAAGTCAGACAGGAGAAGTCCAATACTGGATGCTATCACTTATTTGTGAAATAAAGAGGCAGCCAGAGAGAAGGGTGGCAGGGTAGGAGTGGCAGGGAGGGCCCACTGGAACACAGTGGGGAATTATTGGGGCACTGTTTGTGGGCCTGGCATAGAAATACACATTTGTAGAGGTTCAACCTATACCCCCCCCAAAGATACAATGATACAAACCAACTTTACTTCAATAAATATAATTTAGTAATTCACTAAATGGAATACTTAGAATAAATAAAATAGATCCACTATATGATAGAGCAGTTCTACGCCCAAGTAGTATCTACCAAACAATTCAAAGGGATACATGTGTTTCTGTGTTCATTGCAATACAATATTTACAATAGCCAAATTTTGGAAACAACCTAAATGCTAAAGGAAAGATGAATCCATTAAAAAGATATGGGATGTGTGTGTGTGTACAGGCACACATATACAAATGCATGCACACACACACACACATATATATACACACAATACGTATATACACACACAATTAAATACCTCTTATCTATTTAAAAAAATGAACTCCTGCCACTTGGGACAATATGGATGGAATTGGAGGCAATAATGATAAAATAAGCCATGAAGAGAGAGACAAATGCTGAATGATTTCACTCATATATAAATAAAGGAAAGAAGACTCAGAAAAATCCAAACTGAAAACAGACCTTAGAAATCTAACTGTAAAAGTGAGATAATCAGTGGAGAGTGACAGGAGGGAGAGGAAAGATGTGAGGGCACAACAGAGGAGTGTGGGTGCCTTGGGGGTGGGTGTGGTGTGTAACATTCATTGGAAGCTTGGTCCTCCTGCACGTGAGTGGTACACAGTGTTATAACTAATGTTACCATAATACATACAAAATATTGGCCTCCTAGGTATGTTCTCTTGTTTCTAGACTGTTGATGAACAATGTCAAGTACCCACATCCCTGTCCACCACTGCTTTACATTGTCAAACAGTGTGAAAATTAATGGCTTTCAGTGGGGATAACATCTCAGTCAAAGTAATCCAGATCATAAAGGCAGTTTTTAAATTCTGTGTGTTTTCCAGTAGTGAGAATGTTTCTTTGAGCACTGTTTCAACATTTAACCGTATCCTTTGATAGCTTAATTTAGTTTTCCACTGAGATGATCTTTCATTTTCCATCTTCCCAGAAGTAATAACTTGAATTATTTGTTGAAACTATCAGGAGTTTGCCAAACACTCAGCTAAATGATTTATATACATTATCTCATTTAATCTTCCTAGCAGTCTTAGAAGGCGGGCAGATGCACAAAATGCAAAACTTGGTTTTTGTTGATGAAGAATGAGAGACATAGACTTGCTCAAATTTATGCAGTTGGTCAGTCTGACTCTGGACCATACACACTATTGTCATCCTGAAATGTATATAACATAATGCAATGTTTCTTCAATTAAAAAAATGCTGCAAAAATATAAATGGAATATAGCTTAAATGCAAAATGCAACCCACCAAATGCCTCAACTATAGCAAATCTCTTTAATGCCACACATCTGTGCATACTTTCGTGCCAAGAAAATTTGCTAAAAATCAATCATGTAGCATCCTGGATCTCTGTTTTGGCATGTAATAATGTTTTTGATACTAAATAGTTTTGATACTACAAGAAAAAGAGGCGTTAAAAATAAATTACTCCAACAAATGGTGAAATTGAGAATTGACACACTTTAGAGGGCCAGTGTTATTAACTGTTTGAGCTGCAGATTCAGCTTATAACTAAAACATTCCTTGTCCACAGCTCCCCTCGTAAGCATTCCTCCACCTTCCCTCTCCATTACTGTGCTTCTCTGAGAATGGGAATTAGTGACTAAATTGCCTTACAGTACCAAGTCACATTTTATATCTCCCAACTATTCAAGTTATTTTGTTCTGAATTGAAAAATGAGCAAATACTTTAATTTCTTCTATGATACTGAAACAGTCTGTTTCAGATTGCTGTGGTATGTCTCTTTAAAACAATGCACAGAAATAACCTTATTTTTTTCTATTTAATTATTTGCACTAGCAATGTCACTTACACCTTCAAATTTAAGTCATGTGTCAGTTTCAGAATTATTTTCTATATCGTTTTAGCCACGTAATGATATTGAGAGGGGGTTCTCCCCCATGATTAATTTTTCTGAAGATTTAAAATTGGAGAGTAACTACATCCTGATAGAGGTATTAGCTAATGTGTTACTGGAAATATTTTGTTCTTTAGATTTTCCCAGAGGAATATATTAGAGAAGGAGCAATGCAGAAATAAGAATCTAATAAATCTACATTAGAATGAGCCATTTTTTAAAATTTGGCAGTGTTTTTATTTTGATCAGCATCATTAGCTAGTTACCACTATAGTTGATGTTTAGGATATCTGAAATGTTATATGAAGTGTGATGTGGAGGGAAATATTGTGTTTGGGTGTTTGCCTATTTCCTGGGGTTTGCCTGGCATCTGTTATGAAATTGATCCAAAGATTTAGGTTTATTTGAATATACAACAACTTCTGACTAACTTCTGGTCCCTTAACCTGTAGTCAAAGTCCAGGATTTCTTGATTTCTCTGCTCCCTTACCTTGTCCCTCCCAACCTTTCCCAAACTTCGTCCTCTCCTCTGCTCCCTCTCCTTCCTCTTTCTCTCTCCTATTTCTCATTTTCTCCATCTCTCATTATTCTTTTTCTTATTTTCAGTAAATTATTCACATCATACTGAGATATAAAGTTAGCAATAACATCTTTTTGATGCATTTTATGAGGATACTTTGGAAGTTGCTATATATTCTAGTTAAAAAGATATTTTATTAAATTGTTAATTTTAATTTTTGCTATACATTTATAACTTGTAATGAAAAAATACTTTTATGTGCCATTGTGAGTTTATTATCCCTTTGCAGGTGCAACAAATTTGTTATGTATTAGCATCTTGATCAGCTGACATGATTCTACAACTATAAGAATTAATGTTAAAAATGGAAATTAGAGATCTAAAAGGTAGAGGATACTGGAACGGACAGAAAACTAACTCCTATATTTTGTCAAAATTCTAGTTTATTTATGCCACTATTATTTGGTAAAGATGACTTTTTTTTCTTTCATTTTCATTTTCAATAGTACTGAATGGTGTTTCCAAAAGTTATTAGCATTTATTATTCTTGGTGAAATAAAATGACAATTTGAAGCATCCCTTTTAAATAGAATTGCTGTTTCCATAGTTTTTATTCTGTTCATAGACTTACCTTCTTATTAGAAGATTTCTGTATGTATTTTAAGGTATTTCATGACACCTAACGCTGTTCACTGATTTATTCTGAATGTCTAGGTCATCTCAATTTATTAATGCACTTTGTATTTTTTTCTAGTTTTTTTTTTTTTTTAGAATGAGGTACTCTATTAGAAATGCTTCAGAATGCATTTATATAAATCAGAGGCATTCCTGAAATATCGTAGAGTCTGTTAAGTTGGAATAATGGTTTTATTGTAAAATCCTATTCCTTTCTTAGGACTATTCATTGATTTACACAGGCATTTTAGTTTGATAAAGAGAATATTTTATTTCATTGACATTTAAATTTAACTTTGGATTATTAAACTTCATATCTGTGATAGGATACATTTTGCAAGAGGGCACATGATTTTCTATTTTGAAAGATATTTGGGCAGTTGTAGTAAAAATTAAAATTGAACCTTGAGACTGAAAGCCACATACTGAAAAGTAGACAAAGGTGCGTTTCTTTGACCATGAGGTATTTGATACATGAGTAATAATATTACAGAGCAGGATGTAATGTTTCTTAAATCCCAAATTACTTAAACCCAGTGTCCATTTTATCCTTATATTTAATTATATATTTTGACAGCTAAAACTAAGATAGCTATTGAGTTATCTGAACAATTTTATCATCTCATTTCACATTAATAAAATATTTGGGAAATTATTTTGAAAAGTTAAGGAATGTGAAACATCCAGGAGTTTTTAAAAACCTCTGGTAAAATTTACAGCAGATTTGTTAACATGGTACTTGCTTCTAAGTTATCATTGTGAAATCAGATTTCATTGCTGCAAGTTTCCATAGCAACAGGAAGAAAAAAGGTCTCTCTGCTTCACTGATCCTTTGTTCTTCATAAAATATCTTCTCATTATGCCTTAAGAAATACACATATGCTACAGAAAAACAATTCTTGTGTTTTAAATAACTGCTGGATTTATGTGTATAATGAATGGTGATTTGGGGGCAATACAAGTGATCCTATACCCTACAAGCTACACACAGCTTACCTATTTCTATGTATGCTAATATCTATGTGTCAATCTTTCTCCAAAATTACTTCCATAGGTTGTCTTTTCCCTAATCCATATTCCTTGCTTTCTTCATGTTAGCTCAATGCAATATAACATAATTATTTCCATAGATATTGGAAAAGCTTTGACAAGATTCAACATGCATTCATGATGAAAACTCTAAAGAAAATAAGGATGGAGGCATATTTGCTGAACATGTCTACATACTTTAGTCATTATAGTAGAAACCGTAGGTAGAGAAAATAAATAGGGAAATCAATTAGACATAAGAATAGGTAGAGAAGAAGTAAAATTTTCTAATAATATGATAGTATATCTTGACTCCAAGATTTATGATAAATTTAACTTAATAATTCATAAATTTAGCCAGATGACATATACAATTAGCATACAATAACAAACTTCATGTACACGAATAATTAACAGAGGATATAATAAGAAATATAATTCTATTTAAGATTGCAACAAAAAATATTAAATACATAGAGATAAATTTAATCAGATGTGCTAAGTATTTGAGTTTTTTAACCACTTTAAAGGATATATGAATAAAAAGTAAAAGTAGAATAGAAAGTTCAAGATTGTATCTTAATCCATATAATAAAATAGTCCATTTTGATATGAATAAATAATTGAATAAAGAATATTTTTTTTGAGTTAACAAATGTAGAAAGAAAGAGAAAATCACCAAACAATGTGTTAATAATTATTGCAAACAAGATCTATTGATGGATAATAAATATTGGACAAAAAAATTTAAGGAAAAAAACTAGGGTACTTAATAGTGCCAAAGACATCTTTCCAGAATATACTAAAAGAGAAAGGTTAGGATCTTTTTGTGCAGAAACCCAAAAGATAAAATTTTCAGCAAGTCAACACACAGTTAACCTCAGCAGTACTGGGAGATACCGACATCATCACTCCTGTTAAATGATGTCACTGGAAACACATGACACCATATTGATGATAATCTTGCCCAGAAAGAAAGCATTCCTTGACTTTTTTTCTTGAGAAACCATCAGATAAACTAAAATTGAAGGGCATTTTACAAAATAACTCTCCTGTATTCTTCAATGTCTTGAATTATAGAAAAAGACTATATCACTGCAACAGACTGGAGGCAACTAAGGACAAATAGCAACAAAGCAAAACATCAAATCCTGCAGGTTATCTGGAACAAAAGAACTGCATTAGTGAAAAATAAGTGAAATTTAAATTAAATAAGGTCTATGCTTTCATTAGTGGTAATGTGTGAATGTTAGTTTCCTGGTTCATAATTGGTCTACAGTAATACAAGAAGCTAACCTGAAGAGAAGCTGGATGAGAGATATATGGCAATTGTCTGTGCATTTTTGGTAGATGTTCTGTAACTCTAAAATTAGGTGAGAATAAATAATTTAAAAGGAAAAACTCCCCCAACCACACATTATTGTGCAAATTATTGAAATATACTTTACTTGATACTACTTTGTCTCTAGTAATATGGTTTACTCTCAGCATTCTCATTATTTTTTAATAACACCAATTATTTTTCTAGGCCAATTAGATAAGCTAATGACTTCCTGAGTCCATAAGTCTTTATCTCATTCCATAAAATCTTCTCTGGAATTTACATTAAAATTCCTGCAACTTGCATAGAGGATTTTTATACAATTCATTTAGTATCATTGATATTATAAAATCCTATTTTCCTAATAATTTTTCTTGTAAAATAGAGGGGTTTTTGTTATTTCATATAATAGTTTTAGTTATTCAGCTAACTTCTCTATATATATTTATATTCATATGTAATTATAGTAAAATTATTGATTTTTTGTCACATAAATATTTCAACATTTCACTAAATTTTATGAGATAGCTGGTATCTGTTCTATGATGTCTATTTATTTCACACTCACTAAAGCATTTGCATTTTTGAAAAATTTAAAAAAATATTTATTTATTATTTTATACAAAAACCCGGGTGCAGGCTAGATGCGCAGGAGGGTGAGAGGATTCATGAGAGACAGAGTGGGGAACAGAACAGGCAGACTGATGAAATACACTGCTGAGGGGAGTAGCGGGCGAGACAGGAGAGGTCTACATGCCTTGTGGGACCCCCGCCTGCTGGCTGGCTGGGATCAAACCAGTGCTGCAGAGGCTGTGGAAGCTTCACAGTGCAGCACTCAACCACCTGTGCCACCAGGGGAGGCCCAGCATTTGCTTTATTATGGTCAAATATGGGCGTGCCTTACATCAGTTTTTTTGAGCCTTCTTATTATTTCTTCCAAAAGAATTTTAATGTAAGAATTAGAGATTTTACTGGACTTATTATCAGACAACCAATGCTTACTAAGTCATGGAAATTCATGATTGTTTTCTTGAGACTTACTAATCTCAATTGTATTCATGTGGAACGAACCTCATGTCCAAGAAGAAAATATTTTCCTTGTATCCTCTATTGATGGCTCTATAAACTGCTTATCTCGGACATCTGTTCCAAAACACTCCCAGATTTAGGACAGATTCTTGATCCTCTTCTAGAATACTTCTGACAATTCATCCATTGTCACATGCTAAACAGAGCTAAAAAATAACTGCTGTATACCTCTTATGAAGTCATTTTATTTTGGTCCTAGAGAATTAATTTGCAAGATTTCACAATAGAAATACTTGGATCACACATACTCCTGGATATCAAAGGGACCATCAAAGCATGGTTCTCAGAAATGCAGTGCCCTGTTCAGTTCCTGTTATATTAGTGGACAAACAAGCGTATCTACTTTCCAATTGTATCATTGCTAATACTGGCTTTGCCTTCTATTGTAACAGGAATTAATTCTTCCTAAATAATCTTTCTGTGAACTTTTTAACTTTTGGTAAATCATGTTGTAGCAATCAGCAATCTCAAAATCTCAGTGGTATATACAATCATATATGATTCTCACTGTTGCTATATATTGACCAAAGGTTGCCTGTCATTCTACTTCATTTCTCTCCACTTAAGAACCCAGACTAAATGATTAGTCACTATCTAGGATGGTCTTGACATCATGAAAATAAAAATGGCAGAACCGCCTGATAACACATACAACATCATGAGAAGAAAAATGGCAGAACCACTTGATATCTCATACAACTTCTTAGACCCAGCACACATCATTTCTATTATTTTTAGCCTATTATTTGGCTTTGCCTGATAACCTGTAAGGATGGACTCAGTAGAAAAGGGATACTTTAACAATAATACAACCATAGGATACAGTTCCTTCTACTGATTTCAAACAAAACAAAGCAAAAAACCAAAAAGGACCTGAAAAAAAATTTGTCTTCCTTTGGATGAAATTGACACTTGCAATGCCATCACAATATATTTCCTTAACTATCCTTCAGTTGAAAATAAACTTCCTTGGAAGCCTTTTTGTTTTATTTTTTCAATTGAAATCTTTCTTCAACTGCCCCTCTCCTTTGATCTCAGTTATCATCCCAGCCATCATCTTCATCACCTTCACAGTCTCACTTTGTCATTTGTGGAATTCCAAAGTGACAAGCCCTGGTCTCCCCAGAAGTTCCATCAATGACCAGAGGGCTGGTTCTCCTTTTGTTCAAACAATGTCAGACATTTATTTCAAGAACCAGTTAAAATTCTTCTGTTTTAAAAGCCCTTTAGGGAATAGTTATTCTCTGTGTGGAACTTGTTTACCTAACTCCTTTCCTACCATTCTCTTGGATTGTTTGACTTTTGCTTCCAACCTGTCTTTCTGGGGACTGCAGAAGCCAAGACATACAGATGTGGACAGTTCTTGCCATGTCAAGAAACTCTCTCACTTCTCTAAAGTGCCAACTTTGTGGCTCAGAATTTTATATGAAAATAAAGCCCCATTTCCGTCTCCTTACTGTGGTTAATACTTCAATACAGGAGAGAAAATGAAGTAAATGGGGGAAAGCTACAAAGGGACTTTAATCACAAATGAATCAAAGTAATGTTTGTAATGGTAGGTACTCCAAAATAAAGTGAATGCAAATATAAAACTCTGGAACATTTTTGAAGTAATGTAAATAATTGCTGTCACAAAACAGCAGTAGAAAGATAAAATTCAGAATTCCTTTAATTAGTAGTTTTCTAATTAACATATATACAAATATCTATGGAGGCAGAAAATCACTTTGTGGCATATATTCAGGTACACTGGAGTTTAGCACTTTTAAAAACAAAATGACTGAAACCCTTTGAGTTTATCTCATGCCAGGTGCCACTAGTTATAAAACTTCTATCTTATCTAATGGAAGGTTAGGGGTCGGGTGCATTTGAAAGACACAATTGACCAAATCTCAATCCAATCATAAATTCCTGCCTCTGTTGTTAAGCAAAAGTTCTCAAAACCCAATCAGGATCCCATCTGCAAAGTGTGGTCTTGATTGAATCCTGGACCAGAGGAAAAAAAAATCGGGAGGCAAATGGTAAAACTTGAATAAATTTTATAGATTTAGTTGATGATATATTATTACTATTTATTTCCTGGGGTTTGTTAACTATAATATGGTTTTATAAGATATTAGCATTTGGAGAAACCAGATAAATGATATATAGAAATTATTCATAATAATTTATACCTTTATTAGTAAGTCTGAAATTATTTTGAAATAAACTTTTAAAAACTAGAATAACTTGTTTATAAGCACACATGATCTCCAATTAGAAGTGTAAAGGTTTACAGATAAATTCAGTTTCCAAATAAAACTTCCAGAAAGGGCCTCTTTTTAGTATTATACTTTCAAAGTAATAAGCTTGATCTCCAGTTGGCAAAGAATGAACCCTTTTGGTGTGCATTTCACTAAAGAAGATTATATATTTTATGAAATGTCTGTGGGGTTTTAATGATCTTAGCTGACACTTGGTACACTTCAGGTGTTTTTTTGTGTATGTGAGGTCATTTTGTTTTTCTCATAACACCAAATTAAAGTTTAAAATTTTATTTTCATCCCAGAAGAAAATATCAAAGTCCTTCACAATTGAAAACAAATCAAAGTAGAACCACTTCCTATCACTTGCCCTAATCTCTTCCTAAAATAGAAAACACATACACACATACCTAGAATCATTTGGTATTCAAAGTGACACTAAGATTTTTTTCACTCAGACTGACTCAAAGGGAAGATACCAAACTGTTTTACTTATGAAAATACTATAAAGAGTTTAGAAGTTGGTAATTACCTCCAGAATCTAAATTTTGCACAGAACACTCTAGTTACCGCAATAACTTAGTTTTTTCTAGATAATACTTTTCCTACATTCTTTTGTCTACATATTGTAGTATAGGTCGGTGTTGGTTGGAAAGGTGATTCCAGGATTTCTATCCTCTGATGTTGAATTTGGCAGAAAAGAACAATCCAATACAGGACAAAATTGAGGACATTTTGTAAAATTTTAAACCTGAATGCATGAAGCATGCACATATTTTACCTTGCCTTAGTTTAGATTCTCTAGTCACTCAGGAGCTAAGTAGGAGGAAAGAGGAAGGGTAGCAAGCAGGGGAGTTATTATAAGGATTGTAAATTACTTGCTCAGAAAATCCTGTCTTCTGATTGTTCAATTTCATAAGATCAACTCTATTTTTATCAGACATTTTTATGGAGTAGCCTTGTAGTTTCTTATCATGAGTGTTTAGGAAAATCAGAATGATAACTAGGAAATTTCAATGTAATATTTAGCAATTTTTGAAGAAAGACTTGTTTTCAGCATCACCTGTCTGAAAGATTGTCCATTCAGAGAGTATGGAATACTGATGAGGGTCAACATGACAAAATACAAACTTTTAATTCAGCATATGAATCCTTTAGCTTTGTGTCTATGTTGGTTTTACTCTCCTATAATCATCTTCTAGGAAGTATAATTAGCTTGTGTCTGCTTACATTGAATTCAATCCTTACATCCAGTATGTGTTTTCATATGTCAGGTTTACCTGGAGGATATATAATTTGTGCTTCTCCCAAGAGTAAGGGAGGAGAAAGCTTACTGTTCAGAAAAATGCCAAGGTGATGGAGTGTGTTATTAATAGGCTCTTTTTAAGATTCAGTGTCATTTACTGACTGTAAGATCTCAATTAAATTTTGAAAAATCAAATTTTACCAGCACCAGGAGGCACTCGATATGAATGCCCTCTGACAAAGTAGGAGAAGTCACCCTGGGCAAGAGAATGGAATAGATTATAGAGTTTTTTTGTTTGTTTGTTTAATATTACTGATACAGCAAAAACAAGTATTTAGAATGCTTTCACATGACCTTTAGTTTTGTGTTCTTAAGATTCTTTGAATATTACAATTTTACTTTTTTGTTTTCCTTTAACTTTGGTGCTAGCTGCAGAACAGATGGTGAATACAAAAGAGAATTTTCTCAAGTCTGTTCCATAATTCCCTTGGCCACACTGACTCCTTCAAGATTGATTCATTCTTCCTCTATAATAGTATTAACTTCTCTATAAAGTCAATACATGCCCTGATGTTTAAACTAGAATAATAAAATCTTGTGGTAAAAGAATACACCATATAAGAAAACTTTTCTGCATATTCATGGGATCTTCCCAAGGGGAGCTTTGGTCTATCAATAGGAAAAAATATATTAGCAAAAAGCTCTATACAAAAAGCCACAGGAGACTGCAGAAGGCTCCAGAACTAAATTTGCACAAAATCATGCATTTCCTGAAGGACCAGCAACCCCAAATCTTAGACATTTTTAATAAAACCATTCTCAGGATAGCTTGTGAATGCAGTTTTTTCTCCTTCCTACACTATATTCTTGCCATCCTAGATCCTATTGATTATCAATTCAAATAAAAATACCTGTATTGACTATAAATTTTCAAGTTACAGGTGTATCTCCTGTGTTGAATCATCCTGTTGGGAACCAACAGGGTAATATTTCATTAAAATAATTCTTCAGAAAAATCAGATGCCAGCTTTCAAATTTGACCGTGATTCTTGTGTTTTGAAAGGAGAGGGAATGCGAGATGTGAATGAACAAAATGAGACACAGGTTTGAGACAATATTCAAGATGACTGATTTTGTGATGCATCAGATACCTCTTGAGAAGTCTAAATTGACACACAGTTCTCCAGTCTCCAAAAATACTATTGTCCCTATGTTACTTAGTGAGATGAATCAGGATAATATTATATAGTTCAAATTAATAATTAAATGACATTTGGTAAAGTCAATGCAAATATTTGTAAGAAACTTAAGTCAGTACCTAGCAAATAATAAGCTGAATATAAGTCTCCATAAGGAAATTTAAAAATTAGATCCAGAGATTAAACTGTTTGATTTGACTGACTCTCTGAAATTGTCTTATTGACAGAGGCTCTTTCTTCCAGCTACTATATGTTAAAGTGATTAAAACAGTATGTGGCCTTAAGGCATATTCATATAATGGAATAGTATGCATTGTAAATTATATTATGAAGCCCATTATTTCCAGTATTTTGCATATATATTTTATAACTTCCTGAGATTTTTATAAGATTGCTATTATTTCTTTTTTGGGCAGGGATTATGGCTTATCTGGCTTTATTTTTAGACCCAGGTAGAAATCGGGAATATACTCAGCACTCAATAAAGTATCCTTGTATGTTAACATGTTAATGTGGGTTTGGGATCCTGCAAATATATATTCACTTTCATTTATATTTAATTAAAAGCAAACAATTGCATAAGTGCAAGGTTGATTGAAATGTCCACATCAGTTCTTAAAAAGCCTCACTTCTTTTCTGTATAATGAGTTAAATCCTGGATCAGAAGCAGCGCTGTGGAGGATAACAAGGTGGTGTTGAAACATTCTTAATTCAATGGTTGTTGGTTTTGGCAGAAACATTGTGGGCAGGGAAGGCAATTCCATCTCCAGAATAAATATCCATTCAGTGAGAACAAAGTGCAACCCCTTCTATGGTGGAAATGGCTCTCTGTAATCAGTTACCATTCAATTTTTTATTGGCAACTGAGGTCACATGGTAACTTGGTGGTCCAGAGTCAAGTGCAGCAATACAGGAGCTATTTCTCAGAACAAGAATTATTATTTATTTAAGATGACAGAGCATTACTAAAATCATTTTAGACTCTTTGCTGTGATTCACCTGCAGGAGCTTGTAAATGATTCCTTATTGCCATATATTTTTTAAGTATTATTGAATCTGTGCTTCAAGTGGCCCAAATAGCTAAGAAAATTGCATGGAAGCCTGGGCACATTGCATATACTTTTCTTCTTTAGGACCTCACTCAAATCTGGCAGATTTTTTAGTTACTTGACAAATGGATTCAGTTGAATGCATCAGACAAGGTATCTGTTGCCTTCAATATCCAAACAGGCTTACTAGATACTGTTATTTTTGATGGAAGGATCTAATATTTCCATCTGGAAGGATATGTCACCTTGCCCCAGATCACTAAGCTGCTAATATTTCATCAAGGTGATGGATATCTGAGGTTTTTTGGGATTTGTTTCCCACCTTTTGGATTTACAAGTGTCTTCTCAATTTATCAAAAGCACTGACTGCTTTCTAATTACCAGGTCCAATTACGTCATCAATGTAATAATCCCATGAGTTACCCTATAGAATGGGGAGTAGACATGAGATAGCTCTGTAGGGTTATGGAAATCTTGAACTAGGATAGTGAAGGTATATTGTAGGTCCTGCCCCCTGAAAGTGAACCATCTCCATTGGGTTTATTAAGAATTGTAGAGTAAAATAAAAATAGTCTCTGGCTTAGAGTTTATTGACATTGACATTTTCATATTTTAAGTCAGATTATTATTTGGGGGCTGCTCTTTGCACGATAGAATTTTAGCAGCCTCTCTGGCTTCTAATAATAATGCCCCTTGTCAGATGTCACCCTGAGTTCCATCTCTGCCAGAGAGCTAACCCACATAGGGTGAGGCAGACCTCTCCTGTCTCGCCTGCAGCTCCCCTCAGCAGGGCACTACGGTAGATCCATGTGTTCTGCTTCCCACGCTATCTCTGGTGAATCCTCTCTCTCACACACACCCCCACCAAAGTTATTCTACTCAAAAATAAATAAATAAAATATTTAAAATAAATAATTAGGAGCCTCCCCAGTGGCGCAGCGGTTAAGCACTGGGTTGATAGGCTGCCCGCAGTCTCTGCAGCACTGGTTCGATCCCCGGCTGCTCCCTGACCACCGGAGGAGGGTCCCACATGGCGCGCAGACCTCTCCTGCCGCCCGCTGCTCCCCTCAGCAGTGTGCCTCCGTCCTTCTGCCTGTTCTGCTCCCCGCTCTGGCTCTGGTGAATTCTCTCACCCTCCTGCGCTTCTGACTGTACCCAGTGCTTGTATAAATAAATAAATAAAAATCTTTTTAAAAAATAAATAATTAATTAAATAATTAAATAAAAAAACTAACACTAAGAAATTAGCATTGGTTTGATGTGGTTAACTAAACTGCAGACTTTATTCAGATTTTGTCAGTGCTTCTAATTATGCTTTGTGTTGGTTTCCTTCTCCTGTGAAGAGTGATAGAGAGAAACTCAGGCATATGACACAGACACAGTTAGTTTGCATATTAATTGAGGAGCCCAAATATTTTATAGTGTGTGGTAAACCCAACAGTCCTTTGCTCCATGTGAAAACATTATCTCGATTATACTGGACAGGGTATAAACCTTCATAAGTAAAGTTATTCTCAGTAAGACTCCAAATAGCACAATGAGGCCAACCTGTCGTAGTGACTCAGCCCTACCCTCTGGGTCTGGAGCCAACCAAGAGCACAAGTCTTCAGGCTTTATTTTATTATTACTGTTTGGAAGCTCATTGATTTTAAACAAGTAAGAGATTTCTCATACTTGCTTTATTTTATTCTTTTTTAATGCTAATTGAAATAATCCAGAAGGAGGAAGATAAATACTGGATGGTGTCACGTATATTGGCATATAGACAAACCAAACAAAGGGTCAAAAAAAGACAAACTGTGAAACTAATCCTTGTAATCCTTGAAAACTGACCATGCATATGAGGCATACAAGATGGGAGGAGGAGAGATAGGTTGGGGCAGAGTAGGAGGGAGAGAAAAATGACTATAGTGGAGCCCTCTGGGTACTTTGGCTGTAGGAGAGCTACAGTCACCACACAAAAGAAGAGAAATCCTTTATTGTCCAAATATTAACAGTTTTATAAAACAGTGGTGTTTCATTAATAAAAATATAAAAACAAAGATTTACCTTTATTCTTAAACTTAATTAAAAATAATGTTCCCCACCACCATCCCTGTAGTCTTCACTGTTGACCCTTCCTCCCTCCCCCTTTCATCTTAAACTCAGAATTTCCCTTCTTATAAACTTATAAACTTGGATTTTAGAAGTATTCACTTTGTAAAATTATCTACTAGGTGAATGCCTGGTATTTGTTTTTGTCATTCTTACTTGCCTTACTGCATGTAAGTCCCTCAAGTTTCTTCCATTTTTGTGGTAAATGGCAACATTTTATCTTTTCTTGTGGTTGAATAGTATTCTTTTTTTTTAAAGATTTATTTATTTACACATACAAGAGCTGGGGTACAGGCCAGAGATGCCGGGGTGAGAGGACCCACCAGAGACAGAGTGGGGAACAGAACAGGTAGAGTGACTGAAATACACTGCTGAGGGGAGCAGCAGGCGAGATATGAGAGGTCTGCTGTGCCATGTGGGTTGCTCCCTGGCTGGCCAGGGATGGAACTCGTGCTGCAGAGGCTGTGGATTGCTTCATAGTGTGGTGCTTAATCCCTGAGTCATCAGGGAAGACTGTGGTTGAATAGTATTCTATAGTGTGGCTATGCCACAGCTTCTTGATCCAACCTTCCAAGATGGGCCCTTAGGTTAATTCCACTCCTGCAATAAATTTTGTAGAGCATTTCAGTCTTTGGATAGATGCCTAACAGTTGAATTAATGGGTCATATAGTTTCTACTTTTGGTTTTTTTATTTTTTTTTTAAGATTTATATTTTTATTTATACAAGAGCTGGGGTACAGGCCAGAGGCACAGGAGGGTGAGAGGATTCACCAGAGACAGAGTGGGGAGCAGAACAGGCAGAAGGACCGAAAGCACTGCTGAGGGGAGCAGCGGGCACGACAGGATAGGTCTCCTGTGCCATGTGGGAATCTCCATGGCCAGCCGGGAATTGAACCCACATTGCAGAGGCTGTGGACAGCTTCACAGCACTGCGCTCAACCCGCTGCACCACCGGGGAGGCCCTACTTTTGGTTTTATTAAGATAAACTTAGGTATGTTTTCAAAATGATTACAGAGTTTACATTCCTACCAAAAGTGAAATAAGATTCTCCTTTCTCCACATCCTCACTAGCACTTGTTGTTAGGATATTTTTAGTATATTCCACTCTCACTGGCTTGAGGTGCCATTTTACATTGTATCGCTGTTACCATGTATCTCTGTTAATATCTATCTCCAATATTAAAAGTGATTATGACTTTTTCCATGTGTCATATCCTTCTGAATAAAGGTTTTTAGCCAAAATTTCCCATTATTTTATTTGCTCTTTGTAACAACCTTATGAATTGAAAGAATAAATTACTTTTTCAAAAGTTTTGGAATCTGAGGGAAAAAAGCATAAAAGTAGACTACAATGGTGATACTACTACCAAAGAATACACATTTTATAACTCCAGGAATCAGATTGTTAGCATTTTCTTCATTTTACAAATTACCGTGATGGCTTTATAACCTTTCAGAGGAAACAATTATTGTTTTTCATTCAAATACTCTGATGATCTGCGAGAATAGAACTGAGTACTCACATATTCTAAGAATATTACATTTATCCAAAAAAATTTCCTCCTTCAAAGAGAGAGAGGGACATTGAGATTTATAGGGTATGAAGTGTTATCATTTGGCATACTTCATTTCTTGCATTACGGAATACATAACCTCTCACCATCTAACAAATGCATGTAATTCTCATATCATTTTGATGCTTATTCAAATGAAAATATTCTAAAATTAGGAAAATTAAAAACATTCTGTCCATGTAATATAATTAGATTTTGTATTAAAACAAGTGGAAACTTATGCCTTATTTTTTGATACAGAATTAAAGAATAATCAGGATGATCAGGAAAACTTAAAATATGCTACAGGTTAAAATATTTTTGGTCAAAATTCTCCATGAAGTATTCTTTTTTAAAATATTTATTTATTTATTATTTATTTATTTATTTGTTTATTCAAGCACTGGGTACAGTCAGAAGCGCGGGAGGGTGAGAGAATTCACCAGAGCCAGAGCGGGGAGCAGAGCAGGCAGAAGGACCGAAGTACACTGCTGAGGGGAGCAGCGAGCGGCAGGAGAGGTCTGCGCACCATGTGGGACCCTCCTCCGGTGGCCGGGGAGCAGCCGGGGATCGAACCGGCGCCGCAGAGGCTGCGGGCAGCTTCGCAACCCAGCGCTCAACCGCTGCGCCACCAGGGAGGCCCCATGAAGTATTCTTTATTGGAAGTATTCTTTATTGCACTATATTTTGAGACACGAATTAATCTTACATTTGTAACCATGGTGAAATCGTATCAAGGTTTTCTCAGAATGCTCCTTTTGTATTTTTTATTATACTCTTGGTTCCCTTTTTAGAGCCTGAATGCTTTAATTATCATCTCTTAGCATTCAAAGGAATAAATGTAAGGGAGTTAGGTGAAAGAAGTGATAGGCTTCATTCTTTAGGATATGCATCAAAGGAAGAAGAGAGCTTTATGTTATTCCCTCTGATTTTTTTTTTTAGTTTTAGGGAGCTAGAAAATATCATCAGAGAACAAACATCCAATTCAAAATAAATAAGATAAAGGGTCTCACTACCATATAATGGTCTTGAAATTGTCCTTGAAAGTGGAGGTAAATTTTGAAAGGGCTATCTCTGCATATAAAAATAACTCTAGGGCCTTCCTGGTGGCTCAGCAGGTTGAGCGTAGCGCTGTGAGGCTGTTCGCAGCCTCTGCAGCATGGGTTCAATTCTTGCTGGCCAGGGAGATTCCCACATCGTGTGGCAGACCTCTTCTGGCTCACCTGCTGCTCCCCTCAGCAGTGTACTTCGGTCCGTCTGCCTGTTCTGCTCCCTGATCTGTCTCTGGTGAATCCTCTCACCCTCCCGTGCCTCTGACCTGTACCCAGTACCCAGCTATTGTATACTAAAAAATAAAAATAAATCTTTTTTAAAAAGATGGTGAATATCTTTATAAAAATAACTCTAAATGAAGCAAAATGCTTTCATTTTAAAGATATCTTTGTTGAGATGATGACAACACAATACCTATGGGCAAACCTATGGCAAAATCATACTAATTTCTCTAGTGGTCTATCAAACAATTGTGCCAAGGAAAACAGTGCCTAACCTGAAGGAACTCATGGACTAATAGTTGAGTGATGACAAGCACAGTCAACTCCAGTGTTAAGTACAGCTTTCTGCTATTTTGTTAAACAATGGAGAGTAAGTTGATAGGTTCTCAGTCTCACAGAGCTGAGGCTTCATCTCAGCTACTGCCAACCTGGCATTCTCATTACTGCTCCCAGTAATCAGTTGTGGTTCTTTTTAGTAATTTAAAGAAATTCATGTCTTTAGGGATTTGGGTAGGATGATTAAGGATAGTTGCCAACTATTTGCCACATGTTCCTGCATCTGCAGTCTGACTGAATCAAATATACAACAGACAATAATGGAGACAAAGTTCTTAAGAGGCAAACCAGATATAGCTAAAAATACCCACACTTAATTGAAATTATAGGTGGTAACCATTAACAGTCACTCCCTGGGTACTTTGTTCACATTTGCTGGTGTATTGTTTCCATTTTAAATACAAGTGCTACAGCATCAGTTTATTCTCAGGTGGATTTTTTTTCTATAAGAATGAGTTCAATTTCTGATCTTATGCCGGTTATCTATATATCAATTAGAAATATTCTATTTAAGATAACCCGATGCCATCTGCTATAGAAATCTAATGTCCTATCTGGCAATGACACTTAAAATATTTAATAAGTAGTGTGCCACAAGTACTGTAAAAGCACAGTGCAGTGCAGTCAATCACAGGGTTCTCTGGACACAAATGACCAGATGGGCCAGACTGGAGCATATTTCTCAAAATAACTGAATTTCCAAAAACTCATTTCAATCATCAGCTCCAGTTTTCTGCTTTGCACAATGACTGTTTTCTGTACTCTTTTGTGGCTCTTCATTTATTTTTAATAAAGCAATATTAGTCAAATAACCAAAGTAGGAAATGAATTTGCTAAATGCTATAAGATTACAGAATTGATAGGTCATCTTGAGATCCAGGAACCAAGAAAAGAAAGTAAAGTAGCAGAAATCAGAGCTGCTGGTTTATGAATGACCTTGCTACCAGGCAAAATAAAGGAATTCTTTTTTTTCTTAGATTTTATTTATTTGTTTATACAAGCACTGGGTACAGTCAGAAGTGTGGGAGGGTGAGAGAATTCACCAGAGCCAGAGCCGGGAACAGAACAGGCAGACTAATGAAGTAACACTGCTGAGGGGAGCAGTGGGCACAGCAGGAGAGGTCTACGTGCCAGGTGGGTTCCTTGCCAGAGGCCAGGGATTGAACCGGTGCTGCAGAGGCTGCAGGCAGCTTTGCAGCCTAGTGCTCAACTGCTGCGCCACTGGGGAGGCCCGCAAAATAAAGGAATTCTGACCAGCCCACAAGTCTTTGCATTGCCCGTTGAGAATTCAGTGCCATTGTTTTTTGCTGGACTTCAATTGGTTGTTTTGTGGAACATTGGGGAGTTGTAGCTCCCCTTTGCTTTCTATAGAGGCACCAAGGCTTTAAATTCAAAGATCCATAGGATGGTGAATCTCTCAAATTTTTAAAAAAAAATAGATATTTTGAAAATCAAACATATGACTTAACCTTTTTATGTCTCAATTTATTTTTCTGTAAAATGGATATCATAACTCTACCTATCTCAAAGACTATATAAAAATTGAACAATCTAATATTTTCAAAATAATGCCTGGTATTTAGTGAGTAGTTAATACTAGCATTGCTATTATTAAATATTAATTGTCATGACATCAACATCAATATCATCATCGCCATCATAATATTCATACAGACTTATACTTCAAAAGATGTCTCTGTAGATTTATCTTTGTCAGAGTTTAAGGACATGACTTTGGAGTTTACATTTTCAGAAAACAGTTGATTTAAAATATAATATCACACTATTCTACCATTAAAAATCTTCAGAAAGTTTTTCTAATGTTGGCTGTATAATCCTGCCAAGTGGCTAGTTTCTCATTTCTGTTTCTCTCCACAAAGAATTCCTATACATTTCTTAACAGTTTTGAAGCTTATCCAATTATTTCCTTTGAGGCCTTTCATTTCTCACCTCATGAATTTTATAATTATTTTTCTAAAAATAAATATATGTATAAAGACATAATATTGCTTCCCAAAGATGAACTCTCCTCCATATTAGCATTCCTCATTGTATAATGAGATGAGCTACCAGTTTTGCTACAGTCCCACATTTTGAGACTGTTCATGTCCTAAAGACATTTTAGTTTCAGTTGGAAATGGAATAACATTGTTTTATTGATTTCTTATAGCAATTGCCATTTATTCCTACCTCTTTTCATATAATACCTACTAGTAAATGTTATTAAAGAATCCTGTTGAGGTGTTTTCCTGCAATAAAAATATTTTTTCATTAAATATTTAAAACAATTGTATGATACATCAAAACTGCATGGTATTGGAACAAGAACAGACATACAGACCAATGGAATCGAATAGAAAATCCAGAAATAAACCCACAGATTTATGGTCAACTAATCTTTGACAAAGGAGCAAAGACTATGCATTGGAGCAAAGAAAGTTTGTTCAATAAATGGTGCTGGGAAAACTGGGTCGCTACATGCAAAAGAATGAAGCTTGACCACCACCTCACACCATACACAAAAATCAACTCAAAATGGATTAAAGAACTAGACATAAGACCTGAAACCATAAAATATATAGAAGGAAATATAGGTGAAACACTACGTGATTTGCACATCAAAGACATCTTTACAGACACATCACCCAAAGCAGTGATAGTGAAGGCGAAGATAAACAGCTGGGACTATATCAAATTAAAGAGCTTTTGCACAGCAAAAGAGACAATAACAAAAACAAAGAGAAACCCCACCAACTGGGAGAACATTTTTGCACCCAACACTAATGATAAAGGACTGATCACAAAAATCTGCAAAGAGCTGATGAGACTCAACAACAACAAAGAAAATAATCCAGTCAAAAAATGGGCAGAAGAGCTTAAAAGAAACTTCTCTGAAGAGGAAATGCAAATGGCCAACAGGCATATGAAAAAATGTTCAACATCACTTGTCATCAGGGAAATGCAAATCAAAACTACCATGAGATACCATCTTACACCAGTGAGAATGGCACATATTAAAAAAACTAGCAACAACAAATGTTGGCGAGGGTGTGGAGAAAAAGGAACTCTTCTGCACTGTTGGTGGGAGTGCAAACTGGTCCAACCACTGTGGAAAGCTGTGTGGAGATTTCTGGACCTACTAAACATAGAGCTTCCATATGACCCAGCAATTCCACTCCTAGGTATTTACCCAAAGGGCACAGAAACATCAATTCCAAAGAACACCTGCACCCCTATGTTTATAGCAGCACTGTTTACAATAGCTAAGCTTTGGAAACAACCCAAATGCCCAAAAATAGATGACTGGATCAAGAAGATGTGGTACATATATACCATGGAATATTACTCAGCATTCAAAAAAGATAAACACATGCAATTTGCTGCAACATGGATGGCGCTGGAAGGGATCATGCTCAGTGAAATAAGCCAAAAAGAAAAAGAAAAATACCGGATGGTCTCACTCATAGCAGGAATCTAGAAAACTTAAATAAGGGACCAGGAAAATGAATAACTATAAGAAAGTGAAAATCAAAATCAACAAAAAACTATGAACCAGAGACACTTTTAGGGGGGCGCGGGCGGGAGGGGAGGGATTGGGGTCAGAATGGGGGGCTGCAATTGTATGGGGAATATAACAATAAAATTTATAAAAAAAAAAAAAAGGAAAAAAAGAAAAAAAAAAACAATTGTATGATACATGGTGAATTTGAAACAATTTGAGAACAGCAAAAATGCAAATATTTAATATTCAACATTTAGATACTTAGTAATAGCAAAGTATCAATTGCTCATTGAGCGTACTAAGCTAAAAGAAATTTAAAAACAAGTTAACTATCATGATCTGTATCCAATTAGTCTGTAAATGATTAATTCGCTTGCTGTGAGCAGGGTGCTAATGAGGCCCATATCACAGGGTCGATCTCTCTAGGTACTGCTTAGGTTGGCTTTTTGCCATTGCTGCATGTTTAACTTCTAACTATTGGTTAACTCTTCTACATAGGTCATTGGTCACAAAGAGAAACAAGATATAGATAATAGATGGATATTTTCAATCTGTCAATTCATTTGGGTAAACAAAGCATGTACTATTCTAGAGAGAGGGATGTCAGTAATCTTCATGTGACATTTTCTAAGGTCCAATAGTTTTTCCATTGTTAAAAAAAATAAAAGACCAGTGTTTATAGAATGCTTGGCAGGTGTAGACAGTGCCTTTGCACATGCTATGTCATTTTATACAGGATTAGATAAATCTTAAACTCTGTATATCTCTCCATTTCCTTAACCTATACTAAAAAGTAGAAGAAAATTTGTAAATACCTACATAAAAATACATTTTCTTATTCAAAGTAAAGTAAAAGGCTCATCCTATTCTTATTAATGTGAACACCAAATAAGTTATGAAGATATTTTGGCATTGTTTTAAGATTACCAAGTACTAATATAGGAATTTGCTATTTTCCTTCACTGAAACTTTACATTATTTCCTGGGCATAATTCTTGGAATATTTTCATTCTCTTTTCATCTTATTTTTTTTTTCAACTTAGGGTCCTGAACAAAGCAATATTTGAGAGGAAGAGTGGATTGGTAATCATTTCCCTCTTCCCAATAACTTGAATGTGAAATGTATGAAGATCACAAGGGACCTGGATTTCATCTAGGAAGTCTTAATTTGTTTAAAATGTCTCTCTTTGATCCTCCAAGTATCATCTTCTTGTGTTTACTGTATGTCCAATAGATTAATTTCAGTAGAATAATCACTTTCAAAGTAATAAACTCAAAAAGCAAATTGGAAGCATAATAACAATTTATGTACTGAATTTGCAGCTCTCAAGGAAGTTGAGGATTAGCATGTAACCTGCGAAAATATTTGTTGATATTTAATATACATATTCAGGTTCATGTCACTGACCACATGAAAAACCAAAGACAAAAAACATTGAAAAAACATCAGCACTTCCATCCATATTTAGTAGTTATATTAATACTATGGTGCAAGGTCTGGCATCTTCTCCATTTAAATATCACTGCACAGCAGGCATTTCTGTTAAAACAATTGACTGTTCTAAATTCTACCGATATTTTATTCCATTTTTATGCATTCATAAATTTAAAGGATGATGGTCAACAGGTTGACACCTTTAGACAAAGAGGAATTTCAAAAATTGAAAAGAGAAGTTTTACATCATACAATGGTTCAAATAGAGATCTCAACTACTTCTGTTGCCCCCTAATATTAACTTAAAATTCATATCTGGAAATGCATATATTTCTGGGAGTGGCTATAGAAGAAGAATCTCCAGAATTTTACGGCTCTAATGTTCACATATTTTTATTTGAGAGCAGTGTTTTGATTGATCTGTGCTAGAGAAGTCTCTGAATGTATGTGACAAAGAAAATCAGAAAAAGTCAAAAGTTGAATGAGGGTTGCCCTGCACCAAACAGCAAGCTGATATCCTTTCTTTGGCCCATATCAACTCCATCAATGGACATATTATCAGACAGCCACCCTGAGCTATAAAATGCATGATTTGATTTGACTTTCTTTGAGTCTCTGCATAGAAGTACTTCACAGAGTGAAACTGGACACATCATGGGATAATTTTAAATCGTGAGATAAATAGAATTGTTATTATATCAATCAATCCTTGTTACAGATAGTAGTTACCTAAAAATAAATTAATTAAATTTGTATGTAGCCCACCTTCATCTTTCTGCAGATTTTCATGCTAAGAATGGCAAACATGAATGTGAAATCCACAGGAAATGCTGTTATCTATTCTTTCAGAGAAGTGAAGGCTGCTTTTCTCATTCCTACTGTGAGTTGCTTTGAACCTCATTTCCTATGAATGTGCCAGTTTGGCGAGTGGTGTGAGCCAAGATTTGCTGCTTTCAAAGTCAGCTTGCATCACTGTGAATATTTCCTTTCTGTTTTTTGCATTCAGAATCAAAATGATGAAAATTTACGTATCCACTTATGATCTAGAAAAGACTTGGTTTTGGATCAAGAATTACTGACAACTTTACCAAGTATTTTCTTTAATGTGCTTTCATGCATGCACTCACTCACTTACTCACTTGGAGAGCTTGGATTTATTATTATGAAACATTGCATGTATCTAGCTCTACTCAGCTGGAGGATTTAGAGACCAGAAGCTGTGGTTTAAAGAGCAAGGATTTGGCAAGGACTGTTTTTTGGGCTACAATTCAGGATAGGTCTCCAGCCTCAGCAAAGAGTTCAAACCAAAAAACCAAGTCAAAAGCACAGACACAAGTTCAGGCAACTATTATGTAGAAACAAAGCCATTTAAGAGGAAATTCTAGCCCAAGTAGATGAGCAACATAGATTTGAACCAATTAAAACTGGCGGACCAATGGGGGTTAAGACAAAAGGTTACTGAGTACATGGCTGGCTAGTGCCTGCCCTGAACTGAATTCAGCCCTACCCAACTATGGGCCCTCATGGAAGCTGTGAAGACTCTCAATTACCTACACTTTCTAATGAGTAATTTTTTTGTCAAATCTACATTTTCCCTTTACTGAGGAAACTGGAGAAGCAAAGGCCACAGAGGCTTTGGAGATGCAACTATTAGAGGGATACTATAAACGTCTAGATAATTAAAGTATCTTTTATTCCTCTCTAAAGATTTATTTATTTATTTAGACAAGAACTGATGGACCGGCCAGATTTGCGGGAGGGTGAGCGTATTCACCAGAGACAGAGCAAGGAACAGAGCAGGCAGACTGATGAAATACACTGCTGAGGGGAATAGTGGGCACGACAGAGAGGTCTGCCGCGCTATGTGGGACCCTCGCCGGCAGGCCAGGATCGAACTGACACTGCAGAGGCTGTGGACAGGACAGTTTCACAGCACGGCGTTCAATTGCCTGTGCCACCAGGGGAGGCCTGATAATTAAAATATCTTCCACCCCCTCCCATGCAAAAAAAAAAAAAAATCTCTGATGATGGAAAAAATATAATCATTTGGCTTGAATCTTACCAGTTAACTAAAACATCAGATAATTGTATAACTTTAGATTTGTGCTTTGCTGTTTGTATATAGAATTGATAATTTAACATAAAAATTGTCCCCTTAACAAAGTTATATCCTCAACCTTTCTATGCTTCTTTATACCATTTTCACTGAAAAGATTCAGAGACTGCAAGTCATTCCAACCAGGCAGATGATGCCTCAGTTTCTCTAGCCATGACCTCCCTTTGTTTTTCTCTAACCAACTTCTCTCACCTTCTACCTCAAACTTCCTAACAACGTGAATTTGTGATTAGTCTATTTTTTGACAATCTTATGTAAAAAGTACATTAATATATATTATTTCATAGTTGGATGACTTTTTATTGCAGTGCCAAATGAACCTTCCTATAAAATGTATTGCTTTTCTTCAGCCACCAGTACAAGACAATAATGATTTATACCAGTAGGTGGTCCACTATATAGTATGAATTCTGTGTCTCAGGCATGGTTGATTTATTTGAAGGGTTTCTTTAGCATAGTTATATTATTATAATAATGCAGTTGGCTGAGGCAACATATATATAAGGATTAAATATGCAAAAAAGAGTGAAGGGAGGGAGAAAGAGTAGGAAGGTGTTACCTGAACTACCTTATCCACATTCAAACTACTGGAAATAAGGAAGTTGAACAGTAGTGAAAGCAGCAAATTGAAGTTGAAAGGAGAGAGGAAATGCCCTTTGTTCCTCCGCATTTTCAGAATTAGAAAAACAGTAGATAATTCAAAAACAATTACAGACACATAGACTTGGTTTTCAGTCTCCTAGGACATGAGTTATTAGCGACTATAGGATTTCTCAAGCTTCACATTATTGACACTGTGTGGGGATAACTGGTTGTGTGGGATTGTTCACTGCGGGATAATTAACAGCATTATTGACCTCTACCGACTCTGTACTAACAATACTCCCCAACTGTGACTACCAAAAATATTTCTAGACTTTGTTAAATGATCTCTGAGGGGCAAACTGTCATCCACTGGAAATCACAGCTCTGTGTGAAAGCAGAGGATGGAGAAGGCTGTGATTTCAGAGAAATGCTCGGGTGGTTTCCCAACCTTGTCCCTGAGGCATATTACATAAAACACCAATGTTTGGGATATACTTCCATAGATTTTCACAAGTGGTGCATAATACCTGTGTGTTATAGTAGAAATTAGATATTTTTTTAAAGATTTATTTATTTATGCATACAAGAACTTGGGTACAGGCCAAAGGTGTGGGGGGTGAGAGGACTCACCAGAGACAGAGTGGGGAACAGAACAGGTGGACTGACTGAAGTACACTGCTGAGGGGAACAGCGGGCAAGTCAGGAGAGGTCTGCTGTGCCATGTGGGTAGCTCCTTGACCAGGGATCGAGCTTGTGATGCAGTGGCTGTGGATAGGTTCATAGGTTGCATCTTAACCCCTTGCATCACCAGGGAGGCCCAGATAATAGGTATTTAAATAGAGTCTAACAGGCAGCCACAGTTGAGAAGACTGGCTTGGAAAGAGTTTTGCCAGTTCTAACATGAGCTCTCCAGCTAAAAAGAGAATATATTTCTGTAATATGAAATCATTGAAATGTTGGTGCATTATATTCACAGCACACATTTCATTATCATGAATCTGTGCATTGGTTCCCTATGTCAGCACAAAATAAATCAGTGAAATCTATAAAAGTCTTGAAAACATCAAACATTCAGTTTATTTTACATAGAAGGGTATCTTGAATTAAATTTACTGGCGCATTAAGTATTAAGCAAAATTGTCTACATGAAACAAAATTTATTTACTGTTTGGACAGGTTATTCATCTAGTACTAAGGCAAGATGGGAAGCTAGCTCCCTAACACAGGTTTAAAGGTGTGTTTAGGTATGGCCAATATGTTTGAATATAATGAAACTGTCAATTTATTTCTTACCAAGCTGCAGTTTTCTCTAAAATGCCCAAATACATTTATCTGACAGATACTCAGATAGATCCTAAAAGCAATGAAAAATAAATCTAAAGTCTATTTATTTCATAACTAAATATTTAAAAACTAAATTGAAATATATGTGGTCTGTGAATTTCATCAATTCAGTCATGGAATGCATTTCTCATCTCATTATATATCAATTTAATCCTCATCCCATTTTTTAATACTTTAATTTGGGCACCTACATGTATTCATTGTTACTTTATTTCCTAGTAGAATTTTAGTTTCTACTATAAGTATTCTCTGAAGTTTCGTTAGATCTATAGCTTTTATTTGGATTATCAGCCCAAATTTGCAAATAGCTAAAGGGCTCAACTGCCTGTGTACATCAATAGTTTAAAGAGGTTCAAGTAGATAATGTCTTGAATGATTGCTTTTTTCTGGATTTTTCTCAGAAATATACAAACCGATGTAGTATTTACTATAGGCTTAATGCTTTTGTTGAAAATCAATGAAGGCTCAGATCTTTCTTGGTGTCTCTGAAACATATATATATATATTTTTTTTTTAATTTACTTTTTTTTTAAGATTTATTTGTTTATTTATTTATATAAGCACTGGGTACAGTCAGAAGCGTGGGAGAGTGAGAGAATCCACCAGAGCCAGAGCAAGGAGCAGAGTAGGCAGAAGGACCAAAGTACACTGCTGAGGGGAGCAGTGGGTGGCAGGAGAGTTCTGCGCGCCATGCGGGACCCTCCTCTGGTGGCCAGGGAGCAACCGGGGATCGAACCGGCACTGCAGAGGCTGCGGGCAGCTTCACAACCCAGTGCTCAACTGCTGCGCCACCGGGGAGGCCCTGAAACATATATTTTTGATGGCAGTAGGTATAAATTTGATTTTATACCTTCTTGCTAGTCAAAAACATTTGTGCCTAAAAACACCTGTTCTAAATTTTGAAGGGAATTATACAAATTATTTGAATGACTTTCTTCAGGTCTTTACCATGTTGTTACTTTTTAAGTAAAAAGTGTATTTTTACCATTAATCATATTTAAGATTTTATCAGCCCTAATAAATTAATATTTCTTCTACTTTAGAAACATGATGAATTAACTTACATTGAGTGTCCATAATATATTACATGCTCCTTGTTGAAACTACTATACAAAAGTAAAATTTTTATATTGATATTATAAAGTAATATTGTCCAAATTTAAGGAAAGAAAACCTAAAAGCCTTATAGGTTAAGCAAAGTCATAACCATGTTTTCTTGTTCTAAGACTGTATCTTTCCTTACTATCAGTACATTTTCATCCTCAGTTGGTTTCAAAATTCTTTAAGAATTATATTGCTCATCCATTTTCTTTATTACATACTGATTTTTCTAGATATTAATATATTTTCTAATATCACTATAATAGGATATGAGGGAAATGATTATAGATTTTTGTGCTTCCCAAAACGCAGACTAGTATAGTGGCAGATTATCGTACATTAATGGCCTCTGGTATTGTTCTGTGTTTTCAGAAAAATAAAACATTTGGATATCCAATTTCAGCCTTATGAAACATATAATTAGTATATAAATATTAGTATAAAATAATGCATAATTTTCTCAATAATTGAATATGACTTTATTAAAAAAATGAAGTTATTTTTAAAAGAATAAGAAATCACATGACTAATGAACTCAATTGTAAACCCTTAGTTTTCCCTAAGCAGTCCTGAATTCTACTTCTTAATATTATACTGTGTATATGCATAACCTAGTCCAGCTTTCTTGTAAAGATGTATATTTCTCTACACATCATGTGAATTCTTTTTTTTATTCTTAAGCAAGGTGAGGAAAATTAATTTTGATATTTACACTTTTAAAACAAGTCTAATTTAAGGGATAATGTGTGTCTCCCCTGTTCTCACCAGCAGCATTCCATGGAGCAGTCAGGTCAGCAGGGATTGGCTATGGGCTGCTATGCCTTAGTTTTCCTCCGCTTAATTTTTTGTTCTCCAATGGGCTTATTCACGTGGCTTTTGTTCTCAAATTAGCAAAGAGGTGGAAGAAAAGGTACAAATTGGAAATCCTTTTATAGCCTCTATATCATTTTTTTTCTAGTTTCATCCACTAAAGCAAGTTATGTAGCCAAATCCATATTCAAGAGGTATAGAAATAAATTATATCTCTTGATGAGAGAAGGAACAAAGTCACATTTCATTGGAACTTATGTACAAGGATTAGAATTGTTAGGGTCATTTTGGGGATCAAGTATTTCCTCATCCCAATAACTCTCAATGCAATAGGTAATCTCAATGTATCTCAGGAAGGGTAGGATGTGATAATTGCCTTTGCTGCAAATTGTTATTTCGTTTAGACTCTGGGTCCAATGTGTTCTGGGAAAGTTTCTTAACCTCAACTCCATGAGAAATATTATATACACTGCTGTATAGAAGAGGTTTAGCTCCTAATATTTAGTTTTCCAATTCAAATTTGTAAGTAATTAGTAAAATATTTCTTCACCAATATACATTATAAAATTTGACATAATTTATATATTCCACTGCAGTCTATGTGGTCTCTGCTACATCTTTAAAAATGTCAGACACATATTTTGAAGCTTAAGCTTTGATAAAGACAAGATTCTTGCTCGACATAACCAGACTAAATTATCACACCCATACTTTCCAAAATTAGAAGGACTTCAGAGTTTCCATAACTATGAATGCCAAGTTTTTAACCATAGGAACCACAAGAATTTTTGCAGTAATGTTATGGTCCTAGATCCAAAGTTTCAGATTTAGTAGTTCAAATTTATATTTTGCGTGGTGTTTTGAATTGCATTTCCATAGGAAGTAAAAAATCAGTTCTATTTTCCTTCTAAACAAAACTATATTCCTCACAGCATATTTATGTTCTAAGAAATAAAACTTTTCTTAAAACTGTAAAATCTTCAAAAATAATGATTTTTTTTAGTCCTTTTAAAAATACATTATGCTAGACTTGAATCTCAAGAAAATGAGTCAGCATGTTTAAGCTAGTATAAAGTATTTTAGGCAGTCTAGCATGCATGTGGTATGGTGATATAAATACTGAAAACCCTTTGCATTGTTTGCTTTCCACAAACAGACCACTAAAATGAACTGTGGACAAGTGGATTAAGCAGCCCCAAAACTGCAGATACATGATGAAGCAGATTCAACAGTAAGTTCATCCTCTTTTCTACAAGTTTCTGTGAGTCCAGAAATATATTGACGTACACATAAAGGGGTAGGCCTCTGGCAGCCATGACACTGTTATATTGACTTAACTGCTAGAGCACCATTCCTTTCCTTTGGGAACAACTAAACTAACAAACTAAACCAAACCAGTGAAAACAAGTGCAAGTTATCATTGCATACCAGAAAGAGAGATGTTACCTATTTAAATCTGGGACTTCAGAGTCAGACAGATTGCATATAAATTTAATTTGGGTCATTTGTCATTTTTAGGAAAAATACCTTCACTCTATTCTCCTAAATTATCTTGTTAATTTATTTTGATATATCTAGTTACTTCCTTTAAACAAATGAAGAATTTAGCGAGCCCTGTCCTTTTCCCTGCCTAAAACATAATGTCATTTAAGAAATTGTAAAAAAAAAAGTCCTATATGTGCTGCATTTGTAATTTTTAAAAAGTTTAAAAAATGTATGTCAATGAGAGAGATTGATGTTCCAGTCACATGTAACAGATGCATCATAATGGTTCAAAAAAAATGATGTAGAGTCATCCCCCATGCCAAGAACTGTGTGTTTTAAATATTCCAAATACTATAATCCTGTAATTTTACCAAATTAAGAAATGTGTCACGTTCCCAAAGGAAAGGGTCTTAATCAAGAGGCTTTCTGTATGGTATCCCAGTCTCTACTCACATAGCACTCAATCTTGACTTCAAGGTATTAGTTGGATTGAACATCCATTGTTTTAGAAGAATTTTGAAATGTGAGGAGGTGGGGATGGTAGAGTAAGACAATGTAGAGAAGAAACAGACTTTGAAATCAAGGTAGAAGTGGAAATGGAGATAGACATGGAGGGCAGGGCCAATGGAGATAGGAAAAGACATTGATTAGACATTGTGTAGACGACTTAAATAAATACATATGCATAATGTTATAAAATATGGTTAATAACATGAGAACCAAACATATTCTATTGTGATTCTCATTTGATCCCCTTCCTTCTTGCTAAACCAAATTGGCAATGGCTGGTTATTATGACTTGAAACTATATCAAGAGACTATCACTGAACAAATATTCCAAATGCAGCTAAAGTTCCACTGACACCTATATTGTTACTCCATAAAGTCTCTGTCCTCGCTTTTCTAAGTTAGAACACTCTTTTAGTGTTGATCTCTTGCTTCCAATTTTCTATATTAAGATTTACATTTAACTGTGTTCTGGTTGATTTTCCTGTATCATATCTAGGCTTATATCTAGGCGTGTGCTCTTTTCATGCTTACATAATTCTTAATATCTGTTGTCAACATAATGATGATATTTTTAGATTTTTATTCCAATGATAGATTTTTATGT
The DNA here is from genome assembly GCF_964194135.1 of Talpa europaea. Classification (NCBI taxonomy): domain Eukaryota; kingdom Metazoa; phylum Chordata; class Mammalia; order Eulipotyphla; family Talpidae; genus Talpa; species Talpa europaea. The sequence continues at coordinate 102,490,836 of NC_140077.1, forward strand.
TTGCCATCACCATCAGTTTATACATTCATTGTTCTTTATCTAAATATCCCACATGGTAAATGGTTCCAGGATAGACAATCCACTTATATTAGTGCTAATTTTAAAAAAAATACAGATAATTGTTAGTTGAAGTATACAAAATCTCAATAAACATTTTTTGAGTGGATGAATAATTTCATTCACTAAAGAGCAAAGGCATAAACAGGTTCCAATTCTAAGTAACTGTCATATATCATTACATTGTCTGAATATAAAGCACACATGTGAGTTCTGGGGAAATCATTATAGTAGTCAGTGTATTGTTTGGAATGTTCTAGATTCTGTTGACCAGATAGACTGTTCTTAAATTTATGATGAAGAATTACATCTGGTTATTAGAAATCCCAAGAGTCTCCATTATAGGAAAATAAAAAAAAAAAACTCAGCTAATGATCTGCATTGCACTATCAAACATACTTCAGAAACAATAGCTTGTGTTCTTAAGGTCTAAAATTTTCATGCTCTCCTTTGCATGATTTATGTATCTTTCTGTTGAAAAGAGAATAAGGTCTTCGTCTAGCACATGTTCATTCTTTCCTGGAAGTGTATGCATGGAAAACATACACTGTAAATTCATAAGGATTTAAATCATATTCAAAGAACAAAAGTGACAATCTAGAACAGGACCTGATTGCCCCTCTTGTCTTTTCCCACCATATCTCCTTGCTCGCCACACCCAGATGAGCAAACAGAAATGGTTTGTTCAAGTGTAAAAAGAGTTGGATCATTTAAAATTTAACTAGATGTCCCTCTTACTACTTTGTTCAAGTTATCAACTTATCATGACATAATCCACTACAAGCTCTCAGCTGCTAAATATTTTAGATTTACTTTTCAATAAAATCTTCTGTTTTAGTCAGATTCTGAAAATAAAAGCTTTATATTTACTTCATTGGTGGGCAAACCATTCCTCTTTTCTCACAAAGTAATTCATTTAAACTTAGTAGGAATAGCCAAGGTATAAAGATCAGTCAGCCAAAGGACTGTTTTAATATCATATCTGTACCACATCACACTGCCAAGCCTGGTTTCAGTAGCCTTGTTTATCTTTGTCTAAAGGAACAAAGAACCTAAATTATTATAAAATAACTAGGCATTTCCCCATAATAATCTAAGATATAGAAAAGAAGCAGAATATTATAAAGAGAAACTTAGGGGTGTGACCCATAAAATGTGATAGTGTGACAAATTTTAGGTGGCCAGCTGTTCAAAGAAGTATATCTCGTGATTTTGTTTTCTGTTTAATTTCAAATGTGCTCAAGTCATTTCATTCCAGGCTGTTCATGATACCATTTAAAGGATGTTTCAAAAAGCAATTTTTCCTAAAATTGGCCCTGGGCTTTGGAAAACAGTTTTTAGAAGAAAATAGGCTTTAAGGTATCACTGCATTAGTATCAATCTCCATGAAAACATTTTTTTGTTTAGAATCCTTTTAGACTTTTCTGTTTTAAAATACATTTATTGTTTCTTATAAACAAATTTAGAATAAAAGACTCCTAAGGACATTAGAAAGATAAAAAGAGGATGTATTGTAAGTTGAGAGCTGAAGCTTCTTCATAGATCTTCTGTTTATCAGAATTGAAATATTTGGCATGAATTGAAATTTAAAACTTATTTATTACATCAGTGAAATCATTTATGGAGTTACTATCAGGACTCACTTTCTCTGAGGATAAATTCAGCTTCAGAGTATTCAGGCAGTAGTTTGTTGGATGGTATTTCTGAGTAGGTATGAAGGGATAAGTTTCTGAACACAACTCTGAGATTTAGCATTAAATACAAGAAGGGCTCTCACTTCATTGTAACCATAGGAAAGAGAAGAAGAAATGGTCAGACTGTAATAAATTTGAAGTTAATTATTTCAGAAGGCTGACAGTTCTGAGTGGGGAGAAGATATGTGGAGTAAATAGCTCAAGTATAGTGACCATTGTGTTTCTTGAATAGAATATATGAAAACTTGGGTACAAAAAACTATTGGCAAGTGCTTGAAACTAAGAGACTAATGTAATTGAACAGAAAATCCATTTATTCTATTACCTTGATAAAATTATACTGGAGGATGTTTAATGAAATGTAAGGGTGTTTTGGAATCCTAGCACAACTACTTCTGAGGGGTAAATAAAAAAATTTCATTACCCGAGTCTTTCTATTCTGCATGGATTCAAGCTAGACATGGGAGCAAATAAAACCAGGATAAGGTTAAGGAGAAAAAAGTTATGATAAATCATGTCAAGAAAATCTAAATCCCAAACCAGTTTGGGTGAAATTACATTTGTACATGTGTTTTATAGAATGTTTGAAGGAGATGGTCACATTTACTCAAGGGAAAAATGAACCGACACTTTGCTGTTTTGGCATCAAAGACATAAATATGTAGTGACATTTGTGGTGAAAAATTGATCTGTTTGCCTGTTTTATTAACACCTCATGGTAATAAATAAATGAAAACTGTTTTTGTAAAACATGCTTCATCATCAGTAATTTTTCACTCTCTGTGACAATTTTTATGTTCCATTTTTGTTTTCTAAGAGGCTCTTTAACCCATGCTTCTCAACCTAAGTAATATAAAATTATTTGATGAAAAATAAAATTTCTATTAAATCAGCATTAACCTTATGCAGCAAGTATTGTCTTGTTACATTATGCCAACAGATTTATGTTTCTATACTGAGAATAAAAGGAAAAAGTATATTTTCCTAATAAAAAAAATTCAATTAAAACTTGAAGAAAATGGAACAGGCAAATATTACTATATAAATACCTATTTCTTTTCAGGCTGTCCTACCTTATTGTGTTAAAACATAATTCAGTGTGAGACAGGTAAAATATTATTACTCAAGAATAAGATAAAATATCTTCCAATTAAATAAAAATTGAAGTAGCTGAATTGGGCTTTTTTTTTTTCCTATATGGCTTTGTAAAATAAGTGTATACTGTAAAAAAAAAAGGAAACATGGTATAATGTTTTAAAAATATTAGCGTTCTTTAGAGCCAAATAACCCAATGCTTTAAAATGGTGGCTCATTAGTTCGATGATATACTTTAGAGTTTGAAAATCACTGTAGACACATCAACTGAATTCTATATCTTTGTGAATATTTATCAAATACCTACATGTATATAGAAAAAAATTAATCTCACAGTTTTTATGAAAAATAAATTGACTGCTTGTAGAGAGTAAATTCAGAAAGAAGACATAAGAATGATTTATCTGTTTTCCAGACTCAACCAAAAATCCAAGTCCTAGCTCATTACTTTGAGACTCTCCATTAAAAAGTTAAACTCACTGAACATTGCTCAAAATAGATGAGGATAAATGAGTCTGTTTTCTTTTTCAAGTATCCCCTCTTATTTTAAAAGATAGTATGTCAGAATATTCTAATTGAATACAGAGTGCAATTATAATAAGCATGCATATTATTTCCCATTGTAATGTCCTCTTACCCATCAGAAAAAGACATGAATGCCTGCAAGGTCACATAGGTCAACGTTGGGTTTTGTCCCTTAATGAAAGTCTGCTAAGTTGGTACAATATAGAAATAACTTGAAAAATAAAAACAAATAGAAAAGTAGATACTTTTTTTTCCTGTTTTCAAGTGACCATCAGTCTTCTAACAATATTAACTTTGAATATTAGGAAGCATGATAACCATGCTAATGTAAAAAATATTCCAAATTTTTATATGAAAGATAATAATTTTAATTTGTATTAAAAATTCAATTATAATTTAAAATCTTACTCATCTTAAATTTAATGTCTGTATAGAAATATAGAAATGTTTTAATTTTACATTTTACTACCTTGATTTAAATATTGAAATATTTAGACATAAGATGTGTAGAATTTCACATGCACTTTTGTTCTTCATTATGCAAAAATTAGAGGTAATAATGATAGTGAGATTGTCCTTCCTAAGAAAAAAAGCCAGACTGAGAGATGGCTAGAATATATGGGTACCACTGATCACACTCACAGGGATTTCATAGGAAGCAACAGAGAGGTCTTGTCTGTAGTAAATTACTTAGGTATTCATTCAATGAAAGTTATATGCAAAGTTAATATACAAGTATAGGATATTTAGAAGTAGATTTAAAGAAAAAATAATGAGCAGAGTGGGTTAGCTTCTAGAGCCAAAGAGCTCTACCTTTTCTTTTAATGCAGGAATTGCCTGTGGGTTTCACAAGCATGAATGTAAGTTACTATTCATTTTAGCTCTCTTGCCTAAATGTTGCTGTTTATTTCAAGGTAGGAACATTCAAGGATGAGAAAATAAAACTTGCTGAACAACCTTGCATTCCCTCATTTCATTTTGGAAACTAGAGTAGAGGAAATATTTCTGCAAAATAGAAGTTAACAAAACACATTAATCAGTGCTATGTGGGCTGAAAAATATCAAAACACCCACAAAATATGTCTTTTAACTATCATTCAGTTCACTGGCAGTCTGTAGAGATTTGGATAAATCTTGGGCCCCTTGTGCATACAGAAAACCTAATTTCTCTAATGTTGGGGTAGTAACTTTCTATTTGCTCTTCATTGATTACAAATATTCACAATCCAAGGCCATGATTTCATGCCTCCTCTTCATCTAATGTGTCCTCTGGCCTCCAGTGAATCATACTTAGCAAGAGAGCCCACCCATGTGTGTCCTTTGATTTGCTATCATTTTATTTTCTGCTATATCTTCACAAATAAAGAAAAATAATCAAGTCACTTCCTGAGGACAGGAAAAAAAACACACATCCAAACCATTCTTGACATTTCTTCTCTCAAGCTATGCCCCCTCTGCATCCTCAGCCAAATCTTTTGAACTAAAACTACACCTTGTTTCATCTGTGGGTTTAGATTTATCTGACTTCTGACCTATGGAGCAAAATGAGATTCAGGCTGTGTGAAATGGGCCTGATTCTGCTCTAAGACTAGAAAACAAATTTTCAGATTCTGTATTTTTTTTTGACTGGTTGGCAAAAGGTCACTGTTCTCTTAATTATATTTCTTTATCCCCATTTTCATGTTAATATCATTGCTGAGAAGTTTTCAAGAATCTCACTGATGTCCTAATGTCAACATATAATATATATGTCCTAATGTCAACATATAATGTTTAAAAATAAGCAAAAAGAAGGTCAAAGTTGTTTGTGGATTATATTTAATGTTACGCCTCAATAACCTCCCCCTTCCTCCGAGCTTAATTGGGACCTTAAAAGTAAATCAGATCTGGATACATCCATAACATAGATTAATTGCTCTTGGTTGCTCTAATCTTTTCTCAGCTAAAAATAACTTAGACAGCTCATTCATTATGAGGACTTTTTTTTCTTGTAGATTTAGAGGATCACAGCAAAACTCATTCTTTTTAAGTTTGCATCTTTTTGACTTTAAGCACCTATTACTTCATAAGACAGAGCTTGATGTCCTGCTACATACACTCAAACAGACAGAATCATTTCCTATGATGTATGAAAGTCCTTTCCCATCACTTAACATTGAAGCATTTGGCATGTCTTCTGACTTCCTGAGTAGAATCTCCCACTTTCTTTCCCTCAATTACTTTGTCAGTGATTTTCATTAAGAACACAGCTCATTAATCTCACATGAGAACACAACTGATTGTGACAGTAGAGAAATGCTCCCTAAATAATATTCCTGGGATTTTTAAGAAAGTTGAAATACACAATATTCCTTTTAATAGGTCAAAGAAGCTTTTCTTTAATGGCAAAACGGCTAAATTCCGTTTTCTTAGATTTTTTTAATACATTGCACAATATCAACCTCTACATATAGGAGCCATTCATTCACAGATTTCTACTTGAAAAGTCCTTTAAAGCAAGTGGTGTGGTTGTGAATAAAACTTCCCCCAACAACACTGAACCAGAATTGCTTGGCAGGCCATATTTTGATACAAAGTACTCTACTCAGTATTTGTGGGCACACAAATAAGATCAGTTTCCAACTGCAAAATATTTACAAGTCAATGACAAAACTCGAAGATAACTTACCAAATTAGACATTTTATCGTAAGTTCTAAATGAATGATGTGGAGAATGTCAAAGTTCAGAATTAGCAATTGGGACAATCGACATAGTACAATGTTTTGAATTGAGAAATAGTAAAACTATAATATTGTAATTATCTAGCCACAATTGCTATTCACAACTATTAGTATTTTTTTTTAAGATTTATTTATTTGTTTGTTTGTTTGTTTGTTTATACAAGCACTGGGTACAGTCAGAAGCGCGGGAGGGTGAGAGAATTCACCAGAGCCAGAGCGGGGAGCAGAGCAGGCAGAAGGACTGAAGTACACTGCTGAGGGGAGCAGCGGGCGGCAGGAGAGGTCTGCGCGCCATGTGGGACCCTCCTCCGGTGGCCGGGGAGCAGCCGGGGATCGAACCAGCACTGCAGAGGCTGCGGGCAGCTTCGCAACCCAGCGCTCAACCGCTGCGCCACCGGGGAGGCCCGAAAAGGAAGATTTTTAAGACTATAATATATTTATAATTTTATAGCTAGTCTATTTACTTTTTTATTTGACCATTCTCAGTCATGGATCACTGTTGGTAATCACATTTATAACTTAGAACGATATTTTTTTATTTATTTTGCTTGGTCCTAATATTTGTGATAATTTCAAAATAGAATCTTTGATGGTCTAAACTATCTTCCTTGGATAAATATTTGGGGCATCTTGTAATGCTTGCCAGAAGAGGAACTGCGTGCATGTGTGTGTATGTGTGTGTTTTCTGTACAAAATAATTTTTGCCTCTATTGCAAGAAACTAGGTCATCTCTCCAAGGTCAAATAAAATAATTTTCAAAAAAATTCATAAAATCTTGCCTAATCTATATTAGTCAATATAGCTACCTGAATTATTTATGGTGGTGCTTTGCTTCTTATTTCAGCTAACAGATCTGACCTGAACATGTTTGGTTGATAATGAAAAAGACATATTTTAAAAAGTTACATGGAAGGGGAGGACAGTAACAGGTAGGGGAGCCTCAGTAGACTCTGGTGGAGGATTCCTGGTGGCGGGGGTACAGCGTTATTTGAAGTGATGTGGACTTGCCTGGCCTAAAATTAACTAATTTTAAAAAATTTCGGTGGAATGAGTTATCCAAAACTTAAGATTTTTTTGTCTGAAGGTGACCGATTCTATGAGAAATTAGAGCAATGTAAGGTTATATATATATCTCATATATATATATGGTTATATATATATCATTCACATATCATGGTTATATATAATATAATATTATATATATAAATATATATCATATATATGGGGAAAACAGTGGTGAAAGAAGACATTGTCAGTCTTGTCCCTTATCTGATATCAGAAGTTATGCATTTACACATTTCTATATTTAAAAAGGAAAGAAAGAACAGTGTATTCTCAGTACTTAATTAAGGTTGTGCTTTAATAATAAACTGAGATTGAATTTCTATTTTAACAAAATAAAATTGCAATTATTTTAAAGGATTATTTATAATGTTTAAATTACCAGAGGAAAAAAATACACTTAACTACCAAATGGAAGTAAAACTATACTGAAAGGTTATTGGAATGGAGATTACTTACCTGCTTTAGCAAAAATAGGTTTTCCTTCAGTCGTGACTATACCACAGGAAAGTTGGGGGGAATAGAGAAATGGTCTGTAATTGTGAAACTTTGTCTCTAAAAGAGGAAAATGATTAATTAGGAAAGCAAACACAAAAAACCTCTGAAATGGATATTTGTAATAAATTGTCACTGAGACAACTTTTCTCTAGCCTTTTTCTTTCTTTCTTTTTAGGTTTTACACATTTACAATTTAATTAATGTGTTAAAGTAATAATTCTACTGCCAAACACATCTCCTTATTTTTAATGAGTCTTAAAGTAAAATCTATGATTCTTGATTCCAAACTGAAAAAAATGTTTTAATCATCCATGAACAAAAGAAGAGCACCGTTATCATTCTCTGTTTATTTTTAATGTTGCAAATGCTTTATTCTTTGGTATACAGTATCTACACTTGAACACATTTACAGCAAACATCACAATTAAATTTTATTTGCCAGAACTAACACAAATGACATTTACTCTTCTCCTTAGAGGAAGTTTAACCAAAAATCCTTTTCTTGTCTAGTTTTTCCAAGACTAAAGTTATCCCAATTTAATAAAAACACAGCTCTGGATAAATAATCTAAGTTTGTTCTCATGCAGTGTGCCTGTTGACTCAGCTAAGAATCTGTCACCCTGTGTTATTGAATGGGATGGTTGCCTTTTAAACTGACAAGAACCCTTCTTTACCTTCAAGTATTCTAAGCACTGCTTTCATAGCTAACTACATTTTTGGCAAGAAAATGCATTTAATTTGGCTCATATTTCTCCTATCATTATCAAAATTATTTATAGAATGCCAATGATAGATGAATAGCTTTTTTATCTGGAATATTGCCAAGAGTCTATAGGAAGGTTAAGACCAAAAAGGAAAATAAATCAAAATGTAGACTATTTTCTGTTTATACCAGTTCATAATAGTATGTTAAAATATTGAACCTCAATTCAGAGATTCTGTAACAATTTTTATAAAACTAGTACTTTCTAAACTAGGAAATTCATTTCTTTATCTCTAAATTATATATAAATAGCTTGGGAACATGAGATTTTATAAAAGACATTCAAAAAATAACAGAATAATTAATTCACTGTTTAATTGTTCAGCAAAACTAAAGTAATTAAAACTATCATTATGCTTTGGAACAAACTGATCAATCCAAGTGTCATAAAACACTTAGATAGCAATCAGACTGGAGTCCTAGGGGAAATCTTTGTGCATCTGCATGAAAAGAAAATTCTAGTCAAAGCAGGCTTGATTTCCTTGGAGATGTCCTCAAATACATGGATTTGGATTCAGTGCATCAAAATTGTGCTTATTTATAGGAAGGAAATTTAGTATCATAATTTTTGTCATTCTATTAATCTATAGTCATAATTGATGAATGAAAATGACTGCCTATATTAAAAATCTAGTTAAATATGAAAGAAGCAGCAGTTATCACATCACCTGATGGTTGCTCTGAATGGTAGAATGACAGCAAGGACATATTGCTGATTTGTTTGCAGAAAAATTATTTCTGATTTTTCTGCAAAAAAAATCATATTTCTGATTTGTTTGCAGAAATATCAGAAGAGAAATCTTTCGGACTCATCATAGCCATGTAATAAAGATATTATCTTCACAGCTAAGTAAACATGGTGGTGCATAGGACTTTATGTGCCATTTAGGTTTTTAGATATTTCTCAGAAACCATTCAGGATTTTATTTATTTATTTTCACATTTTATTGAGGGAACTTATTACAAGCTTCAGGTGTACGACATTGTGATTTTACATCTGAATATACTACATCACAATCATCACCAAAAATCTAGTTTCCATCCTCCACCATATAGTTGACCCCTTATACCCTTTTGCCTCCCCTCTACCCCATCTTTCTCTGGTAAACACCAATCTGTTCCCTATATCTAAGCGTTGACTCTATTTTGCTTTCTTTATTTGCTTTGTTTCTTTATAAGCCACACATGGTGAGATCAGAGTTCTTTTTTTTCAAAAGAACATAGACATCCTGGGCCTCCCCGGTGGCGCAGCGGTTGAGCGCTGGGTTGCGAAGCTGCCCGCAGCCTCTGCAGCGCCGGTTCAATCCCCGGCTGCTCCCCGGCCACAGAGGAGGGTCCCGCATGGCGCGCAGACCTCTCCTGCCGCCCGCTGCTCCCCTCAGCAGTGTACTTCGGTCCTTCTGCCTGCTCTGCTCCCCGCTCTGGCTCTGGTGAATTCTCTCACCCTCCCGCGCTTCTGACTGTACCCAGTGCTTGTATAAATAATAAATAAATAAATCTTTAAAAAAAAAGAACATAGACATCCTTAGAAATTTAATAGCTATATCTCCTATATGTTCCTATATTCCCTGTATATGTTTCCTACATGTTCGTTGATTATTTGCTTATTTTAAACAATAAAGAAACAAAGCAAAGTCAATTGACACTAATCAAGTTTCCTATGCAGAATACATTCTGGTATTGTTTTTCTTAATATAAACCTACCTCTAAAAGAACAGAAATTATTTACATATGGCTTTAATACTTTAAAATGAATGAAGTTTCTAAGCAACAAAACTTTCAAATAATTTTTATATTGAATAAGTCAGCCCTATCTTTACATTAGTTTAATCCTATAAATGAAATAATTAAAACAAAGTTCATAATGTAAGAAGTTAATGCTTTTCTTTGGATAACCTCATTAGTCCTGTCCAGGGAGAATAATGGCAACTCTCAAAACACAATGTAGTGTGTAATAAATGTAAAGATCTATCTAAAAGCCAAATGGGGTAATTATAATAAATCAATTACCTAAGTCTAACTAATATTTATGCAAATATTAAAATTACCTAGGTAACTAATATTTATGCAAATATTAAAATTCTCTGGGTATTTATGCAAAGTGACAAGGAATATAGTGTAAACTTACTATTTATTTATTTATTTATTTATTTATTTATTTATTTATTTATACAAGCACTGGGTACAGTCAGAAGCGCGGGAGGGTGAGAGAATTCACCAGAGCCAGAGCGGGGAGCAGAGCAGGCAGAAGGACCGAAGTACACTGCTGAGGGGAGCAGCGGGCAGCAGGAGAGGTCTGTGCGCCATGTGGGACCCTCTTCCAGTGGCCGGGGAGCAGCCAGCGATTGAATCAGCGCTGCAGAGGCCGTGCAGCTTCGCAGCCCAGCGCTCAACCACTGCGTCACCAGGGAGGCCCATAAACTTACAATTTTTTAAAATAAATATTTAAATTCCTCCTAGGCATTTCATTTTATGCAATAGTTCCTATATTTAGAGACATTAGAACTTTGTGAAAAGTCTTTGTTTACTGCATGACAACTATATTTAATTATCTGAGGAAAAGTATAATATAATACAAAAATATGACAGGGTAGCTTGTTTATACTGCAATCAATTCAAAGACAGGGAATAAGTATAGCATGGTAATTGGAATGGGGTATTTTATTCATCATATCAGCCCTCCACCATCCAAAAAAGGGATCTATTGCAGTCAAAAAAAAAAAAAGGTTTTTTCCTTATTAACTAATCACTTGTATTTATGTTTTTAAAGATTTATCTATTTTTTATACAAGAACTGGAGTACAGGCTAGAGGTGCAGGGCGGGGAGAGGATTCACCAGAGATAGAGCAGGGAACAGAACAGGCAGATTGACCGAAATACACTGCTGAGGGGAGCAGCGGGCGCGGCAGGAGAGGTCTGCTGCGCCATGTGGGAATCTCCCTGGCAGACTGGAAATCAAACAGGCACTGCAGAGGCTGTGGACAGCTTCACAGTGCTGCACAAAACCCGCTGTGCCACCAGGCAGGCCCTGTATTTATTTTTTTAACTGAGATAATATAGGGATACCCCCATCAGGTATTACCACTGTAGTGCATCCACCACCAACTCACCCATACTCCACCACCATAGGCCACTGTGCTTCTTTCCTTCTTTGTCCTTAAACCTCCATCCCCTCTCCCCCTTGGTGCTTAGGATCTGGAGTTCAGCTATCAAAGGCTGGTTTTTAAGCTTGTCTTTTCTGACTATTAATTGGTTACTTTATATTCCACATAGGAATGACACCATTTGGTATTTCTATTTTTCCATCTGATTTATTTCACTTAGTATTATCCCTTCAAGCTCCCTCCATGCTGCTGCAAATGGTATGAACTTAGCTCTTCTCCACACTGTCAAACTTGTTAAAACAGGGTAAAAGCTTCAAAGCTCTACCATAGTTCCCCTAACAAGAGAAATTAGAGATACTGAAATTGAAAAAAAGAAAAATGCTACAACTTAGTATTTTATTGGGAAAAAGAGTTAATTTGTTTTACATTTTCTTGTTTTTTAATCTCAGAGAAAATTAATGTAGTCATAGTACCAAAATAAGGTAAGTGATTTGAATTAGTACAAGGCAGATTATATTTATAGTCTTGTATGCATAGGCTAATATAAAAGAAAATATTTTGTTATTGCTTCAAAATTTCCATAAGGTATTGGATGAAGGCCCTTCCTGCAAGAATGTATGTGATTCCCAAATCCTTTCATATTGTGTTGGCTCTTATTATGGCCATGAGGTGTTAGCTCAGTTTAATAAAATGCATATAGAAAACCATTCCAACTAAGAAATTAGATTGTAGAGGATCCATTTGACATTCAAAGAAAATGTTAAAGGAAAAAATTAATCTCTTCTTAATATAATTCTTCCTAAAAGGTCAATAATGGCTTATAATAAGCTAGGTGATGGGTAACTATTCTTAACCTTTAGTAAGTAAATCATCTCTGAAACTTGCTTTTTCATCACAAATAAATTGGAAAATGCATTAATTCATGAAGCACCCTTTACAAAGTATCATAAGGAAAGGATCATTTCTAAAGCTTATTTATCTTCTTGGAATATCAGAGGTACTATCTTAGAGGCCCTTCATTGCTTAGTGTTCGTGCACCCTAAAGATTCACAGGTTGCACCCTTACTCCCCAATGTAATGATATTTGGAGATAGAGCTTTTTGGAGGTAATTAGATAAGCACCTTCAGATGAGATCATGAGTGTTTGCTCTCGTGATTGCCTTAGTGTCCTTATAAGAAAGGACACAAGTGCACTTGCTCTGTCACCTCACAGACTAAAGAAGAGGCCCCATGGTGCACAGTGAAATGGCAGCCACCTCTGAGCCAAGGGGAAAGGAATGGAACAGACTCCCCCATCCTAGCTCCTTGATCTTGATCTTCCCCATCTCCAGAGCTGTGAAAAATAAATCCTATTGTTGATGTCACTGAGCCCATGGTATTCTGTTATGGCATTTGGAACTGACTAAGACAAGTCTTATTTTTATTAGTTGTTGTTTTACAGGTTTGTTCTGGTTTACAAGCACCATAAAGAGAGGAATCAACTCTAATACTTATTTATTATCCTAGAATAGTGAGTGCTGTGCTTATTCTTATATAATTGAATCATATAATGGAAAACACACTTCCAGAAGTTAAAAACAACAGTGCTCTGCAAGCACCAGAATGGTTTGAAATTTCATTTAGCAAAGAATTGTTTGCATGGTCAGTATTTCTTATGGGTAATTTAATCAAAGAGATAAATAGGTTTTGACAAGGAATCGATTAGTTTAATGGTTTTTAGATGGTGGATGCTCGTACCAAGATTTGTTACATGTTCTTACACATTTATTCAAAATGTCTCATCATTCAAAATGACTGGTTTTGTAATTTTGAAGAGCAATGTCACATCCAGGGTCAAAGATTTTCTTTTGTAGATTTCAGTAGTGACTCCAGAGAATGATTTGAATACAAAATGATATGTGCACCTGAGGGATTTGATATTCTGGTAAATTATTCAATTTAACATCAAGGCCTCCTGCTGTAGCCTCTGTCCATTTGGGTCAAGTATATTTATGACCACCTCTGGAGAGGCTTTTTTACTATGCTATTTTTGAAATAGATACCTTTAGCCTCGTGGATATTATCCAGGTCTTCCCTCCATCTCTGTTCTGATCCATCTTTTCCTTCCTTTCTTCTTTCCTTCCAACTGTTCTATCTGAGATTCCCCCAGATTTTATTGGTAGTGTCTTAATTTCCTTTGTAGCATAGTTAAATCCACTTAAATCTATTAAGTATCATTAATGTCTAGTGCCCCATTCAGCCCATGTTTTTGTACAGAAGAGATGAAAGAAATACAAATTCTTTTCAGGCTCTTGTTGGAGAACCCGGTGTCATTGTTTCCTATGTAAAACAAACATAGACAGCAACCCCAGGTAGGAAACCTTCCTTTCATGGAAACTGCTTCCTCATATGGAAGTAAGCAATCCAGATCACAATGAAACAGATATAAAGGAATGACCCTTGAGCTTGTGGGAAGTCACAGTTACCTCAAAAAGAGGAAATTTTGATCCTGAATGCAGTATGGAATTTAGGGGAGTGTATTTGGCATTGCTTCCCTCAGGGAGTGTATTTGGGAATCTATATTATTGTGACAGAAAATGAACCCAGATTTGGTTATTTTCTTCTTATCACACAGAAAGACTGAAGTTTGCAAGTCCTTCAATTAGGTGAGACAATTGACCAGATGTGGACATTGAAACATGAGCACAGTGATTTGTACCCCTTCTGGGCTAGAGTATTTAAGACCTTGTGCCTTCCTCTCTCCACGTTCTTCCCTGGCTGCCAGTGTCAAGGCTGTCATGAGATGAAGGATTTGAGCCCCTGAATTGCAGCACACAGGAGACATTCTCTGGAGAGTTGGTTTATCCATGTATTATATATTTGATTTCAACTTTTGTGCATCGAGTTACTGGTATTTGAATTTTATTTTGTTAACTTCCTGTTATGCATAACACTATTTTGTGCCTGTTAATTTTATCTCCAGTGGAAAACAATAGATTCACAGTAGTAGGCCTTTAACTCTTCATTGTTTCTTATTAGTATATAACCATTATCTTTGATAAATCCAGGGAAAGGCCTGGATTGGTCTAATTTGTCAACTGTAAAAATAAATTCCCTATAAAGTCTTTGTGCTCAAGTTTTTCTTTTTCTTGTAAAGTTATTGCTGAAGAAATCTCTTTTCACAGGGTGTGGGACTTAAATTTGGAAAAGAGTCTCAACTGAAAGAGAAATCCATGACAAATATAGCAAATACTACAGATGGAAATAAATAAAATGTGAATAATGGGTAATCATTACACAATTCAGGAGAATAACTCAATTAAATAATCAATAATAAAAATCTTTTTTGGATTTTCAATCAAGGAATAACTCATGTTTTACCAGAGTGCCCTACTGTTCTCTTATTTATACAACGTATGTTCTTTTATCTTCTGGGTATTCAAAAAAAAGTCACAGTGCTTTTTATGCATGTAGAAATGAAAAAAAATGCTGAATGAAAAAAAGGAAAGGACTTTAGGTGAGTGTGAGTTCATTTATACAGAAATATTTTTATATTTGACCTAAAGAGATGGCCATAATAATAGAACAAAATAATAGAATAAAACTTCTCAACTCCTTATGAAAAATGTAAGGGGTAAAATGGCTAGTGGAGTTAGATCAGAATACAGTACCCATGATGGATGTGGTTTGTTTTTGTTATATTTTTAATAACCAACATTTTGGAAGCATGGGGCAGAAAGGAAATGAGGAATAAGAATCTAGTAGTGGGTTTGAATTTAGAATTCAAATTTAGAATTGGAATAAAAGGAACTAGTTATTCACCAAACAGCCAAAAGCAATTATGCAAGTGATGGAAAATTTTGAGTATGATTAAAACTTATGTGGAATTTATTGAATCACTTTCACAAATTAGGCAAAGTGTAACTAGAACTTTGTAGGCAAAATTTGAACTCATAGAATAATCTTATGAATTAGATATTATTTCAGTTTTTTTTTTAAGATTTATTTATTTATTTATACAAGCACTGGGATACCGTCAGAAGCACAGGAGGGTGAGAGAATTCACCAGAGCCCGAGCAGGGAGCAGAACAGGCAGACTGACAAAGTACACTGCTGAGGGGAGCAACAGGCGGCAGGGGAGGTCTGCGTGCCATGTGGGACCCTCACCTGGTGGCTGGGGATCGAACCGGTGCTGCAGAGGCTGCAGGCAGCTTCGCAACCCAGTGCTCAACCGCTGCGCCACCGGGGAGGCCCTATTATTTCAGTTTTGCAATTGAGAAAATTGGGTGAAAGATTTCTAATCTCAGATAATAAGGGTGGAGCTTGGATTTAAAACTTAACATGTTTAACTGCAAAAATCATAAATTTCCATGGGATCATTTAATTTCCTTAGAAGTCTCCTATAGTAATTTTTGAAGAGGAACAAGTGGTAGCCCTAAAGTTACAGATAAAAGAAAGGCAGTGATTAGTTATGATGACTCCTGTCCTTCTGCTGAACAACGTTCCCTTTATCATATTAGATTATGAAACTTCAGAAGGGAAATGAGAAGCTTAACAAATATTTGTGTCTATTTTGTCCTGTCATAAAGAACATAGAGATCTATGAACAGAATTTTATTTTTTCCTTTCTATAAAAGGGGAAATAAACCTTTTTTTGTAGTTATAAGTAATAAAATATAAGTGTATGGAAGAGAGTCCATCCCTTATTATGTGACATTTATCATTTTCATGTTTTTTGTGTACTACCATTTGGGTCTAGGCTGCAAGGCACATTTTTGGGCTCTGCTAAAGAGGGTAGTAGAGAAAGACTGAAAAGCTGGAGAAAGGTCTTGCTCACTCTGTCTTAAATGCCGACTTCCTCTCCTGACAGCATGACCTTGCTCCGTCTTCACTTTGGTGATGGCAGTTTGTTTCAGAACCCAAAGCTTTTATAGGTTGAATCTGTTCTGTCTCTAGCAGAACCAGTTTACTGAGTCCCACTCAGATACCATCTACCTTGTACCACCTCCCCTGGTGGATGCTTCGTTTCCAGCTCAGCAAAGTCCTGCCTCTAACTTAGAGACACCACGGTCCATAAAATACCCTCCTCCTTCAGAGAGTGAGTATAGCTCAAGATGCCACATATCCAAATTTTTAAAATTTTAATAATGCTAAACTCTTTTCATGGTGTGCATAACTCCAAGGCTCATAACTTCCTGTCATCACTGCTTATTTTACAGAAACTGCCTTTATAAAATAAAAAGTTAACATGGGGTTGCCATCCTTAATAGTTTCCATTGGCAAGGCTGGCTTTGTCCTAATGCCTGAGAACTTAGATTTAGGGGACATTCACACTATTCTTCAAGATGATAGGTCTCTGCCTAAACACTTTGTGCAAACACTGTAGTTTATACTAAGCATGAGCTTTGCTTCTGGAGTGTAGAATTTGGATAAGTGATAGAGAGTGCTGGTGTGACTGCATCCAACAAAATCCTGGGGTACTGAATCGCTAATGAAATTCCTTGGTAAACAGCATTTCACGTGTGTTGCCACATTCATTGCCAAGGGCACTAAGGACATTCTGAGATCTGTCATTGGAAGACGATCCCTGGTTTTCTCTGACTTGTCCTGCATACTTCTTCACTGTTATTTCTTCATATTCTTTTGCTGTAATAAATCGTAGCTATGAATATGATGACATGTTGAGGTATGGGGCCTCTTGACGAGTCTAGGGCTGGTCTTCTGCATCCCTGATATACCTTAGTATTCTTTAAATTTTCCTTTTTATTAAAGTTTTTCATACCTAAACAATGATTATTTGTACCATATTTTCTCTGTTTAAATAATTGTACATTAGGGCCTCCCCGGTGGCGCAGCGGTTGAGCGCTGGGTTGCGAGACTGCGCGCGGCCTCTGCGGCGCCATTTCGATCCCCGGCTGCTCCCCGGCCACCAGAGGAGGGTCCCACATGGCGCGCAGACCTCTCCTGCCGCCCGCTGCTCCCCTCAGCAGTGTACTTCGGTCCTTCTGCCTGCTCTGCTCCCCGCTCTGGCTCTGGTGAATTCTCTCACCCTCCCGCGCTTCTGACTGTACCCAGTGCATGTATAAACAAAAACAAACAAACAAACCAGCAAACAAATAAATAAAGCATGCCCCTATTAAAAAAAAAAAAAATCGTTTAAAAAAATAAATAAATAAATAAATAATTGTACATTAAGTCTTAGACTAAAACAGGCATTTTAATGCATATCGCTGATAAAGATAAAATTTAATAAATAAAATTGAGGAACATTTCTCCATGATATAATTTTCTTCTTTCTTGAGTCCCTGAGAAGGTAAATTATATTTTCTTGCCTTCAAGGAGTGAATTTGCTTCCTTTCAGTGAATAGGTCACTCCTCAGCAGTCAGCATATCCTTGATTTAATACCTAGGCACTTTTTACCTTGGTAGCTAATATTTTGGCAAATTGCTTTATAACTATATCATTAGTTATTCATGGAATCTGTAAGTAATATCTATTTTGGGTTTATTCCAAGGTCTTTGATAAGGTCAATATAAGTTAAATTGTGAATACAGTGAAGAATTTTACTCCCTGCCTTAAAATAACATTTTATTTTTAATGGCATTTTTGAAAGTTTTCTAGGATACTCATAAGACAATGACATGCACAATGAGATCACAGATACTGAAATGCCTTTAAATATTTTCAAATTGAAAGCAAGTATGAAGACCATATAGTTAAAAACATTTGGGGATACAGATTTTAGTTATAAAATCAAAGCCTCTTCCTTTTTTTTATATGTAAACATGTATGTTGCTTTCATCTTTTCTCCCTCCTGCATTATCATTTTGGGTTGACAACTATTGATATTACAGGATAAATTATGGGCTAAAATATGAGTAAGCTTGCTGTGGTCATTAAATCATACTATAGGTTTTCAAAGGTGGTGTGTCATTAAGTGACTCATTATTCCATCCTGACTTCTAAAGAAATATTTTGAGCAAATAAAACTGGAGTTACTCCCTAAAAACATGGAATTAAACTAGATGGCCCAAAATCTTTGACTGATTTAAAGCATATGCATAAGATCAGATGTTTCCAGGCTGGAGACGGAGATATCTGGTCATTGCTTTAAATTCAGACTTCTTCTTGTAACTGCTCTCCACCCAACTCTCAGCTCTCCTTGCACATTACAGCCATTGAACTTCACAGGATACATGGGCCAGGAGACTGAGCTTATTTCTGTGTACATTTGGAGCTAATCTGGGGGATATCCTAGGACACCAGCAGTCACAATACCCTTCCTTCCTCACCCCTGGCATTGCCAAATTTTATCACTCATTATTGGCCAATTCACTGATTTTGGCTTTCCACTATATCTGTCTGAAATGAAGGAGACACTTATAATCATATTTCAGATTAGAAAACTCAGGACATTCTTAAAGGAAATATTCTAGACTTTTCCAACAATTAATTAAATATAGTAGTAATATATACACAAATAGAAATGGATTATGTTCTAGAATATTTGTTATTTTGGTTTCATTCAACATGTTCTGACTACCTTCAGTTTGCCTCTGGACCAGACATTTAGGAGTACAGTCTTGCATTCTCCCAAAATATCTTTTGAGTCGCCTCATTGTTTTCTAGTGGGGCACTAATAACATTTTGGGTTTTATAATTCTTTGTGTCTGCCAAACTCAGGGTATTTTGCGTGGCTTTGCTTGCTAAGAACCTATAACATCCACCTCCATATTTTTGACTACCAAATATACCAACCTTGAAGTAGGACATGTGCTCCACTTGAAAGCCACTTTACTGCAATTTTCTCATTAGATAATTTAAGTGCATTTTAATGATCAGATAATTTAAGAGCCAAAAGGATTTTATAACACCTAATGACTTCTTTCTTTCTTTCTGGGTTAGCATCTCAACTTCATCCCATCCATGGTGACATGGTCTCCACAGTGGGTGACCTTTTTCTCGGAGACTAAAAGCTTCATGTCAGTCTCCTAACTTGAGGATTTTTTATTTCTGTTGCAAAGCTGTTGTCTACTACTAAACTACCCAGTAAGTTCCAATTTCCTGTGAGGCAAGCTTTCAATTCTGTCCCAGTTTGCCAAGCACTGATGAGTAGTAGGTCCTGAGTCATCAAGGAATTTCCAAGTTAGTTACCAGATTTAGCAGCTTCCAAGGTCCTCTTTGATGAATCACTTAGGTTATACTTTCCCTTGTCTAATACTTTAGATGTTCCTTCAGAATCTTTCGTGGGTGTGGGGTGGTAACAACACCTGAAGGGGGAGATCCTGTACCTCTAAAGCATATACAATGCTGTAACCCAATGTTATCACATAAAAAAGAAAAAAATCACCTCACATCAGTTTTATGACAATAAAACTGATTTATTATTTTAATAAATTAAAATTCATTAAATCAATTGGCATGCTTATTTTAATCGACTGACATGCTTCCTACATTGAGTCACTGTAGCGGACCACTTCTACCTAGAGTAAAAATTGTTTTCTTTCATTTTCTCAGAATGCAATTATGTGTCAAAAAGCTTGAAAACGAACTTCTTTTACTAATTGTGAGATTGTGCGTGTGCCTCTTAGTTTCTCTGTCTGTGTCTCTATTTTAAATGAAGGGTAAGGACATCTAATTTCTAAAACTCTCGGAAGAACTGAGTCTAGAAGAGTAAATGCTAAAAAAAAAAAAATCAAGTGATGTTTGTCTGTGAACTAGAAAAGTAGTGATACTTATATTTCAAACACTAGACTTAGGGTTAATGTGAACTTAGATTACCAATAGTTTTTAAGTAGTCATTGAGTACAATGAATAATTTAAGGTATTTAAGAGAAAACTAAGGCTTCTGCACTATACTTCTAGAAGATTTTCTGGTGTCTGATTCTATCCCCAATTTATACTTTATGCAACCTCATTTTGCTGTAATACAAATCAGAGTGCCCATGTGAGGCAAACTGATATCTTAGTGACTCCAACTTGGGGAGTCACTTGAGCACACGTCAGGTTAACCATGATTCATGTCTAAATCAAATCAATTTCTTAAGAGGAGAGGGAAAAAAAATAAGAAAATAAATTAGTTTTATATTTTATGTTTTAAATTACAGTCCTTAATCCAATTGTGATTGAAATAGAATTTTAGATCATAATCCTTATTTTAATCAATATCATTTACTTTTATGAACATTTTTAACTTTTTTGTGTTCAAGTAACTAAGCATCTTTTGCCCTATTCAAGTATATATTTGGGCACATATTCAAAAAAATCTCAGTGAGGTGTAAGTATAGTAATGAACTAAAAATATTTATGGTGATAGATGTGTGTTTGGAAATAGATTCATGGCCATAGATTAAGTGCCATATGCAATCTGAATTCTATTACTATAATAAATCTATCCTTGCTACTCCTTAAATTCCATGTATTTTATGTCCTAAAAAGTCCATGTTGACTCTGAAATTTTTCTTTTAAAATTTCTTTTATTGAAAATTTCAAGGAAATGAAGTAACCCAATTTAAAAAAAAAGCCAATTAAAAACTCACATCTTTTTTAACTATTAGGAATTATAAGAGTTCAACTTTTTATATGCTGCTAGTGTATTAAATGATAACCAACCTCATCTTAGAAAATAAGGCTATATCATCAGTCCCTGGCTTGACTCTACAATTATCTGACATTTTGCTCACAGTAAAACCAAGGCATTCACTGCAGTTTCCTCATTACCAATGTGACTTGTCTTCAGTGCTATCTTCCTGACTTCAAACTTCCCTCACACATCCATTCTAGCCACACTAGTCTCCATCATGGCTTCAAGCTTCACTTGTGCTCTTTACCAAGGGCATTTGTGTTGGTCACTCCCTCTTCCTGAAACTATGTTCTCTAACTCTCTCAAGTCCTCAAGTATTAGCTTTAAAAGTACCTTTCTCTTTTCTTTTCTTTTCTTTTCTTTTCTTTTCTTTTCTTTTCTTTTCTTTTCTTTTCTTTTCTTTTCTTTTCTTTTCTTTTCTTTTCTTTTCTTTTCTTTTCTTTTCTTTTCTTTTCTTTTCTTTTCTTTTCTTTTCTTTTCTTTTCTTTTCTTTTCTTTTCTTTTCTTTTCTTCCTTTCTTTTTTTTTTTTTTCATGGGACCCTCGCTGGCGTCCGAGGATCGAACCGGCGCTGCAGAGGCTGCGGGCAGCCAGGCAGCCCAGTGCTCAACTGCTGCGCCACCAGGGGAGGCCCTTAAAAAGTACCTTTTTCAGGAGGACTACCTCTGACTTTAATTGTAACCCATTCTATGTAATGTTTTTGTTGAAAAATCTGCTGATTGTCTAGTGTTCCCTTACAGGCTACCTACATTACCTATTTTAATAATCTGGCCTGTTCATTGGTCCTTGCCACCTTCATCCCTATGTGACAAAGTGTCTTCATGAACATGAGTTGGCGTTATTTTGTTGGAACTCTTTGGGCATCTTGGATCACAACTTCTGGCCCATTTCCTAGAGAGAGATGGTTTTCAGAGATTATTTTTTTAATTGGTTTTCTATGCCTTTCTCTGCATTCTTCTTCTTTTGGGAGCTCCACTATCAGAAGAGGATTACTCTTTTTAAGTTGCCCCAGAGAACTCTCACACTGTTTTCATTTTTTAAATTCTTTTTTCTCTACCTTGTTCTATTCTTGTGTCTCCTGTGTGGTGTTTTCAAGTTCATTAATTCTCTCTATCATCTCCCTTTGTCTGATATTAAGGCCCCCAACTGTATTCTTTAAATCAACTCCAGTGTTTCTTAACGCCATTATTTCTGAATGGTGCCACCTCATATTTTCGTTATCTTTTTTCTGTTGTTGTTTTATATTCTCTATTGTATTTTAAGTTCCATCGGCATTACCAGGACTGTTGGCCTGAATTTTCTGTAAGCGAAGCCCTGGAGGCTTCTGGTTCTCTGAGGGCATGGGGGAGGCGGTGATGGGGGGCAGCTGAGCAGCCACAGCCTGTGTTGTGCCATAGCAGCTGGTTTGGGGTTAAAAAAAAAAAAAGAATCATGCCAGCTGCCAAAGGTTAGTTGGAACCTGGTGCACCACTCACGGATCTGCTCCCAAGTGCCAGGCTCTCATCATCAGAGTGACACTATTCTTAATGAGCAGCTTTTGGTTTCAACTACTGGACAAAGTGGACACTACCTGGGACAAGACAGTCAGCCATTTGTGGCCTTCGATACTTTCTCCTTATCTCAATCACTCCTTTATAAATAAGCCCTGTTGTTGCTGCACCCAGAGCTCAAGTCATATCTTGCAGTTGTCAGTGCACGAGTGAGAACCCACAGACCAGGCTATCTCCCCAATTTTGCTCTGTTTCAATGCTCCACAGCTCCCCTGAGTCAGGCTCCTCTCTGGGTTTTGTTCTGGCATTTGCACCATGCTTGCTTGTTGCCTCACTTTTAATTGTGCCTGGATATCAGCATGGATAGGTTTTCCATGGTTCTTTTTGTACTCAGAGTAATCTGGGTCTGTTATCAGTGAGGGCTGATAGGCTTAAAACAGGGCTGAGTCAAATGGCATCATAGAATCACCTTCAGTAGACTGAGGAATTTGAAATTCCTGTTGTAAAGCATTTCTTTGTAGGGGTACCAATGTTTTAAGTGGACTTGAGTCGTAGTCATTTCAGTAAGCAATCTAGGTGCTCTGACCTGATTCAACCTACAGCTGCTCTATTGTTTCTCAAATTCAAGCCACTAGTCCTTGTTCAATGCTGTCAACCTCGAGACTCTCCAGCAATGCACGTCTACCCGGTGCTGCTCCTGCAGTGCAGTGCTGAGTCTCAGGGGCCCCTGTGTGGCTTTGTGAACAGTGAAGAGCTGTGAGGGGTCTACACAGCAGCCATTATTGCTTCTTGTGGGTGGCACTGTTATTACTTTTAAGTTCATTTGGAGTTTTTCCTACTCCTTTCAATTGGACTGATGTTCCTAATGTATATGCTGATAGTTTTTCCCTCAAGGGTTTTGGGGTTTGTTTTGCATCAGTTTTGCTGTGCTTATCTGGAGAAGGTCAGCTCTGTGGCTTTGCTCTGCTGCCATCTTGTCCGACTCTATAGTTGCTGTTTTGAATAACATAATGATGGTGAAGATGATGAGGTTGGTGATGATGATAACAGTGATTATTCTGCTTTCTGTGCTGGACTAAATTTATTTCAAGAGTTGTATATTGCATAAATTCTAATAAAGTATGTCATGTGTCCTTCAGCCAATCTATTTAATTTTTAGACAGTTTTTCTGACCTTGGAATTCATAAATAATGTATCCAACTTTTGTTCACTTCCCAAAACTCTGTGAACTAATTGTTATGATCACCTTGTGAAATTGTATCAGCAAGAATGAGCTATTTGAACATGAAACACTGACAAAAAATGCTTCGCCCATCACCTTGCCAGATGATACAAAATCACAAGGAAAAAGTTATGGAGCATGAGTGAGCAATATTGTCAAGGGACAGAACAAAAAAGCAGATTCCTAGTGACTATGTTAAAAATAAAACAAGCAAGAAATATATAGTTATTGTCAACAAGGGATATGTAGTTTGAGGCGAGGAGATAGAACATAAGAAAAATTTGCATCAGATTAAGCAGATGGGGAATTTTCTCATTATGAGGTGTACAACAATTAAGTACATGACTTGTTGGTACTACTCAAAGGTTATTTAGAGAATAACATGAATTTAAATACTTAAGAAAATTGCAAACTTGTCATCAGGTATATGTTTCTTATAATCATTTTTTTATGATTCTGATGCACAGAAATAGCTCTCTTTGTTATTATGGAAATCAATTGTTTGTGAATGTTTTGATCTACTTATAAGTGGGAAGACCTTGGATTCCAGTTAATTTCAGATTTCTCTTTGATTCATTTCCTTCTGTTTGCCTCTGTGGCATCTGGGCAAAGGTAGAAACATGTAACAATAGAGAAGGAATAGTCTCTTACCAGAAGAATGTCTTCTAGGCCTTAACTGGTATTTATACCAAACTTTCTCCCCCTGCCCACTTTATGGCATGCAGTGACATACATACAGGTATCTATGTCTTGTCAATGGTTACTGCACCCCTTCCTCCAGACCTCAGATCTGTTTTAGTCACCTGCTCTCTCAGCACCCCTGTGCTCAGCACTGGGATTCCAGAAATGACCTGCACGCCATGAGCAGGAAGTGGGGAATCCAGACTCTTTGTCTGCCTAATCATCCCCCTCTTGGAGCCTTCTAACCCTTGCATTTACTTCTAGGGCTCTGAATGTTAAAGTAAAGGTAATCATTCTATGTTAATCTAGAACATATCCAAACATATTGTGATGGTTGCTTTTATGAGCCACTGATGGTGGCTCAGATATTTGACTAAACATTGTTCTGGTGTATCCTTGAGGATGTTTCTGGCAATGATGAACATTTGAATGAGTAGATTGATTAAAGCAGATTGCCCTTTCCAGAGTGCCCTGTACACTTTTTCAAGGCCTGATTGAAATAAAAGATGAATAAGAATGATTCTTTCTCCAAACCAAACAAGGATTGGGGTGGGGGGGGTGAGGACAAAACTAGTAGGCAAACGATAAATCGGAAACATACAATGGGGGGGTGGGGGAGTGCTCAAAACAGGAGAGGGAAGATTATAAGAGACTATGGTGATGTTGCATGGGTAAATTGGTAGTGGGATTATTATGGGTATTACAACTGAGAGGAGAAATAAAACATGATACAAAAATGAACAATGAGGGAAAATATATACACATATGGGTGGCACTGCCTTGTTATTACTATATGTGTGTGTATACTATATACTATATATATACTATATATATATAGAGAGAGAGACACACACATGCGTGTATATGTGTATATATTTAAAGAAAAAGAATTACTCTCTACCTGACTGTCTGTCCCTCTCCTACCTTCAGACTCAAATTAATGATTGAGTTAACATTATCCCCTCTCCTGCTCCTGAGACCTTGGACCTTGAACTAGAAAACCAACTCTCCGGAGTCCTTGCCTATTGCAGATCATGAACATCTCAGCATTTCCTTTCTCTGGAGAACCTAGGCTAACACTATGTTTAATCACAGGATTCAGGATTTTCATTCTCACTACTTGATTAGCTAGTATTATAGGATCTACTAATAATGTGGCAATGTATGTTGTGCACAATGTGTATTTAAGATATTATATATAGGGTGGCAAATGTTTACAGATAAAGTAGGACTAGATTAAAATATGAGTATGTAGGGCCTCCCTGGTGGTCTAGGGATTAAGTCTCAGGGCTATTACTGCTATGGTCTGAGTCCGATCCCTGGCCCGAGAGCTAACCCACATGGCACAGCAGACCTCTCCTGTCTTGCCTGCTGCTCCTGTCAGCAGTGTATTTCAGTAAATCCACCTGTTGTTCTCCCCACTCTGTCTCTGCCAAATCCTCTCAACCCCTGCATTTCTGGCCTACACCCCAGTTCTTCTACAAATTGAATAAATATCTAAAATAAATAAATAAAATATGAGCGCATAGGCAGATGGCCTTGATGAGGATAATAAAGCCCTTAGCAGAGATTGTCAAAAAGATATTGGGAAGAGAAAAGATGTGCTTGGGGCAGAACTTGTACTACCAAGGAAAAAGCTGGAAACAATTGTCCATATATGAAGGAGAAAGATAAGAAAAAAAAAAAAAGGATACAATACTTTATAAAAAGTTTACATGTTTCAGACATACATTCTAGGACCTTCTGAGTGACAGGTGCCCTCCACAATCTAACCATTTACTGTATAATATTAGATTTTCAGTGATCTGCCAGCTTCTCATTGACAATATATATCCCCACTTCATATGATGATCCAACTCAGGAAGTCCACTGAAAATAGATGCTGTCACTCCTACAAAGACATGGAAATTCAAAGGTATTTATTATGTAGTCAAATTAATTCACTAGTTGAAAGCCAATGGCTGCAATCATTATAACTAAAGAAAGAAACTGAGAATTTGAGAAGCAGATTAAAATATAAGTGAGCTTTCAAAGTAGACCAGAAACTATAGACAAATGGCCCTTTTGGATATGAGTAACTGCAGTAATAATGTAGCCCCAGGTCATGTCATTTGTTGTGGGCAGGTGGTGGGAACAACCGACCTGCATTTCACCCAAGCCCAGCCTTCCTCTGACCTCCAGCCTGGCTTGGGCCTCCCATCTGTGCCCTCTTCCTAACCTCAGTCTTCAGGGTTATGGATGGATAAGGTTAAAGTTTGGGGTATAGTGCAGTAAGCATTTATCTTTTATGAATTTATTTATTTACTTACTTATTTATTTACTTATTTATTCATTCATTCATTCATTTATTTATACAAGCACTGGGTACAGTCAGAAGCACGGGAGGGTGAGAGAATTCACCAGAGCCAGAGCGGGGAGCAGAGCAGGCAGAAGGACCGAAGTACACTGCTGAGGGGAGCAGCGGGCGGCAGGAGAGGTCTGTGCACCATGTGGGACCCTCCTTCGGTGGCCGGGGAGTAGCCGGGGATTGAACCGGTGCTGCAGAGGCTGCGGGCAGCTTCGCAACCCAGCGCTCAACTGCTGCGCCACCGGGGAGGCCCTTATGAATTTCTTAATAAAAACAGGCCAAAACACATAAAGTCTGCATTTCAGAGTACATAAAAGTCACTAGGTTAAACAGTTTCTCAAAATGACTGCCTTATAACAACGATGTTCACACATCTTGCACCTCTTCCCTGGTTAATTACATTCTCTCCAACTCAGAACAGAATAGAAGTTAACATCTCAAGGGCTTTCTACTGCAGTGAATGCACGTATAAATGTGCTTATTTACTTCTCTCCACTAGGGAAATGGATCCTCCTTCCAGACACAGAACAGACTGTGTTAATCTATGTGTTCTCTATACCTTGCACAATACTGGTCAGATAGTGGGAACTTGATACAGAAGAATCATTAATGATGAACTAATAGATCAATAATAGAAATAGCTCTTAATTTATAGGGTTAAACTATGATTTAGGTATTATTTACCTACCAGTAATTGAATGAATTGTCTTTAATTAGCCCTCAACTATATTAAGAACAAGATTTGGATATGATGAAATTTAAAACAAAAACAACATTTTGAACAGAGCTTTCTATCCCCATACTGTTACTCCAATTTTCTTACTGAAAATTCACTTCATAAATAATCTCATGACAATGAGATTTTTAATATTTTTTTCTTTTTTAATATTTTTTCTTTTTAATATTTAATTGTAATAACATCCTCTGTATCTAGGATATAAAATAATTTGACATAAAATCAGTAAGTGGAATTCTTTTTTTCAGTGATAAAAATGACATTTTATCAGCAGATGATTATTATATTATCTTTTCCAATTAAATAATTATGTTCATAAAGAGACAGATGCACAGTAAAATGTTTCCAGAAAATTGCCAGTGTTCTACACTGTCTTCCTTCTACCCTATTGTATGTTTCTGCTTATTTTTGCTACACACATGATATCTTCTACCCAGGTCATAGTGTGTTGTGCAATGTAGATGCATCTGAATGCAAACAATGTCAAATTAAAACCTTCCAAAATAAGGATGGAGGTAGAGTCTAATTTTCTCTGTACACTATACAACTTAAGAATTCTAAATTAAGGCACTGCTCAACTTCCAATCTTAATAAGAAGAGAAAACACTGGAAATGACAGAACGCTACGGACAGATATAAGCGATTCAGGAAACTATTTCCTGGGATGTAGTCAAATTCTTTCTACTCAAATTAGAAATTAAAGTAATTGAACAAGAAAAATGAAGTTTGGACAAGATACAGACACAAAATCACTTTCATGCAAAGAAAGTCAAACTTCCTTTCAACATTATTTTGGTTTGGTAGAGCAGAGAGAGGGTTCTTAAAAGTATGCAGAGAGTAAACCTGAAACCTAGACTTCAGGTGGTTAAATATAAAATATGGGAAATTAAACTGTTTCTTCTTATTGGTTCAAGCTCTTCAAATGGTGGACATGCACAAAACACCAAGAACGGAAGAATTAAAGTCATTTTCATCAGAGAAGTTATTCAGAAACAGGAAAGTATGTCTGTGAGTGGTAACAATTGGGAAACCACAAGGAGTGAATCCTAGCTGTTTTGATGCATTTTTATCTATCACAGTTTTCATTGTTATTGAAAATACCCCCCTTTATTTTTGGCCAATGGGCTCTCTTCCAGTTGGCTCCTCTGTACTCTAGACCTGACCCTAGTAGCTTTGAAAGTCTTTTTTTTTTTTTTTGTTCTCTGGTATGTGAAATTCATCCTGGTCCATTGTATATATTTTCTGTCCCTACCCTAAAATTGTTTCTTTTTCTAAGGAGTCCTGGTTCTTCTGAGTGGAAAAGAAATATTTAGAGATCATAATCTGGACACTCAATGTGATCAAGTCTAGTGAATCTGTTTACTTCACTACCAACTAGACCCATCAGTACAACTGGTTTCCTCTGACCCAATTTCACATTCATTCTCCTCAAAGCAGTCTTGCTATTTGACTCTTCAATCATTCCTTTGTGTACTATGCATTTCTCTTGGTTGAGTAAAATGCTTTCAAGAATATACGTCTGTGCCTCCCCATCCCAAGTTTAAAGATCTGACAACTGAATGGTTTCGTTGTCATGTTGTTTACAAACTCGAGCGATTCTGTGTCCTGAGGTATGACATGAGAGATATTATAAACAGAATTGGGAAAGAAATCAATATGATGCTGTCACCATCTAACATTTTTGGATAAGGACAAATCAGTGAAGGCTTATTTTAGCTGTCATGATGTTATTGTTCATTCATGACAGAACAAGAGAAGTTGTAGTTACTTGTATTCTCACCACAATCCTTAATACTGCTTCCTGATTAGGTTTTTTGTTTTCTTCTTGCTTTCTTTTTGCGGGTCTTCATTTTTTGGTGAATTGAGAAGTTCAGTTGTGATATGTACTATAATTGTGTCTGTATTCCTGCAGATATGATCAAAACATAATAAGAAATATGCATACCATCTTCTTAAAGGGAGTTTTTCAGCCTATTCAAGAAATAAAGATAATATAAATGCTAAAAAAGTTTTTAAAACTATGAACTAATGTAATAGATATATCATTCTTAAATGATTTTAGAGGTCAGATAAATTTGGGTTGGAAATATAACCATTAACTTATCCATTCATTTATTCATGTATCTTCCAAAGATATTAAATTGATTTATAGAAATGCATACAGTATAAAAGTAAAGAAGAATCACAATGTCCACAGTGTTCAGATGGGCAGAGAAATTGTGTGATGAGAAATTTAACACAAGTATAATTTTAGAAATATACACAATTTTTGAATTAAAATGTTCACTTCTATTAATTTGCATTAATAATATGAAATTAAAGATTTAACAATGAGGGCATTCACAAAAATGCTGTTTATCATAAGTATAAGATGTTTATCATGGACCCTAGAATAAATGTCTTGCCATATATATTATTATAGGAATACTGTAATAAAAACTGATATATTCATGTTATTATGAAACCAATAAATGTCATGTTTCCAAATAATTTTAGTGACATAAAAATATTCATATAACATTCATTTTTCTAAAGATTTATTTGTTTATGCATAGAAGAACTGGGATGCAGGCCAGAGGTTGGGGGAGTAGTGGATTCACCAGGACAGAGTGGGGAACAGAACAGGCAGATCTACTGAAATGCAAAGCTGAGGGGAGCAGCAAGCAAGAAAGGAGAGGTTTGCTGAGCCATATGTGTATTAGCTTCCTGGCTGGGAATGAACTCAGGTGGCAGCCATGATAGCATGATAGCTCTGAGACTTAACCCCTATGCCACCAAGGCATATTGATTTTAAAAATAGTTTTAAAAAAATAAAAATTTAATTTAAAAAATAGTATATAAATTTTAAGAATATTGTATAAATCTTAATTAATTTTAAAATATATAATTAATTTTTAAAATATTATATAAAACATTAATTAATTTAAAAATATATAGATTTTAATTTTAATTTTAAAATATATAAATTAATTTAAAAATATTATATTAAATGATATTTTAACACATTCCAAGTATAGAAATAATCATAACAGAAAATTCATAGAAGAATATAATGGGAATAAGTTCAAAATTTGAAGTGATTATTTTGGGTAGTTATTTATAGATAATTATAAATTTGTTTTATCTTCTCTATTTTTTTATGATTTTTACATGAATTTCTACTTGCTAATTTACATTATGTGAGATAAAAAATAATTTATTTTTTATTTGAGATAAAGTTTTATATAACAGAGTCCAAGTGATGCAAAGCTGAAGATTATACACACACACACGCACACACACACACACACACACTCATACACACTTGGAAGAAGGAAGACAGTCAGCCAAGTTAATTAAATGACAGATCAACTCCCAGTAGTCATTAGCTTGCTTTGAAGAATCTTCTGGCTGCTAAAATGGACCACAGATTTGGGCTCCAAATTCCTGTTAACCAAGTAAACATAGACCCGAAAGCTATTATATGATTGGCAGTTAAAAGCAAACCAGACACTCAAAGGAAACGCAATTTTCCCTCATAATGGAATTTGAGAGATCGTCTCTTGGTCTTTACAAGAGGATCCTGAGTTATATTGTCAAACAGAATAGAGAGGATGGCTTTGTTGACTGGGCAGGATTTCAACTAAACCTTTAGGTTTGAATATTTGTGTTTAAGTATAGAGAGGAAATTCAATAGACACATTCCAGACAGAGAAAACAACAGGAACAAAGCTATAAAGTGATGAATGAGCTCAACATGTCTTCTAAGATGGCAAGAATAGAGGCTTTATATTAGAGAGATGTTGATAAAGTATGATGTGCATATGTTGAGTATGAGGCTCTTGGCGATAGCTATCAAGATGAGAAGGAGGGGGGAGAAAAGGGTAGATATAGAGGAGAGAGAAGAGGAAGAATGTATTAGATCAGTAATTGGAGAGAAGTGTTATCAGGGTCTTACAAATATTGATCATATTTAGAAGAAGGAAAATGCTCAAACACAATTTAATTTTGCATAGAGAGAAAACATTATAATAGCATAATAGTAAGTTACTATTTATTGATCATATAGGGTGTGCTGGAAGTTTTGATTAACTTGTCATTAATCTTTACAGAAATTTTCAAAATGGGGTTTTTTAGTCCCAATTTAAAGAGCATTGACTGGGTAAGAAACATGCCAAGATTGTACAACTGATATGTAGTAAAAGTAGGGTTGATACTCAATTTCCTTATTGTGTAAATGAGTCTGAAAAATAATATAACTAACAAGACATCTTTGTGGATTAAATTATTTCTCATTACATACTTAAGACAATATCTATCACCCCATGTTTCTATGTCTCTTCTCATCTTGAACCAAATGTGATGGATAATATAAAAAAGAGATTATATTTCATTTATCTTCTAAAGATCTATAACTTAATTGGATTCATAAGTCTTAAAAGAAAAAAAAAAACAACTTCCTTCAACCAAGTACAGAATACTTTCCCCAACACAAGAGATTAGACCATAACACCCCCAGAAATCTCTTCAAAAATTTATCTTAATAATTAGATGAATGTTTTAACATGAGGTTTAGAAGCATTTCATTATTCATGGAAAAGCATATGTGACATGAAATTCTAGTGATATATGGAAATTGCATTTACCTGTACTGAAATTTCTGCTGGAATTAAGGTGCTGTTTATAAACAAATTACCAGTGTGGAATAACTATTTACTGCTTTAGACATTTAATTTATAATGTGGGCTAGAAATTTTAGACATCTTCTAAGTATACAGTGAGGTTTTTCTCCAAGAAAATAGTTTTTGTTTACCATGTGTAATTGGCTCTGTATCCATTTAATATAGTTGACTCTTACTTTTTCAGATTATCCCTCAACCATTTTTCAGTATCCCAAAGAAACATTTATTTATTTTTTTAAACATTTATTTATTTGTACAAGAGCTGTTGTATAGGCCAGAGGCGCGGGATGGTGAGAGGATTCACCAGATACAGAGACTGGAGCAAAATAGGCAGAAGGACCAAACGCACTGCTGAGGGGAGCAGTAGGTGAGACAGGAGAGGTCTGCTGCACCATGTGGGCATCCCCTTGGCCAGCTGGGAATGAACAGGTGCTGCAGAGGCTGTGGACAGCTTCACAGTGCTGCGCTCAACCCGCTGCGCCACTGGGGAGGCCCCCAAAGAAACATTTAAAACCAATTTTTCCTATTCTAATTTACATGGCCAGTCTTCATATCACAAGAAAAAAAAAAAAACATGTTAA
Organism: Talpa europaea; assembly: GCF_964194135.1. Lineage (NCBI taxonomy): Eukaryota > Metazoa > Chordata > Mammalia > Eulipotyphla > Talpidae > Talpa > Talpa europaea. Next base: position 102,523,635 of record NC_140077.1, read on the forward strand.
GAAACTTATTCTATTTACATTCTGGGAGGGCAGTGGGAATAGTGCTTAAAAAAAAAAAACCTTTCATCTATAAATATTATGAAGCAAGCTTTATTGTCTGTTCTTTGACATAGTAGAAAGACAGTAAGGACAGAAAATAAACCTAAGTTCTCATCTGACAAGCTAATTACTTTGAAGTCAGCAAATAAAATAACTATTCAATGAAAATATAAGAAAATCTATTGTGCATTGGTGTTGCTAGCAACAAAGAAGTGTTAATATAGTATTTAGCCTTTGTCTTAAATTTTCAAATGCCTAGAAATAAATAGGAACAAAAGGGCTAAGGAGCTGTAAGCAAACCTGCAAGGAAATCTGTAGTGAGAAGTACACAAAATAGAAGAAATAGCTACTCTCTGAGGTGTATAGTATAGTCTACCTTTTGAATGGAGAGGTTGTAATAACCTTTACTTATACATTTGAAATTCACTGATTATATTTCAAAAGTAAATATAGATATTGTTATCCTAAGTAACAGTTTAATTACACAAAAATGCATTATGATAAAACTTCTGAAAATTAAAGAAAAATAAGAAGACAAGAAAGAAATGCACAATGTTTTACAAATGTTGAAGAGAGGAATTATCAGCCCTTGATTTTATTTCTAGTAAAGATATCCTTTGGAAATGTAAGGGAAATCAGACATTCTCAGCTGAAATAAGAGAACTGTGGCTAGTTCTACCCTAAACAAATGGTAAAGGGAAATTCTTTAAGCAGAGGGGAAATGAGTAAAGAAAGGATCTTTCTTTTGTAAATGTAGTGAGATTCTTTATATTTTTGTTTTATAATTTTTTGAGGCAATATTGATTTATAACACACATACAGAGGTATGTATCAAATTGATCACCAAAAATGTCTGAATTATACTGTTCAAATTATTTTGGATGGTTGCTCAAACTAACTGAAGGGAAGAATCTTCTAAATGTTGACAGAATTAAATCAGCAAAACAGTGATGCATGTTTAAGAAAAAGGAACTGAAAAAAATCAAACCAAAACAAGGCATAAAAATATGACTGCAGAATTGAGGCTAATAGAGGGGGAGAGCAGGGATGGCAACAATGTGGGGGGATCCCAATGGTCCATGATGACAGGTCATGGGTGACCTGCTGGGGTGGTGGGGCATGGTGATGTACACCATGATGTGAAGTGAGGGGGTGTGAAGCTATTAAGCTATTCCCATGAATCATAGACGGTGCTGTAAACTGATGTCACCTCAATAATAAAATAATGAATGAGTTAATAAATAATACATTGATAAAAAATTAAATCTGATTTTGAAACATTAAACATTTTAGGGACCCGTTTGGTTTTTAAAATGCTTTTTATTTTGAAATAATTACAGATTCATAGGAGATTGCAGAAGGTGTTGTACAGATAAGTCTCTGGTATCACAATGTCTCCAGCCGCAATCCCTTATACAACTGTAGTACTATGTCACCAAGAAGAAATTGACTTTGATACAGAGAATGCAGATTTCAATAGTTATACATATTCTTGGGTATCTGTGTGTGTTTGTGTAACTCTGTTTAATTTTTTTTGCATGTGTAGCCTTGTGTAACCACCTGTATGATGAAGGGATTGTTGAGGGAATGGAAGGTGGTTTATACAACATAAAGAGATAACAACTGTCTTAAGGTGATGGCACAATGAAGCAAATTGTTTTTTAACACAAATTATAGAATTTTTTCTATTGAAATTCTTTATAAAACTTATTTCAAGTAAGGAAGGTTTATTTTATTGCTACTGAGGTGAAATTCTCCATGAATAAAATAAAAATAAACAAGCACAACAATGGTGATTGTAAAGGAACAATTTATTAAAATCACAGCCTACCATTCTCTTCAGATTGTCTTACCATTTAAATGAAAGTGTCTGGGGAAAAAGTATTTGACAACAAATAGAATTCAAACAACCTCTTGTGTTTGTTAACCTTATTAATTGCTTTAACATCCAAGTGCCTGCGTTTACTGACATAGAAAGTTCCTATTATTTATTGCCATTTATTGTGGAGGACCTTTGTTCTTTGTGTTTTTCAGCTCTGTTATTCTTAAGAGCCAGGAACTCTGACAGCTGCTGCCAGCCCTGTGTGGTTTGTTTAAAACAATAGGGAAAATTGCCTAGCAACATCACATCCAGCTTCTGGTACCCTCCTAGAGATCACATTCCATACACATTCTGCTCATCTCCACAAGCTCACAGGGGAAACACACACACGCAAACACACACACACAGACGCACACACTTGTGCACATATACACACATAATAACTAGATTGAACTTGAATTTTTTGCAAGCTATGCCATTGTTCACAAGCAAAGCATTACCCCAATGTGCAGATCAGAGCTGGGTTATTAACTTTGAAAAAGAACGTAGAGGTTTACATAAATGAATTAAGTTTCTCCCTCCTCTGTAGAGTTTGTTATAGATGTACTTCTTAAAGATATGCATGTGCAGCCTCCATTGTTAAAATGGAAAATAATGCTCTCTACACTTTACTAAATATGTAATTCCTTTTAATTAATAATATCAACAAAAATGTGAGAAATAAAAGTTTAATTGATTCAGATTCAGAGCATGGCAGTGGAATGAAACCAGCACTGTTGAATCTTGGTAATAGTCAGGAAATCTGATGCCAGAGTTCCTTCTCCCATACTCTTTTTTTTATCAAGTGATCATGGTATTATTGGAATTGGTGAAAAGAGCACTGTCATACAGAGCTAGAAAGCTGAACTTCAAGTCTGGAATTGTATTTGTTTTATTTTCTCTGCCTCATCTAACATTCCCTGATACCACAAATGGCCTTGATATTTTCTGAGGTCATCTTATATAAAAAAAATTAAAAGTAGGGGCCTCCCCAGTGGCACAGTGGTTGAGCACTGGGTTGTGAAGCTGCCCGCAGCTTCTGCAATGCTGGTTCGATCCCCGGCCACCAGGCGAGGGTCCCACATGGCGCGCGGCCACCGGGCGAGGGTCCCACATGGCGCGCAGACCTCTCCTGCCTCCTGCTGCTCCCCTCAGCAGTGTACTTTGTCAGTCTGCCTGCTCTGCTCTGCTCTCCACTCTGCCTCTGGTGAATTCTCTTGCCCTCCTGCACTTCTGACTGTACCCAGTGCTTGTATAAATAAATAAAATAAAATCTTTAAAAAAAAATTAAAAGTGAGGAAATCCTTATGATGGATAGTTTTACATTTTTTTAGCTATGTCATTAAACCAAACATGGCTATCATTAAAACTGGGAGGGTAGAGTTGGCCAGAGGATCAAAAACACCTACATATATCTGGAAAGATCAGGAATATGCCATATCCATAGTTGAATATAAAATATGTAGATGGACGGAAGGAAGGAAGGATAGATGGACAGTTGGATAGACATAGACACGCATACATACATATCTATCTCACTATAGATATCTATAGTGTGTCTATAGATCTTACTATATGTGTATTTATCTATCTTACTATAAAATTTTTGAGAAATGATTTAAGGTTTTAGCAGGAATAGAGAGATATTATAATGCAAAGGTCATATAAAAAACTGCAGTCTATGGAGCAAATCCAGCCTGCTGCTGATTTTTTAAGTAAAGATTTATGGAATACCGCACACCCTCTCATTTACATATTGTCTATGGTTCTTCTGCTATAATACCGTTGTAGCTGCAACAGAGGCCATATGTTCCACAAAGCTGAAGTATTTACTATTCAGCCTTTTACAGAAAGATTTTGTCGATCCCCATTGTAATGTATGAGAATGTTTGCTGTGTTTATTTACACTTAAAATGAGCCACCTCAACCAGGTGTAACCATTTCATATCAATGAAAGAGAAAAAGTGTAATATTAAATTCTAGAATAAAGTATTCTAGCTATTCTATTGTTTCAATAGGGTAAATAGCCAAATAGAAATTTAGATAAATTTGATTGAAAAGACTGACATATGTCATTAATTTTTTTAAAAAATAGATTAGCTATTGCTTTGGGTTTTCTCATAAATTTGAGCTACATGATCGAAACTGGAAACATCAAGGTTTCTACATTTGAAATGTAGTATCTCCCCAGGGGATGTTGTGTGAAAAATTGGAGTTTCTCCAAATAAAATTTTAAAAAAACACAACACGAATCCTGAGGAAAACATGGAATTCGGGTGCCTAGACTTCCTCAGTAACTTGTACATTGATAAATTCGCTATCAGGATTACAAATGTATACATGAATAATGTAAAGTTGATGACTTTATGTTGTGTCATACATGCACATTACTCTGTTTAGATCAATGTTGCTTGATTTCACAGTCCTATGTTACTCTTTTACAGTGGCCAGCAGAATCTTTAAAATGGGAGCATAGAGAAACATTGACTCAATGGAGAAAGGAATGTTTATCTTTTTTTGTTTCTTCTTTGTTGTTCATCCCTTCTACCCTAAACCCTAAATAACAAAATACAGGGAGATAGAATTTTATCTTGCTTGATTCATAAACACATAAGTAATTTTCAATCTTTAGGAATATGTTGCAGGTTAACAATGCATTTCTTTTTAAAAAATATTTATTTATGTATGCATATAAGAACTGGGGTGTAGGCCAGAGAGGTGAGAGGATTCGGCAGAGACAGACTGGGAAGCAGAACAGGTGGATTGACTGAAATACACTGCTGAGGGAAGCAGTGGGTGAGACAGGAGAGGTCTGCTGTGCCATGTGGGTTATCTCCTTGGCCGGGGATCAAATTCATGTTGCAGTGGCTGGCGATAGCTTGATAGCGCTGTGTTTCTAACCCCTGCGCCACAAGGGAGGCCCCAATAATGCATTTCTTGATGCTCTAGAAGAATCTGGTAATTAACGGGAAAGAGTTTTCACTGATTAAATAGATAAAACCCAATTTGATCAGCATGGACATAGAAAACAAAATTTTAGGAACAGAGAAGAATGAATTTTATTCATCCCTTTCCTATCCATTGGCACCTATGGTAAGATTTCATGGACTGTCCAGCTACTGTCCAGATTACCTGCTGCTGTGATAAGTGATGCTGTAATGAGTGATGCTGTGATAAGTGATGCTATTATGAAAGATGACAGCAAGAATATAGTGAGAAACTGGCATAAAAAGAGGAGAGCAGGAATTGAGGAATTAAAAGTAAAGGAAGGAGACCTGCTGGTATTTTCCTTTTTCTTTCTGGCTTATTTCGCTGAGCATGATCTCTTCCAGTTCCATCCATGTTGCTGCAAGTTGCATAAGTTTATCTTTTTTGATTGCTGAGTAATATTCCATTGTGTATATGATGGTCTCACTCATAGCAGGAATTTAGAAAACCTAAATAAAGGACCGGAAAAAAGACCAATTATAATAAAGTTAAAATCAAAATCAACAAGCAAATATAAACCAGAGACACACAATGGGGTGGGGGGGGAGGAGTAGGGTCAAAACAAGGGGGAGAGACTTGTATGGGGACTATAATCAAGATGAAAATACATACATTGTTAAAAATGAAAAAATGATGTAAAACTATATAAAATATAATTTAAAAAAATAAATAAAAATAATACAAAATTTAAAAATTTAAAAAAGTAAAGGAAAGAAAAGAAAGACATGAAAAGTGGAAGGAGTAGCCACTGCTGAAGTCCACAAGCAGAAAGTAACTGAAGTAGAGATTAGAGTTTTACTTACAGAATTTTCTTCCATTAGGGTAGTGAGAGAAAGTGGAGACTAGTCAACAGGAAAATGAAAGAAGAAAAGATAGTTATGAATTTTGTGTGATGATGTGAGACTTACTTTCGTATCCAGTTATGACTTGGTTTCTGCTTTGGCAACAGTTATTTAATTAGCAGTAGCCTTTTATTCATTGGCCTTGTTTCTGACCATAGGTTCTGCTTATCTACCTCTAAATATTAAACTTGGGTACCTGTGAATATCCTCAAATCTGATATGCTTTTGCTACCCAAGTTGGGTCCACAGTCTGTGAAAGCGAATGTGAACTACCCCATTTTCCTGTTAGGTCTTGTTCCCCATTCTGGCCATAAAAGGATTACCCATAATGGTCCCAGGCTCATGTCCCTTGGCCTTTGGTTCTGCTGCCTGCCAATGAATTTCTGTATTTTAATCTGCCCAGTTGCCCAGATTCTACCATACTGTATGTCTGTGTTTTGCTTTTGCTGCCATCTACTGGGAAACAGATTATTTTATCTCAGACCCTTGCTGACATCTTGCCTGAAACTCTACTCAGTAGATTAAATGTATTTCATCACCTACACCTGCATCAGTTCCAGCAGAATCTGAGCTACACAAGTTGGAAGGTCAGCTTCCATCTAATTTATCTAATCATGCTGCATGCTAGTAGGGTAAAGAATGCTAAAAAATCATTGCAATAAAAGTGACAGTGTAAATGAGAAAGCAAATTTGTCCTTACTCTGCTGATTTTATTTAAAGTGTATATCTCCATTTGTGTATTTTGCCACATTTCCAGAGATCTGTCAAGCTGGTTAAAGAATGTATGTTAATATAAGGCTGATCTGAGGGATGAGGCCATTTTCTTTACACAATTCATATTAAAAAAAAAAAGTTAACGTGGACTCTTCAACCAGACAGTCTGAATATTTTACCTTTATTAAGATACTCTTATTTTGCTCTTATTAAAATTGGTCAATTTTATATGCAGTGAGCTGAGAAAAATTTACTTAAGTAATTTTTAATCTCAGTTGCTTATCTTTAAAATTATAATATTGCTATCAACCTAACAAAATATGTGAATACTAAGACAGGAATGTATGTAAAGCATGTAACTTAGAGCAGTGTATAGAACTAATTCATACATCAGAGTTAGTTTTTTTGCTATGCCACACATTTCAAAAATTAGATCAAATTATAGTAAAGAAAATAAAAATGTCCCTTCTCTTTTTCTAAAGCATATTTCTAGTCTATGATATCATCTCCATTTTTATTTCTCTTTCCTGTCTAGAAGAATTCTTTGTCCACAAAGGATAAATCATATATGTCATTGCCTAACTGGACAAAAGCCAAAGGAAGAAATAGAATCTAAAAGAAAAATGAAAGGAGCCTCTAGGTTCTCTAATGCAGAGGGAATAATTGTCTCTTTTTAACCATTAATATGCGATTTAAGGAAACCTGCATTTCAGTGATTTATACTGTACCTCCTGGTTCTGATTTTAAGATTTAAGAAACCGCATTTAAATCATCAGAAAAAGACATGGCTGATCAAGTTGAAAGAAGCCAGTTTCTAAGAGAGGCTCATTAATGGACTCTTAACCCAGTGACATTTGTCAGCAATGCTGTTCTTTCTATTTCTCTGGCAAACATCCTGTCAGAAGCATTTACTAAATAAAAAAAAATCTATAATTGAGAAAGAAATGCTTGCCAATTTAATTGATTTTTGGCTCACTGCTACCTGTATCCTTATGGAAGCCCCCATCGAACACATACCAACTAGAACCAAATAGAGCACATTGATATGCTCTCTTAGACCCAACACATTAAAAAAATAATTGGTCAATAACAATGACAAAGTGGCTAGTTTTACTCAGTTGGGATTCAAAATTTTCAGCAACTGTTTTTCTGAATGAAAATACCTAGAATAAAGTTCAAAAGCTGATAAGAAAATCCTATGCAGAGCAATGTTAGTATTTACCTTGAAATCTGAAATTTTCCACCCCTATGTGCTCAATTGTCTTTAGAGTTGGTTGAAGAACATTATTATAGTTTATATGCTTCCAGGGAAATCAAGAGTTAGCAGAAATGTGCAGTAAAGAAAGTGAGAAATTGTTGATTTCCAATTTTTACAAATTCCTTTATTCTCAACATACATTAAAAGATTTAATATCAATGTCTTAGTCTGCTCAGGATGTCCTAACTAACCATCATATGCTGCAGACCAGAAACGTATCTCTCACACTTTTGGAGACTGGGAAGACAAGGTCAGGTGCTGGCTGATTTTGTTCATGGTGATAACTGTCCTTGGGTTGCAGATGGCCGCCTCCTTGCTTGTCTTTAATGGAGGAAAGAGAAAAAGGGAGCTTTGAAAAGGACATTATTACAATTAGGTTAGGGCTCAGAACTTAGGACTTCATTTGACCCTAATATCTTGTATGGGTCCTATGAACAAATATAGTCACATTGGGGGTTAGGGCTTGAACATAATGAATTTTGGGGTCATGAAAGTCAATCCTTCCCACCAATTCTGTGATTTTTGGTGTAAATACAGTGCACAAGGATGTGTGGGTGTTTGCTTTGTACATGCTGTAAACGTTTACTATTACTATAAAACCCATACAGTGAAAATTGTATGAGTGTGGGAATTAATGTGCTGTGAAACACCTCCATTATTGAGAACTGTTTTCAATATTGGTTATATCATAACTTGAGGAAAAAGAACACTCAAGATATATCTAAGGCTTACCTAAGAATATTTAAATGAAGTCATTTAAAATTAAATCAGCATCAAATAAGAAATAGGGGTACAGAGCAAGTTTGTCAAACTTTCAAGATGTCAACAAATACTGATGAAAGTCTCATTTGAAGTTAGCAGAAATTATATTACTTTCTAATCAGCACAGAATTTACACATATATTACTTGATTTCATCCCACAACATCTCTCTAAAACTTACAGAAGATTCAAGTAGTCATATCCTAATTATCTGAAGAAATGAATCTAAAATAATTCTGAAGTTGGTTTGGTTCCATTAATATTGGGGAGGTTTTAGAGCTCTAGGGTAAGTCTTCAAGCTTAAGTCTTCTATCTCTCAACATGTAAGCGTCATTCTCTTTATTTGCTGCTTTTTGTTAATAACTTTAATATTTTTACTAGCAAGAGTGTCAATCTCATAGAGGTCAACCATGCTAAGGTTGGTTATTCTTTCAGATAGTTAATTAGACACCAAATTGTTCCGTAAACTCTCCACCTTGCCAAGTTTGTTACAGTGACTCCTCTCCTTACATTGTGTGATTCATACTATAATCCCTCATATTATTAAATGATAGGACATTTCCCCCTACAAAGGGAAAGAAATATAGAAAATCCTCTATTATATCTATTATATTTACCTTGAGTCATAAATTACCTGAGTTGTGACTTACTATTAATTATCTTCCCTTAAGGAATGTCTGTGTAACTGAAATGCTGTTATAGTGCCCCCTGGTTACTCCCTAAATGATGCTTTTTTAGTGCTTACAACTTCTTATCTGATCACACTCATCTCTCAGTGCCAGGGTAGGGGCTTTGCATCAATGTCACTTGCAATTATGGACAGAGCCTTTTTTGTTTCTGTTTAAATAATTTCATCAAGCTCGTCTTCCCTGTAGATCGAAAAGAGGTTTAACATAAGGATGGAGGAACGTTAATGCAACCTAAAAATAATGCTGACAAATAGTTTGGTTACTTACTATTGAATCCAAGCACATATTATTTAAGCAATTGAATTAAATTATCATCATGAAGAAATGTCAAATGTACAAATAATTGTGTAGAATTGGAAAGAAAAAAGGCAAAATGTTTGCATCATTAGAAAATTTGAACTATGACAATTTATAAATATGTATTCCCTTGACTTAATTACACCATTTAAATGAAAGTTCCTTTAGGAATAGTTTGTTTATCTCATCTCCAATAAAGTTAAATCCTAGAATGAGAATAGAAAGGAGTTTCTCCCATTATAAACTGTTTCTTTCAGCTGAAGTTAGTGAAACTAATAGACATCTCTGTTGAGGAAAAAAAAAAATGTCACTCCCTATAGTGTGATTAGAGATTTAGGGATTGAACTGGAGATTGATAAGAAAAGTGCAGAAAATATCTAGACATTCCCAGGTACAAGTGCCAGAGAAATGGCACCATGTTATGTTACAAATGTTCTTTTATCCCATGTTTTATAAGACTCTTCCTTTAAAGGACATAAGAAATATAAGGAATTAATAGGCACTATGAAACATACCAAAACCTCCTCCTTAAAGCAGAAAGAGCTATATTTGAAAAGTGCATAAAATTATTAGGAAGTTTCATCCAAGTGAGCAATTTTTCTTAATGTTAAAATACACTTATCGTAAGAATTAAACCATGAGTCCACAAAAGTATGATATCTTTGTCTTTTTGATAAAAATCTTACAGAAAAGCATAAACGATTAATCATTTTTTTCATGGATACTACTAAATATGTAATTTAATTTAGTTAAACAATGTAGAAAAACCATATAAAATGAAAACAAATAACTTTGGGGGAGTTGTTTTCTGAATAACAGAAAGAAATATTCAGACAGGTAAATGTAGAAAAGGTTGGCCAAGTTTCTATTTGGACTTTATTCACATTAAAAACATATTGAAGGGAATGTCAATATAAAAGAAGAAAAAAAAAAGATGGTTAAAATCATTGACTTGATCTCTTGCTCAGTGGGAGTGTGAAAATTGGATCTTGGATGCAGCAGATGAGAAACGGATTGATTTAGGCCTTTGAAGTAAAATAATATCTCCAGACAGTCGTACCATAGAAGCCACAAAACTGGAGTGAGCTCAATAAAACAGTGAGGAAGAGGGTATATATTATGTGAAGGATCTAGAAAAGCTAATATCAGAATATTTGAGCCATGGCTCACAGGAAAGGAACCACCATCTGGAGAACAGGATGATGCAAAGGTAGATGCCAAGAAAAGAGTTGAAAGGAAATGCAGAATATAAATATATTTCTGGATCTACCCAGTAGGCAGAAAATCAATCCTGAAAAATAGTTTGTTTCAAAATGATCAAACCTTCTTTTTATGAATAGTTAAAACTATAAAGGAAAAACTGGCTGAGCTCCAACCATTAAAAAATTTGACTAATTAAAGAAAGAGCTTCTGTGGAAAATCACATTAATTACTATATATTATGCTTTAAGAATTGTATTTCTGGTGTCAATATATTTACTAAAATATATTTAAATTTAGTACTAGAATTTTAATTACTCCTTAATGGCATGTAATCTTATCATAGCATTTTCTCTTCCTTGAATGTAGAGAAAGATACATTTAAATATAAAAGCAACCACCCAGAAAAATTAACATGGTCAGATCAGAATAAATAAAACTAACTAGACCACTCACATACTGGTTCAGTAAAGCTGTGTTTCCCCTGTGGCTTGCTGGATTAATCATGTAACTGATCATGGCAGCAAGGTGGTCTCTAAGCAAGAGGTTCACATTCCTTCCTAATGTGTCCACTTTCAGTCTCTAACAACATCAGATGTCTTTGAAATCAAGCAAAGAGAAGAGAAGCTGTGTGCTTGAGAGAAAGACCAACGGAGCCTTGGATTTGTTATTGATTTAGTCCTTTTGTCTTTTGATAATTACCCTGGCAGCAGTTAGTGACAGTAGCAAGGTGACTGATCTAACATTCTAGATCAAAAATTTAAATTAATTTCCTTAAAAAGAATTCCACAATATTTATGCTCATGAATCCTTGCTGCACTGTTAATAGTTATTTTAAAGGTATTCAAGCTGATTATTATTAGTTGGTTAACCAACAAATTTAATGTTCTATTCCTAAATATATTTGTCTAAATCTTTTCTTGTTAAGTCAGGTTTGATTGATGTGAATGAACTTTTTTTTCTTATTCATAACTTATACTCAAAATATTTTAACTCATGTAAAAAAAATTTAAGGAGTTACAAGCATGTGAGTGGGTTGATCAGCTTGTATATATACTTTGCTTCCTTGCAAAACAAAATGACAAATTCTTTGGTAGAGTCATTCCTTCCTGGCCCTGGCTTTGCAACATACTGAGATCATATAACTAAAAACAAAAAAGAGACAAATAAGGCAAAGGAAAATGTGTGTGAGACTGTGTCTGTGTAAACCTACAACAAATCCCCAGGAGCCCAAAACCAAAATGGACTTGATCCTACCTCCCCCACCCCATTCCTTCCCCGCCCCCATCTTGATGGAATCAACTGAGTAGAGGAATGGTAAGCCACAGCTTCCAGTCTGTTTGACTCCACAAAGCAACATCACCTCACTCTGGTTTAGATCATACCCACTGCCTGTATGCATTAACCCATTTTGAGCCTAGAGAAGTTTGTTCATGCAAACAGAATGGTACAAATATTCTTCACCCATCCTACACAATATTTTTTTACTGACTTGTTTAGATTTTATGCATAGTGAATTTTTATACCTCTAGGGTTCATTTTCTATTAATATTTACAGAACCTTCTTTAGTTGTGCTTGGAATATCACCTGACATTGTGCAGGGTTTGCTCTCTGCACTGGATCTCACCTAATGTAAGGACTCCAACTTCCGGTCTCACACTGCATTCAGCAGAGCTTTTAATCAGTATGCTGCCTGCTCCCTTTTGGGGCACCTGAACTGATCCTGTTTCCTCACTTCCATAGATGGTGTAATTTACTTTGACCAATGAATTCTGACTTTTGAGGGGAAGATTTCTGAGCCAGTTCAGCCTTCACCTTTGTTCCATCTCCCCTCTGCTCGGTGACCACCAGTGTCTCAGCAACTTGAGTCCCAGTGTGTAGACAACAGATGTGAAACAGACAACATGAGTGAAAATAAAATTTAATATTTATACCGAGATACAAGGAGTACATGTACAGGAGCTAGTTGTCCTGACAGACTCGAAGAACTAGTAAAGTTTGAAATACATGCCCAGATTAAGAAAATATTTGGATTAGAAAAATATAATTGAACAACTTTTTAAAAAATATATAGACTTAATCTTCTTGATAAAGAAATTCTAACAATACTTTTCATATTGACATGTTTATGGCCAGATTCAGGTTCGGTCATGTGAAATTGCCTATTTTGGAAGTTTTTAACCTAAAAGTGGCAACTTCATATGGTTTAACCTAATAAATGTCTTGATGATATTATACTGTCTTTGTGTATCTAAGGAAAACACACATTGTGTTTTAGTGAGCTGATAGTGCTGAATAGAAAATACGATTACTCACTTTTAGTATTTGCTTAGAGTTTAATTTTATTTCATTAGTTCCTTATGTAGAGTTTATTAGAAAGTTAGGACAAGAAACACAGTGTGATTAACAAACATTTGTCTTTTGCAGACATGATCTAATGTATTTGTAAAAGTTTTTACTTCTTAATTGTTGCTTGATGTAAAACACATTCTTGAGGGCATAGGCAACATTTATTACACTTAAAATACCATGACAGAGGCTATTATGTTGGTTTTGAAGGTTTTGTCTATGAAAAATAAGATAATTAGTTAATATGGCTTACTGTGCTAAATTTATCCACTAAGAAAACTTGCATAATAATTAAAATGTAATTTTTCATTCTCAGAGTAGGAGCATTTCCATTAAAAGACAAAACACATGAAGTATTTGACTGTTACTGAAGTTTTTAATTATTGAAATAATAGTCCATTAGGGACAACCGCAATCCACTACAATGAAATAGGTTATATGAGAAATGATCAAAAATGTTTCACTAGTTCCACTGGGCTTCTGTCTATACAAAATTGAAGTCAAAATTGAGGTTCTAGTTCTCAATGATTTGAAAAGATTTTGACTTCCTGGTTTAAAGAAAGTAAGTTCAAAATGATTTATAAAACTTTAGAATTTCCAGATGTAACTTTTCATACAATCCTCTGGATATCAAATACGATAGCATTTACCAAATATTTTGATGAGGTAAGGGTAAATGAATCAGTAACATGAGGATTAAATTTCTTCACAATATACAAGAGCCTAAACAATTAGAGAAAATAATGCCTTAGGAGTAGTCATTTGGATTTTGTCAAATCCAGAGTTTCAAAACTATGTTTTGAGATTTTCTGAAACTGAAACCTCATTATTCTTGATCATGTTTTGTTAAAAATACAAATTGAATATCTTTTTCAAGTTCTATTAAGGATAAACTAATCAAAAGTGGTTGGGATCAAGACCAAAAATTTACTTTTATACATAATATTTATAACCATAAGAGTCTCATCATAATGGTGCCTATATAGAGAAACAAATAATTTTCCTATACAACATTTTCCTTTAAAATAAAAATTAAACTGAAGCAGAGTTTGGGTACTGTGGATTTTACTAATTTCATTAAGTTTCCCTACAATCATTTTGAGATGTTAAATATCAGTTTATTTATAACCAAGCAAGTATTGACACCAGTGGAATCTAATATTAACAGAAACTAATTGTATCTGAACCTTGCTAATAGTAATTTTATAACATATTCCAATATATTCTTACATTTAAAAATGGAATAAATGAATTCCAGTTATCAGACAGTCATTCAAATTTGTTTTTCATAGCAAATAAAGTTTATTTTGAAGGAGCATTATCAGAAATTTAGTGGAATTTTAAAAATATAGGTATTAATATATGTGCTAGAGATAAGTGTCAATATTGTTTGAAAATGCCACTTTAGTGTCGTTTAAATAAATTAAAAAATTTTATATCAAGTGAATAATATAGTACATTAAAAGAGAGATAATTGCCATTTTGACATCCTATGCAGACTTTATCTAAAATAAGTGAACTGACTTTGTTATAGGAGGGGGTCTACACAGGAGACTATATGAGAGGCTTTAAATACCAAATAAGAATTTGTCTTTAAAATAATATTATAAATTTTTTTGACTAGGTATATATATATATTTTTTGGTCAGAATTTATTTCTTTTTACCTGGACACTTGACTGAACTTATGTGTTTATGTCCATAGTAAGCTAATATTTGTAAGACCAAAGAGAGTCTATATAAATTAGTTTTTCAGAATATATAGCAATCTACCCAACTGATAGAAATATTTGTTGCAAAACCCGTTCTGACACAATTCCAGCTACTCAGGATAAAGCAGTAAACAAAAGAAATGGCATCAATGTCCTCATAGAGCTTTCATTTTAATGAGGGAGACAGACAATACATACGATGGGCAACTAAAATAAAACATATTAGGCTGCGAACTAAGACTAGAAAAATAAGGTAGTGGATGATGGTGGAAAACGTTAGGAAGAGGATTGAAAATTAAATATATATATATATATATATATATATATATATATATCAACAGGAAGAGTCTGTTACAAATATGAGTAAAGAACCAAAGAAGATAAAGATCAAATCATGTGCAAATCTAGAGGAAACACATTCCCGGAAGAAAAAAAAAGCTAGGTCCAAAGAGACTCCATGGCAATATGCCTGTGGATGCAAGCGTCTGCATCCCCAAAACAAAGTGAGCACAAGGGAGAGCAGTGTAAGAAAAACCCCGGGTTCAACTGATGCAAAAATCCTCAATAAAATTTTAGCTATCAGAATCCAACAATGTATCCATAAGATAATTCACCATGACCAAGTTGGATTCATTCCAGGGACACAAGGATGGTTTAACATCCGAAAATCAATCAACGTTATCCAACACATCAACAAAAAGAAATATAAAAACCATATGATTATATCAATAGATGCTGAGAAAGCTTTCGACAAAGTGCAACACCCATTCATGATAAAAGCCCTGGAAATTCTTGGGATACAAGGAACATACCTCAACATCATAAAGGCCATCTATGACAAGCCAACAGCCAGTATCATTCTCAATGGTGAAAAGCTGAAAGCAATTCCATTAAGATCTGGAACAAGACAAGGATGTCCACTCTCACCACTGCTTTTCAATATAATACTGGAAGTCCTAGCCAGGGCAATAAGACAAGAGAAAGACATCCAAGGAATCCAAATAGGAAAAGAAGAAGTCAAACTATCACTATTTGCAGACGATATGATATTATACATAGAGAACCCCAAAAACTCCACAGAAAAACTAATTCAACTCATCAATCAGTTCAGTAAAGAGGCAGGATACAAAATCAACACGCAAAAGTCAGTAGCCTTCCTATACACAAACAATAAATCTGAAGAAGAAGAAATAAAAAAAACCATCCCTTTTGTTATTGAAACAAAAAAATCAAATATTTGGGAATAAATCTAACAAAAGAGGTAAAGGACCTATACAAAGAAAACTATAAAACACTGTTAAAAGAAATAGAAGAAGACACAAAGAAATGGAGAGACATCCCCTGCTCATGGATTGGAAGAATAAACATTATTAAAATGGCCATCCTCCCAAAAGCAATATACAGATTCAATGCTATTCCAATCAAAATCTCAATGTCATTCTTCAAAGAAATAGAACAATTATTGATGAAATTCATATGGAATCACCAAAAACCCCAAATAGCCAAAGCTCTACTGAAAAAAAAAAGAAGGAAATGGAGGCATCACACTCCCAGACTTCAAACTATACTACAAAGCCATAATCATCAAAACTGCATGGTATTGGAACAAGAACAGACATACAGACCAATGGAATCGAATAGAAAATCCAGAAATAAACCCACAGATTTATGGTCAACTAATCTTTGACAAAGGAGCAAAGACTATGCATTGGAGCAAAGAAAGTTTGTTCAATAAATGGTGCTGGGAAAACTGGGTCGCTACATGCAAAAGAATGAAGCTTGACCACTACCTCACACCATACACAAAAATCAACTCAAAATGGATTAAAGAACTAGACATAAGACCTGAAACCATAAAATACATAGAAGGAAATATAGGCAAAACACTACGGGATTTGCACATCAAAGACATCTTTACAGACACATCACCCAAAGCAGTGATAGTGAAGACAAAGATAAACAGCTGGGACTACATCAAATTAAAGAGCTTCTGCACAGCTAAAGAGACAATAACAAAAACAAAGAGAAACCCCACCAACTGGGAGAACATTTTTGCACCCAACACTAATGATAAAGGACTGATCACAAAAATCTGCAAAGAGCTGATGAGACTCAACAACAACAAAGAAAATAATGCAGTCAAAAAATGGGCAGAAGAGCTAAAAAGAAACTTCTCTGAAGAGGAAATGCAAATGGCCAACAGACATATGAAAAAATGTTCAACATCACTTGTAATCAGGGAAATGCAAATCAAAACTAGCATGAGATACCATCTCACACCAGTGAGAATGGCACATATTAAAAAAACTAGCAACAACAAATGTTGGCGAGGGTGTGGAGAAAAAGGAACTCTTCTGCACTGTTGGTGGGAGTGCAAACTGGTCCAACCACTATGGAGAGCTGTGTGGAGATTTCTGGACCTACTAAACATAGAGCTTCCATATGATCCAGCAATTCCACTCCTAGGTATTTACCCAAAGGACACAGAAACATCAATTCCAAAGAGCACCTGCACCCCTATGTTTATAGCAGCACTGTTTACAATAGCTAAGCTTTGGAAACAACCCAAATGCCCAAAAATAGATGACTGGATCAAGAAGATGTGGTACATATATACCATGGAATATTACTCAGCATTCAAAAAAGATAAACACATGCAATTTGCAGCAACATGGATGGCGCTGGAAGGGATCATGCTCAGCGAAATAAGCCAAAAAGAAAAAGAAAAATACCGGATGGTCTCACTCATAGCAGGAATCTAGAAAACTTAAATAAGGGACCAGGAAAATGAATATAAGAAAGTGAAAATCAAAATCAACAAAAAACTATGAACCAGAGACACTTTTTGGGGGGTGGGGGGCGGGAGGGGAAGGATTGGGGTCAGAATGGGGCGTTTGCAATTGTATGGGGGAATATAAAAATAAAATTTATTATTTAAAAAAAAAAAAAAAGAAAAGAAAAACCCCGGGTTCAGAAGGGAACAAGGTCACATTCAATGGCTGTGGTGCCTTGTCTGAGTAAGAAGAGAAGTCATACATTGTGCAAAAATGAAAAATGATGTAAAAATGTATAAAATTTAAAAAAAAGAATGATAAAAAAAGGAAAAAGAAGAAAAGTCTCTGGAAGACTTTGAGGGAAGTACTGATGCCGTATAATAGATGTCAACATTGGGATTTGGCTGCTGTCCTGAGCACAGACTGAAGCAGGCAATGATGAAAGAAGGAGGCCACCGAACAGGCTGTTGACATAATAAAACAAGATATGAAAGCGCCTTGGATTAGGATTACAGTGATGAAATACACCAGGGGTGCAATTCTAGATTTATTTTGATGGCATATTTGTGCCATCAAATATGACCAAAGGCAGTTATTTATATTTAAATTCCTAAAAATGAAAAAAGCCAAATTTCACTTCCTCAGTTATGCTAGCCACATTTCAAGGGCTCCTGAGTTTAACTACTGGACAAGGACAGTGCAGATAAAGAAAATTTTCATTGATATAAAAAGTTATGTTGGATAGCAGTGGTTGAATTGATAGGATTTGTCACCATATTTGAAATGGGATATGACAGAATGACATTAGCAAAGGATGATTTTTGTCCACAACAGCTAGTAAAAGTGAGTATACTGTTAAAGAAAAGCAAACTTGGAGTATACACCAGGAGCTCAATTTGGGAATATTAAATTTGAGATTCTCATTAAGTATCAGAGATTTTTTTTTTTAAGATTTAGTTATTTATACAAGAACCAGGGTACAGGCCAGAGACAAGAGAGGGTGATAGAATTCACCAGAGACAGAGCAGGGAGCAGAACAGGCAGATCTACTGAAATACACTGCTGAGGGGAGCAGCAGGCAAGACAGGAGAGGTCTGCCACACCATGTGGGAATCTCCCTGGCTGGCCAGGAATCGAACCCGTGCTGCAGAGAATACGGACAGCTTCACAGTGCTGCGCTCAACCCGCTGTGCCACTGGGGAGGCCCAGTATCAGAGATCATATGTACTTTGATAAATGAATCCAGAGGGAAGAGAGAAGTGTAGGCTATGTTACAAAGGCTGGTGCTATTATATGCCAGGACCCTGTGAACACAGGCATAAAACAAACAATTTTCAAAACAACCTTAAGGATTAGATAATATTCCCATTTTACAGATGTAGAAAGACACAACGGTACTTTTTCATGTTAGGTTAGAAGAATGAAAATTGGAGTTGTGATAAGCTGTGTTCTGCACCACACAGAGGAAGCCAAATAAAATCAAATGAAACTAAAAAGTTATGAGAAGTGAAAACGAGGAGAAAGGAGAGAATCTGATTCTTTCAGCATTACTTGAGATTCTGGGAGTTAACCCAAGCATTATTCCTACCCAACTGCATGAAGCAATAAAGTCCCTTTTTGCTTAAGATACTGCATTCTAAAATAGTAAAAAATAACATACTTTGCATTTCAAATGTGAAATGCTGTCGTTTTTCTAAGGAAATGCATACTAAATGTTCAGGGAATCTTACCAGTGCAATTTCTGACTTATCCATTGGTTTCTTCATTTACAAGGCAATTATTCCTAAGATGATCTTAAAACTAAATCTGTTCTCTATCTTAGCTTATATTAAATATAAACCTTAACATATTTTCTAAAGTAATTCTTACCCTCTTGTCAGAATTATTATATACAATGCATTATTAAAATAGCTATATTTTCATACATAAACTTACTAAAATATAACTTATAAATGTAAGTCTGCAGTTGGTAAAGAAAAATACTTTTACAGTTTCATGAGGTGAACACATCCATGTAGCGGGGACTAGAGCAGAAATCTCAGAAACACAATTGACACAATCCAATTTATTTGCATGTAATTCCATCACTAGTGCCTCCACCCTCAGGATTACTTTTATACTGACGTCCTGTAGTAGTACATTTCTCTTGCCTGTTTTAAAGTAAAAAGAAGCATATGGAATATAGTCATTTGTAACTGGCTTTTATTCAAGATGTTGTGTATCATTGTTGTTTGTGGTTTCTCATGCTGCAACATTTTCCATTCTATGAATACACTGCAAAATTTATATTCATTTCATTGTTCATAGACATTTTTTTCTCCCAGTTTGGAGCCATTATAATAGTGTTCCATGAGCACTCATGCACATGTATTTTTGGCAACATATGTACACTTCTCTGCGAATAATATTGCTAAGTTTATTAGATTTAATACCAATACAATATAGATATAGAAGAAGTAGAACTAGCTACTACTAAACAGTTTGCTAACATTATTGATTTTAATATAGCATTGAAATAGGATAATACCAGAATGAAAAAATAATAATCCTTAGAGTTATTTTGAGCTTCCCTTTCTATCCAGTAAATTGTTTGGTGTTTTCTGCTTTTCTAGCCAACTTTGGGATACAGAAATTTCTATTTACCTAAGTATATAAAATTAAGCAAGTCTGACTACAGACTATTTTATATTATAGTTTCTAATAGTAAATAAACTTAGAAAAATGTTGTTCACTGCTTTTGTAGGGGAAAATAAAACACTGACATTATGGGCTTGAATTAACAGTGTTTTATTGAAAATCAAAAAAATAGCACTTTTAGAATAAACTATTGTCAAGTTCACCCATATAGAAACTATGAAGAAAACTGAATAACTTTGTAAATCTCTTTTCTTAATGTCAGGTGAGGAAAGTTGTATATTCCTTTATGTTTTCTTGCCTTTATCCCCCAGACAGATTTTTCATAGTTAAAGTTCTTATGTTTCATATTTTCTAAGTGGGAAATTATGCAAACTTGAAACTATGTACTTAACTTTAACAGCTCAAAGTCACAATGGAGAAAAAGTTGATGATTCTGGATTCTTCCCTTAACTTCCTGGCAATTCTGTCTCAGACAATAACTAGTGCTTTGGAGGAAGATTACATTATAATTATTTTTTAACCTTTTCATGAATTACTGGTAAAAAAAAAAAATCAAGAATTACATCAGTGCTTATCTGTCCTGTGCAACAGTTGCTACCTCATGATACAGAACCAAATATTCATTTTTTGTGGCTTGATAACATGGTCTACATATGTAGTGTCTACTTGATTCTGAAATTATTGCATCACTGTATATTATTTCTCTTTCTCATGCTAGGCAGTGAACTTCTTGAGCACAGGGACAGAATGCTACATATTTGTGTTTCCTCAGTACCTAGAATAGCAGTGTATATAGTCTGTCAATTCTGAACACTCAATTCTAAATGTTATAAAATAGTTTCTTAAATACATCTAAACAGGAACAGCACACAATACAATAATAAAAACATTTAACATTAAAGAATCATAGAAGGTTGAATTACAAGATTTTAAGATATCCATATTTTATGTTATCAATTTATGTCCAGTATATTACACCCAAATTTAATTGCTTAAAACAGTAAACCTATAATCTCATGGTTCGTTGGATGGAAATCCAGAGGTAAGAATCACTGGGCACAGTCTGCCTCCTATAGCTCACCTTCTAGTTCTCAATGCTTCTTAATCTACCCACATACAGCGATATTCACCCCCTCCCAAGGTCTATTAAAGAGTCATCTACAATCCAATTACTCATCATCTAAATCAGGTCCTGAAGTGAATTAAGTGTCTTAGTTGTAGTTCCTTAATTGTCCCTTATTTTGTGCAGTTCCTATTATTCCATAGACTTGTGAATCTAAAGATGAGGTGTTTGTGCCCTCCCACACCCACATGCCCGATATAAAATGATGGGGCAAAAATAGAGGGAAATGAGAACCAACCATGAATCACTTGTCCATCACTCTTCCGAAATTCATCCAAGTAAATTTTGGAACATCCTTCTTTGGTCTCAAAGACAGGTAATAATTCTAATTGACTCTGTATCTCCGTCTCAGCCCTTAGTTCTGCCCTCGGCATCATTCCTTTTCCTGAAAGGTTAGCACTTGCATTCAACTGAGTAATTTTCTCAAGCTACTTATGCTACTAGGCTGATATGATCATAGATAGGGTAATCCAACAGCCTCTTCACTTTGTGATGATGTTTTGTGAGTTTTCTTTGAATGTCATTGAGGTTCACTCCATTAGACAACAATCAAAACCACCATAAGATTTCAAGGGTTTTGGTTTGGTTTTATGTTTCTTTGCCCCCCTCCCCCCTACACACACACATGGGTGAAACTATCTAGTATTTGCAAAATCTTCTGGTATTTGTCTTCCTCTTCTGACTTATTTTGCTTAGCATAATTCCTTCCAGTTTCAGCTATGTTGTCACAAATGGCAAAATTTTGAGGTCCAGCAAAATGGTGGCAAAGACACTGAGCTTATCTCCTCAAGATAGTCACAACTAAAAAAGATCCAATAAAAACCTTGAGGGCAAAACTGACAAAACCAGCACATAGTAGGAACACTGGTATTGTGGAAATGGGTAGGGAAAACTTAAAAGTGGTCTTTGTTCAGAGTGCTAGTGGGGCAGTATCATAAGAGGGAGGAATGGCTGCTGTGTAAAGTTCCCTATAGCTGTTGACTTGGAAACAGGTCAATATTTGGCCTCCTGAGACCTGGCACTGTACTGATGTGCATAAACGGGTACCCATGCTGGAAGGCACATTTTGGATAGATGTAGGGTTTGGTATGTAGATCAAGGATCTAGTGGCTTCAGCCCATGGATCTCCATGTGAAACATCTGTAACCTGAATTGGGCAAAGCCTCTGGGTTTCCTTGTAGAAGAGGCTACTACTTGAAGCCCTAACTGATATATCCAGAACACACTGATATATCCATAACACCAGAACACCTGATATATCCAGAACTACTCACACTAGGGCTAAGACCTAAGCAAAGAAAGGCTGGAACAAATGAGAGCTAAGTACCTGTCAATAGGTCAGTAACAGAAGCAGATATCCCAGGATAAGACTCTGTGCTAGAAAAGAGAGTGACTGTCAACTACAATCCATGCTCACTGCTGCCTCTAGTGACTGAAAATAGAGGCAGAAGTGAACACTAAGACCAAGGAGCTTGTCCAACAGGGGGGTTAACTGTAAATCCCACCACACAGCCCTTGCACTCACAGCATTATCTTTTACCCAGCAAAATTAACATTTGAGACAGAAGAAAGAGTAAGCAAAATGAAAGCAATATATCAACACCTAGTTATACTGAAAGAAATTCTAAATGGGATAATGACTATTGAGGCAACAGGTACCCAATTACTTAACATGGAAAAGGAGAAGAGTCACAATGTGGCCTATCAGAAACAGTCAGATACTGACCACCCAATAGATTCCATAAATAACCCACCTTGTATTAACTCAGTAGAACCATTAAACAGAAAATGATAGAGGTAACACATGAGACAATAGAAATGGAATGTAAACAAATCATAACAGGAAGTCCAGTTATGTTATGTTCCATGTTATGTTAAAACATAACAAAAAAAAATTCAAGCTAAACCAAAACAAAAAATAAAAAACAAAGTAGAAATGAGCACTTATGTTTCAATAAATACCTTAATTGTAAATGGCTTGAACTCAAAATATTAGAGTGGCTGAATGGATTGATGGATTGTATCTTCAAAATACAAAAAGAGGTGGTATTCTGTGAATGTAATTATTTATCTCTCATACTATACTAAGACCTATGCTGGCTGCTGGGATATAAGGTTAAGTAAATGAGTGTTATTAGGAAGAAAGAGAAGTTAATCACTCACTTTACAGTTATTCTCTGAGGTTTTGCTCCAAGGCAAGATGCAGAACAAGGGTCAACATTGCATTGGCCTCCAAACTAAGATATCCCGTCCTGTACCCCTTTAAGAAAATTCCTTGTCAATCACTAAGAAAACAACAAACAAAACTACCTACCAAACAATCCTAAGATATATAAACAAAGGAAATTACAAAATTGCTCCTGGTTTTGTATTTTTTTCATTTCTGATTTGCTAAATCATATTATATACAAAAATCTATTTATATCACATTACTTTTTTAAAAGTGTTCCTGGAGTGAGGAACATCATTCATATTCCTTCTTTGCTAGTTTTAGGGAAAGGCCACTTAATCCCCACTCCAGATAAATAAGCTTTTAAACAAGTAAACTAAAAGAAATTTATTTCTGCCTTCAGCAAGCTTAAATCTGATCAGTTCCTAATAGAAAAACAAGTTAGTCCTTGCAATTGTGTGTGGCAAATTTACCTTCTTTCATGAGATCAGACTAAGTGACCTTGGAAAAGACTCATTGTTATGATCCTAGGTGTGTTTGATTGAGTTATTCTTGACATTCCTTCTGTTTCCTCCAGTTTTTTCTGTTTGGTTTGTAATCCATTTGGAAATACTTGAAGAAATAGGGTCTAAATTGGTCAGCATTGACAATAGCAGCTTCTAAAACCTAATGCAATTATGTGCAAAAACAAAGTTTTACTTTGTTCTGCTAATTAATATTTCTTCTTTGATATAAAGTATTTTGAGATTTTTAAGCACAATATAAATTCACATGATCATCTTGGGTTGAGTTTGCTCCTGGCCAGAATAAAAATGAGTTCTCTAAAACAATTAGAGTGAGTTTAATTTAGAATCCAACTGCCAGAATATTACATATTAGTAATTTCATATGTACAATTAATATTCTACTCAGTGACTTAGCAACATAGTCTTTAATTCAATATAAAGCACACTCAGGTAATCAAACATTGGTATTTTAAATGACTTGTTTGTTATGATATTTCTTCACTTGCATTTTAAGTATTAATCATCAGAGTTTATAAAATAAACATAGAACACTGAAGAGTGCAACTCATTTGGTGAAACTACTTCAAGAGTGGAGAAGGGAGGAAGAATTGGGTTATTCCACATTCTGTCTATAATTGAATCTCTCACTACTGCCTTAATTAGAGCTGTTGAATAATTTTAGTTTCTGCACATTCCTTCTCCAACATGATTAGTTTTTATTACTATGCTCAAACTCATTATCACTTTCTTTAACTTTATTTTAAATTTATTGATTTAATTATATGAATTTGCTGTGACAAACATGGAACTTTAAAGCATTTAGTTTCGCATATCAATTTTTAAAAGCAGATTCCTAGAATGTACAGAGCTAGTTCAAAAGTTTTTTATCTAAAGTGAGTGAAGTTATGTGCTATTGTTTTACATCAAACGATAGTTACTAAAAGGAAGGGCTACTGACAGGGATTTGTATATTGAATATTACTAATAATCACAGACTGATAAAAGAGAATATTTACTGGTATTTGTTGTTATATCTGCAATCCCTAAATTAGTATTTAAAGTGAATTTATTGTCCACACATGTTCACAGGTGTATATGAAACTGTCCTCAAAATGAAGAAATATTAAATTATATGAAAGGTTTAAACAAGAGTCCATCAGTGAAATCCCTAATTAATACTCTGTTACAAGGCCAACATCAACCAGAACAGAGAAAATGCTTGAGAAAGGGAAAAAGTAATAAGTATTAATATAAATTACTCAAATAAAGTACTTGGTTGCTTTGGGTTTACCTAATAGGTCAGTCATTCCTGATGATCACGCTGCATTTCTCCATCAGGCAGTTGCATTCTAATTTCCATTTCCTTAGGTTGACAGTTCTTAAACTTCATACAAACATAATCATATAATATATGAAGAGAAATGCTAAGTTTCACTTTTTAGACATAGCAATGTAAACACTTCATATTTATTACCATGACATGACCACCATTAAGCCTTCTGGGAAAGCTATGCAGAAACAATTTTCAAGAAAATTTATCAATGGGAGAAAGAACTATTTTGCACGTTAAGCCATATCAACATGCAAAAATAAAGCAATATTATCATATAAATTTTCTACGCATTTAAGTCCATGATGACACATAGCTACAGGTTTTAAGTGATCAGACTCATTCAAATGTTTCTAATTTTAATTCTAAGGATTAGCTTATTTGACAATACAGGTCATCTCTAAAACAAAAGCTGCAAATATGTTTCTAAATCACCTTCGTCATCTGACATGTTGGTTTCTACATATTCATAGGTTTGAAAATTGAGAACATAATACTTAAGAATTAACTAAGGCTTCCAAAGACAATGGAAAGTTTTAATTGTGATTCAAATAACTAGTTTTGTCATCAAACCCTTGTGTTAGAGAACTAAGACATCATCCAATCCTTGAATCTTAGTGCTCTTTATTAAGCAGTCAAGTTAACTTTGAATTTTCTGTAGATCTGCAGTCTGTATTTTCTTCATTTTGGTTTCCCTAGAATCATCCTTCCCTATGGAACTCAGTATACTAATGGAAATAAATGTACAGTAGGCTACAGCATATTCAGAAGTATGCAAATTTGTCAGTTCCTACAAATTGCAACAAGGTATTAGAGGAAATAGCAGTGAGAATAGCCATGACAGAAATAGTAGTTCTACACATAGAAGAAACCTGGTGTAAATCTTATTTGATGGCTAGAAGTGCAAAATTCTAGATAGGTTTTCTAAGCAAAGGAAATAATATTAAAAACTTTATTATAAGAAGTTAGTTTCAAGTAATGCAATTGCATTCCAGAACAAAGCTCAAAAAATATTTATAGAAATATAGAATTACTCACTATCCAAAAAGATAAATTTAATAATAATTACAGACAAGCAAATTGGAAAACATGATCCATGATAATCAACTGAAACAGGCTCAAATTGACATAGATGTTAAAAGTAGGGGGAGGGGATATATTATAGCAACTAATATGACTACATTTCATGTGTTCAAATACCATGATGATGATGCATGAGACTCTCTGGAGAGACTTGAACTGAATCTTGTCAACAGTTATACAGGTGATTGTGGAATTAGATCTTCCCCAGTTAAGCCTTCAGATGAGACTGCAACTTTGGCTAATATCTTACTTACAGTCTTATCAGAAACTCTGAATCAGAGAACTCAGGGAAGGTGTGCCCAGGTTCATAAACCACAAAACTTATAGAATGTCAAGTATTAGGTTTGATACTGTAAACTAAAATGTGCCTGAAGATAAAAATTTTTATATTTTATTTATATATTATTTTCCTTAAGGGATGGAGTGCAGATGTTACAGAGGTTTTACTGTTTACCAGCCAGGTGTTACTGGGAAAGTAACTTAAGTTTCTCTTAAGTAACAGTAACTTCCACCATACAGAAAAAGGACTTGATTTTAAGATTTTATAAATTCTTCAAACTTTGTTTTTATATTTTGTTTGTTTTGTTTTTAGTGCACTGGCTTTTAAATAGTTTTAAGAGACTGTATGTTTGCTCAACAAATTTAATAATTTTATAGTCAATATCACTCATAGATTACAAAATGTATTTTTATTACTTTAATTGCTCCCATATCCACATTAAAAAACACCATAGTCAGTGCTGTTCATAAAAACTTCCTATTTTACTTGAAAATCCATGACTACCTAGAGGAACAGTAGAAAGCTAAGGACAACAGAATGGTCTATTGAGAAACAGCAAGATCTTAATACTCCACCATGCCTTTCTTGCATTGGCATCCTCATCATACAATAGCAATTGGACTGTGAATGAATAGATATCTAGTAAGTCCCAAAAATGTATTTCAAAATATTTTTAAGCTTATTTAAGTAAAAATTTTTACACTGCTTTTAAACTATAATTTCCTCCTTTCACCATGTTTTGGGATGAAAAAGTAAAATTTTGACTTTATGCCCATAAGGCAATGGCTATATTAACCAAACACTAGAGATAAATGCAACTGAACTAAAACAGGAAAAAACCAAAGATGATCTTAAAAAGGTTCTTAGAAAATAAGAAAGTATTTGAATTTTGTGTAATCTTTAACTACAACCAACCAGACTGCCAGGTGACAAAATATATTTCATAAACTGAGAAAAAGTTCTGAATATATAAATTACTGTGTTCTTCCCCTGAAACATATGTTTCTGAAAGGTTCACCAGAACATAAAATATATAGGGATAAGAGATGTCTCCAAAAAGTTCAATGAAGCTAAGAATCTCAAGACATATTTCAAATGTTCTCATTTTTGCAAAACTAAAACCATATTCACTCAATATATTTTGGTGGAAAAAACTATTAAGGCTAAGAGTAATGAAAGAAAAAATGATAATTCCAGTTTTACGTTAGTCAATGCAAATTAACATTTAAAAACATAGATCAAGCCATACTATAAATTAGCAATGCCTTGTTAATCTTATTTTTTTTTTTAAAAAGGCAATTAAGAGGGGAAAATATGGTAAATAGCTGGCAAGTTAACAGCTGTTGTGCTAAATTCATTATTCTGCATTTTACCCAACCCTGTTGACGAGGACATGTGGTAGAAGAGAGATCATCAACAAAACCAGCAGGAAATTAATTAAATGATGTGGATTGTTCTAGCTTTCCTCATCAGATATGTTCCATTGAACTCTAAAGATAACATGGATTAAACAAAAAGAATAAAGACAAGCTCTCAAAATTGGCATGCAGTTAGACATTAATATTTGCTTTATCCTCTTCTTGCCTTCCATCCTGTTTAGCACCAGATCCCTTTTGGAACCAATATTGATATCTACTTATCTCCTCTCCTCTAATCTCTCTTTAAATTACTTGCTATATGTAACTTCCCCTTGGATGCTGCCCACCCAAAATAGCCTATTTCCAGACTTATCAAGGAAGAGACATGCTAGTCAATCATGTAATCACCATTTTTTAATTTATTTTAAATAATAAATTTTATTTTTATATTCCCCATACAATTGCAACCCCCCCATTCTGACCCCAGTCTCTCCCCTCCCGCCCCCCGACCCCCAAAAAGTGTCTCTGGTTCATAGTTTTTTGTTGATTCTGATTTTCACTTTCTTATAGTTATTCATTTTCCTGATCCCTTATTTAAGTTTTCTAGATTCCTGCTATGAGTGAGACCATCCGGTATTTTTCCTTTTCTTTTTGCCTTATTTCGCTGAGCATGATCCCTTCCAGCGCCATCCATGTTGCTGCAAATTGAATGTGTTTATCTTTTTTGAATGCTGAGTAATATTCCATGGTGTATATGTACCACATCTTCTTGATCCAGTCATCATTTTTTGGGGCATTTGGGTTGTTTCCAAAGCTTAGCTATTGTAAATAGTGCTGCTATAAACATAGGGGTGCAGGTGTTCTTTGGAATTGATGTTTCTGTGTCCTTTGGGTAAATACCTAGGAGTGGAATTGCTGTATCATATGGAAGCTCTATGTTTAGTAGGTCCAGAAATCTCCACACAGCTCTCCATAGTGGTTGGGCCAGTTTGCACTCCCACCAGCAGTGCAGGAGAGTTCCTTTTTCTCCACACCCTTGCCAACATTTGTTGTTGCTAGTTTTTTTAATATGTGCCATTTTTAAAAGTGTCTCCTTTGAAAAGTCCCCAATAGAAGCCAAATGTATAATCAACTTGAAAGAGCCTTTCAACCTTCTGCTTTGGTGCTGTTATTATTCACTCTATGTCTTTCTGTTTTTTATACTACTCACTGTATCAAATGGAGAAGTAAATGGAGAAATAAGGAATTCTCCTCCTATTCCTCTTTTCCTCCTTTTTCTTCCTCCCTTCTTCCCCTGCTACAGTGTTCCTCTCCTCTACCTTCCATATTTGTTCCTCTGCCTCCTCCTTCTTCACCTACAAATACTCATAAGGTTTAAAAAATAATGAAGTATAGAGTAACTGGCACAATCCAAGTGATTGGGTTATTATTCTATCTCAGGCAATAGTAATTAGTGCTCTTTGGGTCTTAAAGATATTAGATAGTAAAGCTCATTTATTACAGAATTCATTTTTGATTATTGAGAATCAAAACTACAGTTGTTGAGAACAAACAGAAATGACTCCATAGGTAAACAATCTCATTATGGACAATAAATTTTCTCCTGTGGTAACAGCAGTTAGTCCCTCCTGTGAGAGTTCCCAAAGGGTGAACTGAAAGGGGGGCACATATGCTCACCACTCATCTTTATATTTTGGGAGAGACCCAGCATTCACTTTCAGATAATGTAGAGGGTTTCCTTCTTTTGGACCCCAAATCACAAAGCAGATAATAAGATTGAATAGCAATGCTTTCTCTCCAATTTTCCAACAATCAGTGTTGCTAGGAAACAACTAATCCATCTAAGAATGGAGGGGAGGATTAAACAAAATAATTAAAAGGTATTAGTATATGATTTATGTCATGAGATTGTGGGAAATCTATAGCGCATAAAATGTACAGACAAGCAAAAGAGACAATAACCAAAACAAAGAGATACCCCACTGACTGGGAGAAAAATTTCATCACAACACTAATGATAAAGGACTGATCACAAAAATCTACAAAGAGCTGATGAGACTCAACAAAAACAAAGAAAATAATCCAGTCAAAAAATGGGCAGAAGAGCTAAAAAGAAACTTCTCCAAAGAGGAAATACAAATGGCCACCAGGCATATGAAAAAATGTTCAACATCACTTGCAATCAGGGAAATGCAAATCAAAACTACCATGAGATACCATCTTACACCAGTGAGAATAGCACATATTAAAAAAAAAAAACTATCAACAACAAATGTTGGCGAGGATGTAGAGAAAAAGGAACTATCCTGCATTGCTGGTGGGAGTACAAACTGGTCCAACCACTGTGGAGAGCTGTGTGGAGATTTCTGGACCTACTAAACATAGAGCTTCCATATGATCCAGCAATTCCACTCCTAGGTATTTACCCAAAGGACACAGAAACATTAATTCCAAAGAGCACCTGCACCTCTATGTTTGTAGCAGCACTGTTTACAATAGCTAAGCTTTGGAAACAACCCAAATGCCCAAAAAAAGATGACTGGATCAAGAAGATGCGGTACATATACACCATGGAATATTACTCAGCATTCAAAAAAGATAAACACATGCAATTTGCAGCAACATGGATGGAGCTGGAAGGGATCATGCTCAGTGAAATAAGCCAGAAAGAAAAAGAAAAATACCAGATGGTCTCACTCATAGCAGGAATCTAGAAAACCTAAATAAGGGATCAGAAAAAAGAATAGCTATAAGAAAGAAAAAATCAAAATCAACAAACAACTATGAAACAGAGACACACTATGGGGTGGGGGCGGGGAAAGGAGGATTTGGGGTCAAAATAAGGGGGTTGCAATTGTATGGGGAATATAAAAATAAAATTAAAAAAATAAAAATAAATAAAAGTAAAAATTAAAAAAATGTACAGACATCATTATCTTATTTACACGATCTTTATTTTTTTTTAAAGATTTATTTATTTATTTATACAAGCACTGGGTACAGTCAGAAGCGCGGGAGGGTGAGAGAATCCACCAGAGCCAGAGCGGGGAGCTGAGCAGGCAGAAGGACCGAAGTACACTGCTGAGGGGAGCAGCGGGCGGCAGGAGAGGTCTGCGCACCATCTGGGACCCTCACCCTGTGGCCAGGAATCGAACCTGCACTGCATAGGCTGCGGGCATCTTCTCAACCCAGTGCTCAACCGCTGCGCCACCAGGGAGGCCCTTTACATGATCTTTAAATAGAGGCATTATTTGATGTTCCTGAAACTTGTTGCTTTCTTCATTAAATAAAAAGCAAATTGTATTATTAATAAGACAGGAAAATTTCCAGAAAAGAGTGGGAAAAAGCACATTGCTGGTATTTTCTGCAAAAAGATCAAGACAGGGGTGGTAGGGGGGGAAAAAAAAAAAAGATCAAGACAAAAGAATTCTTCTAATCTAACAAATTATTCTTAAATTTCCTTAAAGAAATTTAAAATATTGTGTCAACAGATATAATTATTTCAAAGCATGATATATATAAAACTCAAATATCTAAGTATACAGTGAATGATTGAATATATTATATATTATTAAGATTTTTAAACTAGTATTCAGTTTTTATAAATGAGATTTTGCAGAATATCATTGACAAAATACTCAATGTGAAACATGAAAGGTAGGCCAAATAAATACATAAATTTTATGAATATTTATATATGACTGGATTAACTATATTCACTATGAATTGTAAATTAGGGCATTGTTTTCACCTTAATTTTTGCGATAGTCTACACATTTTCTACAAAAAAAATCTGCATAAATGAGAACAATACATTAAAAATTAAGAAATGTCCTTTCATGAAAAATTTTAAGTGTGAAATTCTTACTATGTAAATAATAATTTAAATAAACCATTGCAGCCTCTCTCCAAATGTGAAAGGGAGAAGTCTCCATTACTCACATAAATGATGACTACTTTTCAGATAAAACTGGTGGATCTTGTATTCAGTAGCTGAACTATTAATAATATAATGGCAGTCTTTATGATCAGAAAAAGCATGTATATTTTCGAAGAGAAGAAATTTATGAACTGTGAACAATGATGTTCAAGAGCAATAATTTAATGATTTAAACACTCAAATAGGCAAAATGTGTGTATTTATGTAAACCATGCAATGAGTAGCTTCATCAAAGAAAGTAATGTTGATTTTAGTTCTGAAGTGTCATTACCATGACTACAGCTCCCTGGAGAATGAATTTAGCCTTTCTGTGAAAAGCAATATTTATTTTTAAACAAGTACTTCAGTGACACCTTCCTCCTCACAAATGTGTAACTCAATGATTTATGCATGAGAGGAAAAAGATTGCAATCTCTTCAAGTCTTCTTAGTCCAAATGAAACAGAAATTTGAAGTCGTTTACCTTACATTCTGAGTGATAACAGGTTTTCACATGTATTTTTCATATAATTGCCTCAATTTTCTTGTTCAATTTGGTTGAGAATTCCCCAATTCTCCACACACTTTCTCCCTCCTGGCCTCTGGGAAGGAAAGAACTGAGATTATACAAACCCAACACTGTTGCAGATTTCTAAAACGAGGGCAAACAGATGAATAAAGCCAAGAAAATAACTAGGAGAGGCTCTTGGTTACTATGGAATTACAAGCAACTTCAGCAAGCTTGAGTCAACATGGATTTTCAAATGGCCAAGGAGTGTTCTGAGAGGTTTTGCCATGAGACCAAGTAAATGCAAAAATTCATTTGGAAAATCTGAAGCACAGATGGCCATTGGGGGCTGACAAAACACAATGCCAGCGCGTCTCTGTATGAGCATGGTAATTGTGTTCTCAGTTTATCTTTATGTCTATCTTTTTTTTTTTTCATAAGCTCTAAACAGTCGTATGTCCCCAGTGAAATCTTGTAATATTTATGAAATGAGAGAATCCACTGCTACTGAAACCACAAATCCTTCACCTCTAGCTCCACTCCAGTACTCACAATCAGCTGGGGACAGATTTACCTGCTGTTGATTTTTATTCTGTACTTTCCATGTTTCCTTTTTTTATAGATAAGTGGGTTGTGAATCATGTGGGGTCTGGAGTCAAACAAACCTGCAATCAAATTCCTGCTCTGAGCCAGGCCTTTGGGGAAAATGTTTAGCACCTCTGGACCTCAGGTTTTCCACGGAGAGCATGGTCCTCTGATATTTTAATGAACTTTTGTATGTAAAGTGCCTGGTCTAGAGGCAGCCCTCAATGTTTGTAGGCACCAGTGCGCACTGCTCTTTACAATCCCAGGGGCCAGTCCTGGGCTGCTTTCGCAACTTTTGTTCCCTTGAATATTTTGCAAAGATGAGCAGCATGGAGTGGGGATACAGGAGTGGGGATACAGGGTGCAGGATGTAACTAATAAGAGAAAGGAAGAGAAAATAAGATAAAATAGAGGCTTCTATTCTGTATTTTATTTTATTTTATTTTATTTTATTTTATTTTATTTTATTTTATTTTATTTTATTTTATTTTATTTTTGCATAGAACAAGGGTGTAATCCAGGTGGGGGCAGGGGATGGTGGTGGTGAGAGGATTCAGCAGAGACAGAGTGGGGAACAGAATAGACAGACTGACTGAAATACACTGTTGAGGGGAGCAGCGGGTAAGGCAGGGGAGGTCTGCTGCACCATGTTTGGTTAACTCCCTGGCTGGGGACTGAACTCAGGCCATCGTGGTCATGGTGCTGACACTTAACCCCTAGGCCACCACGGAGGCCCGTATTCTGTACTTTTGAACTGTTTTTTTTTTTTTTAATTTTATTTTTTTTAACTTTTTAAAATTGTGTCTAACTCACTTCTGCTTCATTTCAACTTAATACTAAACTAGAAAAAAAAAGTTAAAATGACAGACATGTATACACACATACACTCAAAGACAATAGAATTCCATGGAGTAACAAGTAATATAGAAAGGAAACATCAATTGGTGACATTTACAAATATTATCCATTGTTTTTACTTTTCTTCATTCCAAAATATAAT
Organism: Talpa europaea; assembly: GCF_964194135.1. Classification (NCBI taxonomy): domain Eukaryota; kingdom Metazoa; phylum Chordata; class Mammalia; order Eulipotyphla; family Talpidae; genus Talpa; species Talpa europaea. The sequence goes on from NC_140077.1 coordinate 102,557,617, forward strand.
AGGACAAAATCTGACATGGGGAGAAAATAGACCAGCTTATCCAACCCCCCTTGTGGATGTCCGTGCTCTGCCTAGTGACTCAAAGAGAACCTCAGCCAGTGCTCCAGCTGTGCTCTGAGTCATGTTATGTAGGGAGGAATGTTCTCTGAGCGTCACAATTAGTGAAATCACTCACTTTGAAAGAATAGCGACCTCGCTAATGAAAGTTACTACATTTATTCTCATCTCAGCATTTTCTAGCTGTACCTTCCATGCAGTAGGGCTTATTGGACATATGAGGGGACTTAGCAGTCTCCCTAGTTTACAAAGAGGCTAAAGTGTGATTTATCTGAGATCATTCACTCATGTTATCAAACATTGTTGATCAAGCACCTATTATTATGTGCTTATAAAACACCAAAGAGTTATCCTTACCAAAATAAACACAGTCCCTGACCTAAGGATTCCAACAGTCTAAAAAGGGAAATAAACATTAACCCAAGATTTACAAAAATGCATGCAACTGCACACATTAATAAGCAGTGTATAGGAAAAAAAATGGGTCTACTGGTTTTAATAAAAGGAAGAATCTATCCAAGGTAGCAATTTTGTGAGATTTGATTATCCAATTTGGTAAGGAAAAAGTAATCTCATGAGAGCTGAGAGATTGGTGACAGCTGAGAATGAGGTGTGTGATGACTATGGGAAGGTGAATGACAGTCTCTGTGGGTAGAAGGTAGAGTGAGGAGGGGTATGAGAAGTGAGGGCCAAATCAGGCTGGGGCTTGCTGAGCATGGTTAAGTATTTTGATCAACATATGTTCAAAAACTAGGATGAGATAATAAGACTACTGATTTTTTTCCAAGTGTGTTTTTTTTAATTTATTTTCTAATTTTTTGGTAATTGAGGTAACATTGTTTTGAAACACTGTATTTGATTTAGGGTATAGGTTCACAACTCTTTAGATGTATATTACTACACCATGCCCATCACCAAAGCACCCATAAGCCTCCACAATAGTCTGTTTTTCCCTGACCCCTTTGCTGCCCAACATTCTGATCATGGCAATTCTGTGATCAAGTTCAAGGGTTTATTTTGCAAGAATTTTCTTGGTCTCAACTTATTTAGTCAATTTAGAATATGAAGAGAAAATAAATTGATCTTTTTTTTCACGACAATTTAAATTTTAGTTTATTCTGTAGTAAACATACATGGAATACAAAGTTAGAATTACTATTTTGTAATGTAACTTTTTAAACAAATAAACCTTGTCAAAATTCTCATTTGTAAAGGCATATGTAAATATAAAGAAATCACTCATTAAAATTAATTTGATAATCACATTTGACATTTAATATTAAATTCTTATTTCTAAATATTTAAAAGAGATTTGAGAAAACAAAAACATTTTATAAATATGACACACAGTCATTACTCTTCCTATTTTGAAGGAGGTAGGCATTCATGTCAGAGAAGATTTAGATATTTAGATTGACTGTTTTAAAATTAACTTATTCATTGACGAGATTCTTTTGGAACCAAGTACATAGTATAGAGAAGCTGCTAATTTTGTAATGGTAGAAATGTGTTTCTTACTCTCTTGTAGTGTTTTATATAATGGAGCCTGCATTGTCAAAGTGATTTTATCACATTTGCCTTGGAGTTATATGAGCCAAAGGAAACTACGCAATTGCATTACAATACGTAGAATTTTATTGGGAGAGAAATGTTTTTAATTCAACGACAGGGTTAAATGATTATTTATTGAGCTCTGAAACCATCCACTTCCCCTTGAGGAGCTAACATACTATGTCTAGTTGTGCACAACATTAAATTCTTCACTTTGAAGTTCCATTCCCAATACATAGCCAAGAGACCTACACAGACACAAACACTGAGATATTAAAAAAAAAAATCATGTTTAAGTGAATGCATTACCTGAATGTTGTGAGAACACGCTGAAACAGAAAAAAAAAATGCTTTTAAAAAAGGAGTCTAAAAGTCATATTGGACAGATTCTTTTAATACATATGCATATGTAAAACTGCAAACACAAACAATCAAGCCATGTCTTATTTCCAGTACATTCCTGTGAACACCTGCAAACATGTCTTTTTTTTAATGTTCTTAAGATTTGGACACTTAAACAGAATGTTCCCTGATTATGAGCAACAGCCAAGTATTTGACTTCCTATAATGACATAATTATGATATAGGAGTATTTGACACATTCATTTAAGATGAATTTATCAGCATTTTATTTAAAAACCATGCAGTTATCATACTAGGAGAGATATATGTACTCAAAATATCTGCTGACTGGTCATTTGAGGAACATTAATGCTAAGTATGCTGGGAAATGCAAAGCAATTCACTGGTTTATTTTAAGAGAGTAAAAAAAATCTTCAAAAATAAACATTAAGTTTCTTTTATTTCTCAAGTAAAGGCTGGCTTATATTTTCCTTTGGTGAGTTAAAGAGGTCTTCAGTATAACCAATTATAACTATGTGGTTAGAAAATGAATTATGAGCTCAGATATGAAGCAATAACTAAGGGAGATTACTTGGAATAAAATCTCTCATCCAAAGATACAAATATGTGAAGGGAAAAAAATGTGTTCTAAAAATGGAAAACTTCACTGCAGGTGCCTGCTATTGGCAATGTCATGTAATAAAGTAGTTGGCATTGATCTATGTTTTCATAAACCCTGTGGTATTCTGTAGGCTTATTAGTGAAGTGTACTTTGCAAAGTTGCTGGTTTGAATGCCTTTCTAAGGGTGAGTTCTTCCAAGTTGAAGACATGAGTCCTTTACATTTTTAGCGGTTGTTATAAATGGCTCTTGTTGGGATTAGAAAAGGAGGTAGGTCTAAGATAAAACTGAACTTAAGACACTTGCAGGCCCTTCGCCACCTGCATAATATCAGCTTTACTGGTACTGAAACATTCAGTTTGTAGGTCTTCCTCATTATAATATAATGGAACAGCCAAATTTGAGAACAAATTGTGGTTGCTAACAACTCCTCAGTTGAGAATCTGTCACCCCAAGAGGAATGACAAGGAGTAACATAAAAGCACCACAGATTCAAGATTTAAACAAATTTCATTGCCAATTGCAAGACACTGCAGAAACCTACTCTGTGTTTTATTCATTTCCACTTTGGCACACTTGTTAATTATTTTAACACCACTTAGACTTGCAATACCTAATATGCAAGCCAAATATTTAATAAATGATTAGTTTTTGTCCTTTAATAAAATACCTCCATTTTCTTATAGAGTCTTTCATAGCTTTTGAAATTTCCACTATGTACTGCAGAAAAATATCGAACTAATTATCATAATCATTGATGATTATCTACATCAGCAACAATGAAAACTTTGAATTTCTAGAGGATTAAATACAAGTAAATATATGAATCTATACCACTGAGCCTGTATATTATTGCTAACATTTAAAAAATAAAATAGATTGTACAAGGTTGCTACTAGAATCAAATTTTTAGAGTATGGAATGCATAAAGAAATTGTCTTAGAGGATCTCAAAGTCTGTTTTTGTTTTATTATAGACTATGAGAAGAGGCAAAGAATCAAGTTTTATAAAAATGTGAAACTTACATCTTTATCTAATTTTCTCCTAAGATTTTTGACATAACTCATCTGAGAACAAAATAATTCTTTCAGGAAGCAACCAATAGCCTGAAAACCATCAGTTCCACTGTGTTTCAAGGTCAGTTAAGTTGCTGAATCTAGAAAGTATCATGCCAAAACTCTCCTCTCTCCAGCAGTGCAGCTGGAGGACAGCAGATGCAATGGCAGCATAGACTCGCTGTGTAGATATATATATATTTAATGATGTCTTTGTTGGTATGGTTGACTATACTGAAGCTCTAGCCATTTCCTCTTTCTAGGACCCTCCCAAACTCCCATTGTTTACCATCTGGTCACTCTCTTCCACATTAGACTATATTCCCATTAGGGTAATGACCAATGTCAGAAATTATCCCAGCTGGATAACAGATAATATATTCCATTTCTTGTTTATTCATCACTAAAGCATTTATTGGGTTCACTACAGGGGAAAAAATCAATCAAATTTTCCAACTTTCCTCAGTAGTTTTGTGATAATTGGATGTGCTCATTTTGTGCATAATATTTTGGGGATGACATTTGAAAAGCATGAAAACTACAGACTGAAAAATGAGTTGAACTGACCCACTTCTGCAATTTGCATTCCTGTTCAGTATCATCCATGTACATTCCTATAGGAATTGAAGAATAATGGAAAAGTGTCAATATACAGGATGTTGATTGGATTATTCCCATATGTGAGCAAATATGGTTAGATGACTTCCCAGAGGGATATAACATAATTCCATATTCAGGAATATGATTCTTAAAATGCAAAGATACATTCTTAAAATGCAAAGATTTATAACTATTTGCATTCTTAAAATGCAAAGATTTATAACTATTCCCTTTACAAAAGAAACATTTCTTGCTTCTGTGCAGTTTTGAAAACAATAGAAACAATAATTATTGCAGAATTAGAGTGAGTTTTTGCTTACCACAGAGATTTATTTCAAAGTGTTCTTGAAGCATTTATTCACTTGTAAATTGGGTAAAACCAGAAGAAGCTTCACAAAAGTAGTTATAAATTGAATAATATTATATGAAAATTCTTTGTGAAATTTTACTGGAAATTATTCATGTTGCATTAATCTAAAATGAAACCAATTATAGCAACACTATAGAAATATTCAGTTCAAAAATGTTTTTTTCAAAACCTACTAGTTCTCCAACCTGGTCATGAATATTTGTCAAAATTGCTAGTCATTTTTTTTAAAGATTTATTTATTTATTTTCATACAAGAGCCGGGGTACAGGCCAGATGCATGGGAGGGTAAGAGGATTCACCAGAGATAGAGCAGGGAACAGAACAGGCAGATTGAAATACACTGCTGAGAGGAGCAGAGGGCGAGACAGGCGAGGTCTGCTGTGCCATGTGGGTATCTTCCCAGCCAGCCGGCCAGAATCGAACCCACGCTGCAGAGGCTGCGGACATCTTCACAGTGTGTCGCTACCGCCGGCGCCACCAGGGAGGCCCCAAATTGCTAGTCATTTTTACTGTTGCTCATGGTGCTATAGTTTCCACAACAAATGAAAAAGTTTAAAAGTTATTTGGATAGAGACAAAATGATGTTTATAAAATGAATGCAAAGTACTCTTGTAAAACATAGACAATATGCATTTAATATAAGCAAGAGTCGATACATAATTAAGACAGATTTTCTAATTTAAACACATTTTAATATTTGGCCAGTTGTTAAAGTAAATGTTATTATCTCTAGAATGATTATTTGATATGCCTTCAAAATTACTATGTCCTTAATGATTTTTTTGGTAGAAGAAACAAATCCTTATAATACAATAGTCTAGCGTTCTGTGCTGATTGGCAATGGGTATCAGTCACCAAAAATTTTGTATGTCTGCATGTGAAGAAGTTAAATTACAAAATCACTAGAAAACTATGAAAAGAAATTTTCTAATTATGAAAATAGTTAGAAATATATTTTTTCTTTTATTCTTAGAAGATTTCAATGAAAACGAAAAATGAAAAGTCAATAGTGATGGAGAGCATATTATCAAAGAAACTAGTTATATACCTAGTACCCAAGAGCTTCCAGTTTCTAAATGCCTTTGTCTCTATATTGTGAGTAGACCTGTTTATTGAGAGACTTAAAGAAAAGGAGTGACTTTCTCTAAATTCCAGAAAATTTTTACTATTTATTGGCAATATTCTAATATTGTATTTTATATATTTTATTCTTAAAATGAAATACTTTTTTCTCACCAACCTGATTAGAACTTAATTCACATTAAATTTCATGTGTGTGTGTATACATGTCTGTGTATGTGTGTGTATATGGGGGTTGTGCATGCGTTTAATGCAAATATGAATGGTTAACTCCATGTGCTTTCAAATCTGACTTTTACTGCTTAAAACTGCTGTCACTTTAAACAGCTGTGAAAAGGGTGATTCTGTGTACTAGTATTTTATCGAATCATTCCAACTAATGCATGAGACAAAATAATTCAATAAGCAAGAGTTATTGTTGCAGTGGCTGTGATTCTCACTGGGACAGAGTAAAGGATGGCACATCATAGGCTGTTGCTTTTCATTTCAAATATTTTTATAGTTTTTGCCTTTGTAATCAGGTTATTTATAATTTGATTAGTGAATACATTTTAAATAGACACTGCCACAATGCCTGCTCAAAGACTTATCCATCATTTTCTACTGGATGGGCCACTGGTTTTCCAGGACACAAAATCTATCAGAGCTATTCTAATAACATTGTTCCCATGATTGAGTTACCATAGCCTGACTTCCCTTCTGGCTATGGTAACTCACTGGACAGTGAGTTTTACACATGGAAATATGGGGTCACAGCTTGCAATGTGGCTGTCCGGGCCCATTGTCTCAGCAAGATTTATGTGTTGGGGGTGACTATGACGTAGAGAATATGTTGTTTTTGTGGGAATATTTATTTTCATGTGTCTGAATCCTAGAAAATGAGAGAAAGCACATTTTTAAATTTTTTTCTTCCTTCTTTCTTTCCTCCCTTCTTGCCACAACATTGGTTTATAACACTGTATATGATTAAAGGGAATAGGTTTACGCCTATGTCATCACACCCCACCCACCACCAAAGCACCCACTGTCTTTTACTCAGGACCTTTGTGCCCTTTCTGCTTTGTTCCTCTCCCTACCCTCTCTCTCATTCTATTAGCCACAATTCTACATTCTTATTACTAGGGACTATTTGGTTTAATTTGTCAGTTCCTTTGTTTTATTTGTCTACATCCTAAATGAATTAAATCATGTGGTGTTTTCAGAAAGCACATTTTTAAACCTCCAGCATCATATGGTGGCACGAAACTTAATTTCACTCTTTTAGCAATCAGTTTGATCCAGATTATAAATAAATGTTATTTAGGGAAATCAGAAAGATTTGTTCTTAGCAGTTATTATGTAGATAAAAGTGATTTAGGGAAAGTGATGTCTTTGAAAATAACTATTAAAACACTAAAAAAAAGGTAGAATTATTTGCAAGTAATCTATATAAAATGAACAGCCACAGGAAGACTGTCTCTAAGAATTTTTATCTATCTGCTAAACATTAGTGATGTGCATGCTATATAATAAATCATCTTTTAAAAGCTTCAGATGATTAAAGAGAATCCCTCATAAGCCAAATTTCCTTCTCTTCCACAGATGGAGACTTATGAGACAGTCTTTAATGAGGAAAATATACCAAACACTGTAGTTCAAGCATTAGAAAAGGCCTCTGAAAATGAGCAGAGTGCCCATCATTTGGCTGGCACCTTTAAATATTCTTTCAGCTCTTTATTAAATTTTGAAATGTGCATGAAATAATCAAGATAGAAATAAAACTCCTGTTAGGAAAATTGGTTAATTAAAACAAATCCATTTAAAAAAAAAAAACATGGATGTTATAATTGGCATGAACTTGGTACTGTTCCCAGGAAAAAGAATGCATCCCTGCATTCCCTAGCTTCTGGCAATGCTTTCTCATAGTGACTTTATTTTAAAAAGGCAGCTTAGAGATGCCCATTCTCTCAGTATCAGAGAGAGAGCTAATTGCATAAGTAACTTCTCTAGATTCTAAGGGAGTCTCCAAGGATATGAAATGAGATTCCCAGGAAATCCCTTTCTGTGGAGTCAACTGACTCAAAGCAAAACAATGTATTTACATAGAGCGTTGACAAATTGCCTTCATCATTAACCATTGAAAAATGTTAATGATTTTAACCATTGAAAATCATATAAAATTCAATAGTCCCTGTAATTTAGGGATGCTCTCAATATATTTATTCTTTGCCAATTCACACAGCATGTCCTCCCAGTCAAGTCTCATAAAATACCCCTGCATTCTGAAAAACTGCTTGATTTTTTAATTTTTATGGAGACTTTGATGAAATAATTAAACATGATTTGGTTCCCCTATCTTCTCCTCCTCCTTATACTCTCCCTTTCTCCCTCTCTCCCTCTCTCCTCTCTCATTACAGTCTACAATGACCTTCACTTACATCAGCTACACAGGATTCCCTGGTGTGCAAATCTGTGCAAAGTCATCACACCTGTTTTGATATTTGTATCCATATTTCCCCTCATCTTGACCTAATCATTGTATATGTTGAGATTTGTAAGCCACTTTGAATCCTTTATGGAACCAAGTGGAAAACAGATGCATTGGTATTATGCAGTAAGGAAACATATAGTCACTTGCTTGTACCAGTTCATATTGAGGACCAATCTTGAGGACAGGTTGGTTACTATGGTCCATGGCCCCACGTCCTGGCTATGTAAACACTGCCTCAATCACACCATTGTCAAAACACTTGAAAAACTGTTTTACTTGCTTAAGATTATAAAAATACCATTAAGGAAGCTCATTTCACAGCTCTGGACCTGTCATGTCTAAACTACCTGCCAAGAATAACTAGAGGACCCTATTATCTAAATGCTGCTGACAGGAGGCCTCAGCTTGGCTTTCTGGAAGAATATAATTGTCTGAAAAAACATGGGTTTTCACATCTATTTTTTTTCACATCTATTTTTGCTTTCTACAATAGTTCTTTAAATGCACGTGGAATTCCTTGCACAATTGGCTTTGAAAACATTCTGAAAAGAGGTTCCACCTTATTAATTCAGAATAATTGACAGAGACATATTAAGATTGGAAAGAATTAAAGATTATGGAATATATGATGGAAATAGAATTATATTATTGTCAAATATTTATGGGAAAGGGGTTTCAAGCCAGCAGCAAAGAGCCAAAAATATGTTCTGTAATAGTCTATCCTATCATAAAAGTTTATAAAAATTAACTCTAGGTTATGGAATGGTAATAGTAAATATACTTTTAATGTACTAAGGTGCTTTATTTTTAGATGTATGTGACTATTTCCCTTCGTTTATTTTTGTTTATTTTTTATCGTGCTCATAAGTCCTTCTTCTCTTTTGATCTGAATTACCCCAGCACTCAATATTCATGCAGATTAAAAAAAACAAATAAATTTGTTATTTCAGGACAACTGTGTCTGGTCTATTGATATGAAATATGCTGTAAAACAAGAATTTTTTTGAGTCTTCTATTAGTTATCTCCCTCAAGTCTTGCCCTGGTATGGGATATATTATAGTAAATGAGGTTACATGGAATTTGTTCCTTATATTCCACTGTCATATTCCAAAATAAAAAGTTTGGCAGTATTCCTAGAAGTAAAGCTTCAGGAGAGCAGGTGAATTCATAAAAGGAAGCTCAGTATTTACGAGAAGGTGAGTGCACAGGGGAGCCTCTTGTTAAAAGTACCTCCGCATGTTTTTCATGCCACTCTCACTTAGCTGGCTGAGACCCACACAAAGACTTTCTGTTCCATGCACAGGATCAGACTCAAAATATTTATCAAGTTTTCCTAAAACCATACACATACCTCACTGAATGTCTAGACAGGAATAATTAGTATTTAAAGTAAAGGATAACTTATGATGAATTGTGAACACTGGTGACTAGTTGATTGAATATGTGTAGATGTTTTGATATTTAAGTTCCATGAAAAACATCAGTTTCCTGAGCTTGTCTAACCTAGGATTCTATTTTCACTCAGACTCACCAAGCTTTCTCTCATCATTCCTAGCCTGAGATTCCACATCTGTCAAGTTAATTTGCTGCCTGTCATCCACATATGAGATTTTCTTATCTCTTTAGTATCATCATTAACTGAAATTCTTTCAACCCACTTGGATAATCATTTCTCTACCTTCCTTCAAAATGAATTCTCAGCAGCTGACCAATCTGGAAGCTTCCATTACAGGCACTACTTACTCTGTTCATCTCTGCAGTAATTAAATACCCACTACTTCCTTTAGGATAGGGTTCTCAGTATGTTCTTCATGTGTCTTTTTTTAGTCTGTTATGTTTGCTGTGTCAAAATTTAAAAATCAAGTTTTTGTACAAAGCCAGGCATTGTGCATATTGATATAAACTACCATTTTAATGTTGTGGATGCAGTGGTCTGTAAATATACAATTTGTCCCTTTTGTATGTATCCTATCAGTTAAAATGACTAGAGAGCTATTGTCCTATTGAAAAAATTGTTTGGAAAAAAGAGCTTTCTAGGTCATGTGAGTTAAGAAAGTATGTGTTAATGTAAAAACATGTCCTGTTCACAGGACATACAGGGCCTTTCATGTGCTGCAATACAGAACTCTTCAAAGTGGGTCCATCTAATACATGGGATTTTCTAAATGTGAATATGAGCATAGTCTAAGGCAGTTTTGCAGAGTATTATTGGAATACTTTGGAAGATATTATCTGAGGTAGCTAAATATGGCCCAGTAACTGAGTTTTCTGTCTGTTATAGTACAGAGATTAAGAATTGACATTTGTTATGGCTTTGTAGATTATTTAGCTATTTTCAGATGATTATCTAAAGAAATCTTTATGATTATCTAAAGAAAATTTGTCTCAGAAAGATTAAGGATTCAACCACATATTCTGTGCCTTTGATTGGCAATGTTCATTTACATTTAGTGATTACTGATATATGGGTGTTCATTAAAAATATGTCTATTAGATGTTCTAGCATTTCTACTCCTACATATCTACCTGATGATTACAAAATCACCAATTTGAAGCTATATGTGCACCCCTGTGTTCATTGGAGCACTGTTTACAATAGCCACGTTATGGAAAAACTTGTACTTAATGACAGATGAGTGGATAAAGGACATGTGATACATATACACAATTGAATACTACTCAACTATTAAAAAAGAATGACTTGCCATTTACAACCACATGGATGGAACTAGAAGGGATTATGTTGAGTGAAATAAATCAGAAGGGGCAAACAAATACTGGATGACTTCACTCGTGGAATATAGAAAAAGAAAACAAAAAGAATTGACAAAACTAAAATGAAACAAATTGTATTCATTTCTAGATAAATGTTCTAGATGTTGAGCAAATGACATTCAAAATGATTTTTAAATAACTTTAAGATATGTACATTTGAGCAATATATTAATGTTTCTGTGGAACAAACAGGGGTTTAGGAAGGATAGACTAGAATGTTTGGAGACAGACCACGAGGATCTGATATCAGGCAGAAAATGGAAGTCTCCATTTTCAGGACAGAAAACGTTCATGAAGAGAGAATTCTCGGGCCAAATAGCAATTCATATATGAAAGAAAATTAATGAGCTTATCATTTAATATTTGGAAAATATGCCTTATATGCATTTTTCTGCAAAGATATATTCAAAGCTGTATTTTCCTTCCTTATTGAAATATAACTTCCAAGTACAAAAAATCAAGTATAGAGAAATTGGAGATATAAATAGACTTATGGAAACACTGAAACCCATTAAGTATTGAGTTGTCAAAACCAATGCAATATACTTTTGACACAGAATTGGTAAAATGGTGAAATATATTTATTGAATGCAAAAGTATATAAGGTGCAAAATAGTAATTGAATAGCAATGAAAAATTTCTAAATTCCAAATCATTTTTTGCCCACAGTAGTAACTAACAGGAGAGGTATGTAAAAGAATACTAGAGGTCTAATCCAACAAAGCATTCAAGAGACATGAAAAAGTTACATGGCTCAATAATATCAGCTCAAATTAAGTTTTTCAAAATTATAAATGTAAGGTAAATCTGTTAGATGTTTTTCAAGAATATCTTTAAGTTCAAAATATAAATAAACATAATTTGAACTGTGCACTTCTGTCTTGATAGCAAAAGAAGTTTCTTTTTTTTTTTTAAAGATTTATTTATTTATGCATACAAGAACTAGGGTACAGGCCAGAGAGGGTGAGAGGATTCACCAGAGACAGAGTGGGGAACAGAACAGTCAGGTTGAGTGAAATACACTGCTGAGGGGAGCAGCGGGCAAGTCAGGAGAGGTCTGCGGCGCCATATGTGGGTCAGCTCTCTGGCCAAGAATCGAACTTATGCTGCAGTGGCTGCAGATAGCTACGTAGGTTGCGCAAAGATGTTTCTAAACAAAAGAAATGGGAGGAAAAAACTTATCAAAGGGTGAAATAAATTTGACAACATAAAAATTAGAAATTGTTAGACATCAAATTGCATTGAAAATAAAACAAGAAGGTGTATAAGCCATGAAAAAATATTTTTGAAAATTGCTGCAGATAAAATGTTTAAAAGTTGATGAAAAGAATTAAAAGAAACATCATGAGAGTTACTAGTAATAAAACTTCTTTGCATTTATCCTTGCAAATATTAAATAAATATTGATTTGTCACAGAACCAAATTACATAATTCACTTGAGTCAGATCTATTTTAAGTATCTGTAAGCCCTATTCATTTGTTCTTTCCTTTGTTTTTTAGTAACAATCCTGTTATTTCCCCAATTATTTTTAGGTACTTTTTTAAGTATTCCAAATAACTACTCAGTGCCAAATAGTCTAGTTCCATTTCCAAAATTAATTTAACCATTGATCCTTTTCATTATTTTTATAATGTTTCCATTGTTTTTCTGAGTACACCAAAATTAGGTTCTTAAGATTAGAGCTAATAGCAAATGTGTTTTGCACAGTCCAAGTGGAAATATTCAGTCATCTAGAACTAACAGAACAGGAGGGAGTGATTTCCTTTTGAAAGCATATCCTAGAAACAGGTGATTATTTCATATATTAAAGATAAAGGGATTTTTAGCATTCAGTTGGTCTACTGTAGCATTTCTAGATGTTCTTCAGTATGTGGCAGAGGAGAACTTACCATGAAACTAATAAAATGTTAGTTTCAGGTTCTCTAACTGGCACAGGTCTCACTCTTACAAGATACTCAGAGGGACTATGGTAATTTGTTTTTGTCAAAACTGGATCACTTTTTTTTCTAATCTGAATTTTTTGAGGAATTTCCATACTGTTTTCCAAGATATCTATACCAGTTTATCCCTCTGTGGTGCACAAAGTTATTTCAGTTGTGAGTATCTGAAGAATATGAAGACACTAATTCAAGAGATATATGTACCCCTATGGTGATTGTAGCATTATTTATCATTGCCAACTTAAATGCCCTTGGGTAGGTGAGTGCATAAAGATATGAATAGATACACAATGGAATACTACTTACAATAGAAAAGGATGAAATTATATCATTTGCAGCAACATATTTTGACCTTGTAGGAAATTGTTACATGAAACAAATCAGACAAAAAAAAATATGGTTTCACTCACATGTAGAAGATAAAGAAACAAAAGAACAAACCATTAGACTATAAGAATAAAATTCTTCTACCAGAAGGAAGAGGAAAGAAGAGGGGTAAATTGGGTACTCATTTGTTTATTTTTTATTTATATATTATTTTTCACCTCGGCTAGAATATAAACTTAGAACAACAGGAACTGTACTCTGATTATTAACACCATATTTGTACATAATAGCACATAGTAGATACTCAATAAAAGTTTGAGTTGAAATGAATGAGTTTTAGACACACTTTGTTTTCTCCTAAAGGCTGATGAGAAGGAGATGTTGAAGAAGGGAAAGTGCAGAATTAAAAAGGGGAATTTGTTTTAAATCCATGGAATTTAGTGTCTGGAAGATTATGTTTTTATTTCTCTAATCATATGTGAATTCTTTTTTCACTTCTTTGACTACCTCCAAACAACAAAACATATAACTGGCACACAAATATTGTGGAATTTTGTTTTGTTTATAAAGAAGGCTTCTTAAAAATAGCACTTTTCAAAAAAGTTATGTATACACAGTTTTCCTTATCACAAAAACATTTAGTGTAAATTTTTATCTTAGCAAAACATCTCTAGAAAATATTATTTATGAACCTCTAAAATATGAATTTGTATATGTCTGCCTACATATGAAAAACACAAATATAAACACATATATATACACAAAATAATAAATAATTTTTCAAAGTTAATATATACAGCAGTTCTGCAAGCAAGTTAAATATTTATCAGATGTATATGACAAAATAGGAAATATTAGATCGTCCTTGTCTTAATTTTGAAAACAGCAAGGACTGGACTAATTTTTCATAAATCTGATGCCCATATTTATTAAATACAATTATGTATGAAGATGAATAATTCATTATAAAAACAAAGAACATATTTCTATCCAAGCTCACTCATGGAAAATGTATGTTTTGTTATTCTTTTATTTAAAAAATAATTATATTGCCAATGAGCCAGTGAGCTTGATTTTCCCAATAGTAGTGATGATTGATGCAGCAGATGTTAAGATGAAGATAAATGATGTTTTAGAGGAAGTGTTACAGTCTTTTTTTTTTTTTAATCTGCTGTCCATAATGTTCTTCAAGGAGTCTATCTAATCTGAAGTCTGAAGTGATTCACCTAACATTTAAGGTGATTTCATCTTGAACATGTAGTTGTCTTCTAATTGAAACCTTGCACCACTCCAGGGGGGCTAAAGCTAAGTGTCTTTTATTTTAAAGGATGAAATCATCTACAGGTAAACAGTTTGAAGGAACTATGGGAGATTAGAATGTCTCTTTAACTCCAAATATGCAACAGTCTTTGAAACCTAAGAGAGTATAATCATCCCAGGGGAACTTTGAGAAATGTAAATGATACAGTGCAAGTGGGTGCACATTAAGGATTGCCTCCTTTGAAAAGCATATTTGAACAGTAAATTAACAAAGAATTATATGGCTTTAAGAGGAAAGAAACAAAAACAAAAAAATAAGATACTTTTTTTAAAGATTATTTATTTATACATAGAAGAACTTGGGTGCAGGCCAGAGGTACGGAGGGGTGAGAGGATTCACCAGAGACAGAGCGGGGACTGAACAGGCAGCTCTACTGAAATACACTGTTGAGGGGAGCAGTGAGTGGGACAGGAAAGGTCTGCTGCGTCACATGTGGGTCAGCAAACTGGCTGGGGATGCAACTCAGGCTGTAGTGGTGATGGCTCTGAGACTTAACTTATACGCCACCAGGGAGGCCTAAATAATAAGATACTTTCTTGATCCCAGAACCATTTCTTGTCTTGGAAGACTCAGAAATGAAAGTAGAGCAGGTTTTAGAAACTGTGGGGCTCAGGCAGCCTTACTGTCTTTGTTGTGGCTTTGGGCTACCTCCATTTGTGTAGTTACACAGAATGCACTTCATTAAAACATCGTAACTCTGTTAACTGATCTAATTTAGGTCAATTTTTTTTTTCCCCAGGATTTATGAGCATATGTTTGGGAGCTTTAAGTGACCAGGTGTTCTCCATGTGCAGAAAATCTCTAGCAAGAGAGAAGATTAAGGCAGGGAGCTGTGAGGATAAGAGATAGGGCCAGATTGTGTTTGATTCCCTCCTTTCAACTCTTCTTGGGATCCAGACATATCCTTGCTCTTCCCAAGATTTGCACCAAAAACTTCCAACATAGTTCACTTCAACCATAAATTGGCTTAGGAATTTATGCTGTGACAATGAGGAGATTCCTAATTGATGCATAAACACTCTCCGCTTAAAAATCACTACAAACATTGAAAAGCCGATCTCTAAGGCAGCCCCAATTGCTTGCGATAAATAGAAAATATACAGTGGCAGCAGAAGCTAATACCCACAGTGTTAGGTACAGAGGTTGAGGCTGTACTAAGTTGATAAACATACAGTTTTTTGTCTTCATGGCATTGATATTTCCTAGGAGAAATAAAGAATTAAATAAGCAATGACAATACATTAAGAAAACTGCCACATGATGGGAGACACAGAAGGATGCAGGGACATTCAAAGGGCATCTCTACAGGGATCTGGCTGGGGAAATGGCAGGCACTGAGCAGGAAGGCTATTCCTTGGAGATGAAGATCATGTGTGAATGCTTCCAGGTGAAAGAGAAGAATTCATTCCAGGTCTTGAAATAGCAATAGCGGGCAGGGGGGTGGAGTGGTGGGGGGGGAGTAGTAGAGAGAGAAGATGAAATAAACAAGAGCAAATAATCAGGGAATCAAACTCAGAAAAAAAGTAGATAATTTTTAAAGTGCAGACTATTTGAAGATTGATAAGGGGTGTTCTTGTTTCTACACCAGAAGTAACATTAGAGCATTTTGTTTTAGGACAATCATTTTGTCCACTACAGAGAAAATGAATTGAAGGGGTCATGATCAGAGGTGGTGACACTAGCTAAGAGGCTATCCCAGTAATCCATTTGAATGGGCCATAAAAGTTGAATTGACAAAACTTGTGACTTGGCATTTTGAGAGTGACAGAAGGATTAATAAAAAATATTCAGATTCTGCCTTTATCAAGTGGATAGTGGCACTCACTACCATAGAGGACAAAGTAGAGAAGATTTGGAAAAAGATTAATGTGTCAAATATAATATGTTGATTTTGAGGTGCAATTAGAAATGTAAGTAGAGGACTTCCTTGATGGCGCAATGGGTTGAGCACAGCGAAGCTGTCCGCAGCCTCTGCAGTGACGGTTCAATTCCCGGCCGGCCAGGGAGATTCCCACATGGTGCGGCAGATCTCTCCTGTCTCGCCCACTACTCCCCTCAGCAGTGTCTTTGGTGTGTCTGCCTGTTCTGTTCCCCACTCTGTCTCTGGTGAATACTCTCACCCTCCCATGACTCTGGCCTGTACCCCGGTTCTTATATAAAGTAAATAAATCTTTTTATTTTTATTTTTTATTTAAATTTATTTTTATATTCCCCATACATTTACAACCCCCTTATTTTCACCCCCATCCCTCCTTTCCCCACCCTCCATAGAGTGTCTCTGGTTCATAGTTGTTGATTTTGATATTTTCTTTCTTATAGTTATTCTTTTTCCTGGTCTCTTATTTAAGTTTTCTAGATTCCTGCTATGAGTGAGACCATCCGGTATTTTTCTTTTTCTTTCTGGCTTATTTCGCTGAGCATGATCCAAAATGTAAGTAGAAATATCTAGTTTGGGGGGAGAGTAGCATTAGAAGCTCTAGAGAAATGATATGTAACTTATGAAGCTACATTATATCCATAATATATGATATAGCTATAAAGCTTATTATATGTTATGTGTTCTCCACGTCAAAAAGATGAACTAGAACTGTTTACAAGTTTCAAAGGAAATATGACAGGTACATTGGGACTGGAAGGACACAGCGGAATTCTATCAAAATTCAGTTAATATTTAGAAATCTCTAATAAATTTGATTGTGATCTGTTTTCTTTCTTTCTTAAAATGAACTAACAAACAAGGCTTCCACTTGATATTGAAGAATCAGCTTCAGTGCTATTCAAATTAAAAAGGGCTCAGAATGAGCCTCCCCAGTGGTGCAGCAGGTTGAGCGCTGCACTGTGAAGCTGTCCGCAGCCTCTGCAGCACTGGTTCAATTCAGCCAGGGAGATATCCATGTGGCGCGGCAGACCTCTCCTGTATTTCCCGCTGTTCCCCTCAGCAGTGTCTTCCGTCTATCTGCCTGTTCTGTTCCCACCTCTGTCTTTGGTTAATCCTCTCACCCTCCCATGCTTTCTCTGGCCTGTACACCATTTCTTGTATAAATAAATAAATCTTTTTTAAAAAAAGGGCTCAGAAAAATCCATAAAACTGGATTTTTGAAATTGATTTCATTAATTTGAATTAATGAAAATAATACACTACAACAGGATAAATCATGATC
Organism: Talpa europaea; assembly: GCF_964194135.1. Lineage (NCBI taxonomy): Eukaryota > Metazoa > Chordata > Mammalia > Eulipotyphla > Talpidae > Talpa > Talpa europaea. Next base: position 102,575,289 of record NC_140077.1, read on the forward strand.
AGAGTTTAAGGATAAGTAACAGAAACAACAGCACAACCACACAAACAATACCTATGAAAATACTCCTTAGCAAAAAGATTATACTACATAAAAGTTTCAGCCAGTAAAGAGGTAAATGTCTATTGTATAATTTTGGTAACATACAATTACTGTGAAATAAGTTAGCAAAGGGGACGTGATGAGACAAGAGTAGGGGATTTAGAGTGAAGTGGATCATAAACAAGCAGACAGTTACATGAATCCAAGTAAGACATTTATGAAACAATTTAAAATATTGACTCGTATTAGAAAAAAGGACCCAAAAAAGGAGGGGTCTTTGGAGGGGTGTAGGGTAATTAAAATGTATCAGGTTTTTCTGCCCTCCCGCCATTAGGATTAATGATGGATCCCTGCCCATAAAGAGACTTGAAAACTCCCTGACTCTAAACTCCTCAAAGAAGAGCACAGTCCCTTCCTTGAGGGCTGACTCTATGGTCAATTTATGAGTATCCCTTGTTCCTACAAAATGGGAAAAAGTTCAGAGGAGTTCAGATGTGTCTATTAGCTGGTCAGTTCAAAATCCCCTCCCCAGTAACAGAATGGGGCCCTGCAGTCCTTATGGGAGTAGAGAGTTACACAGATTCTACAAGTCAACTCTGAATTTCTGAAAGCAAGAAGAAAGAAAAGAAAAATGGAGGGAGGAGAGGGAGCCCCTGATTGATAGAACTCCTTTGTTCTCCTCTTGCTGACAGAAGTTAGATTTCTTCTCTTAGAACCTACATCTCCACCGGTAATGTGATACACCTTAGAGGAAAAAAAAAAAAATCCCAAGAGATTAATTTGCCACAACCATGGTATACCAAGTTAGAAAGTTTTAAGGGAGAGGTTTATGAATGTCAAGACCTGCTTTAATGCAAAAATTGTCTCACCAAACAATCCTCACAGAAGCATTAAACCACAAGGTTGAAACTTCTATCAAAGCATAATGAGCCACAGGCTGCTCCTGGAGACCAGGGAATTTGAAAAGTCAAAATGACAGATTTATACCACCTGGTCAGTGTTATCATTCCTAAATCCAGCCTTGGTACTTACAAACGATTTCCCAGGATTATGATCGATGATAAATGCAGAGGAGACTTTCCAAAGAAGCCTAATGATCATATGGAAGCCAGTGAGTCCATCTAGGGATCAGATCCTGCAGCCATACCTCAGACTGGGCCTTGCCTCATGCCACACACTATGTTAGCATGATCTTTGTCAATTTTTACAGAATCATTCACTTGCTTTACAAAGATAATGTTAACTTTCAGTTAGAGGTAGGTAGGAATTTTTTCTTTTTTCCCATTTTTACATCACTGTCAGGTGGCATGTTATAATGAAAAATTTTCAAAATCACTCAGACATAAAATATTTACCATTAAGTAGGCAATAAAATGCTTAACCTATTAGCTAAGTTTTAAAAAGCCCAGTGTTCTAAATTTTAAGCTGACAGAACAGCACACTGCAAAACGTTTTTACCAAAATAGTTGTAAAAATAGGCTCATGGCAAAATTTAAATACATTTTTTTTTCTGAAGGATCTAAACCCTGTGACTATAAAGACCACCCTAAAAGCAGGATAATGAGGTCCTAACCCCTAAGTGTCATTTTGAATAGTATATGCTACTGGACTCATAATTTTCATGCACTCTGACATAAGGTCAAAAATGCTTGCACAAAAAATACCAACCCTTCACCAATGAAATGGAATTTCTAACATGTTCATGCTATTTAACAATCTATTAGTGTTTTGGCAGGATAAAGACATCTTCATATTTGGAGCAGTCTATTCTGACTTTGGGGTTTACTGTTTTTGTTGACTGTTTGGGTTTATGGTTTTAATTGGCCTTTTTTTTTTGGCTTCTAAGTTATTTTTTCCCAAAATGTAGCATACTCAAGCATTTTTCAACTGTTAACTTTTCACCTAAAGTTTGTATTTCTAATGAAGAAACTTTAAAGGTTAAGGAACTGCTCAAATAGCTTGAATTGAAATCAATATATGCCATACTTTCTTTATTAAGGTATTTTAAAACAAATTACAAAGCAACAAATATCTTATATTGATAATATAAGATATAATATAATTGATAATGTGATCCTCAGATTATTTTAATAATCTGATTATTTAATTTTAATAATGATATAATTTAAACATAATAATAATTTTAATAATATCTTTATTATTTTACTCTAATGCTTTGAAATATCCAGTAGAAACAGAGACTGTAAGATTTTCTTATAGGAACTAAGGCAGCTTTTGCTTTTGTTGTTAAAGTTTCTAAGGTAGATAGTAATCAGCTTTTATGGGCTATATTTCCATAAAAGGGGGAGGGGCATTTAACAGGTACCATTTACCCTGCCCCCAATTGCTTTGGACTACAAGTCCCAGCATGCCATGAATTGGAATTCCTGAATGGGTGACAACTGGGAAGGAGTGAAATGGCTATATCAATTGAGCAGGAAATACTTGAAGGAGGGACACCATGTGAAGACGAACTTAAAGTAAACACATGGAGGGAAGACAGAGAGAGATACTTGGAAGAGACATGAGTGAGACAGGTGGGGAGGCTGCTCCTGGTCCTTGGCAGAGACAATGGCAACTGTTATCTAGACCTAAAACATCTTTCACACTAAGAGAGTGCTTCTTTTGCCTTTGTGCATGCAGAGTCAGACCCTTTTTTAAATAAAGTGCACTCCTTACCAGATTGAGGTCCCTGGGTACTCCTCAGTCACATACTAACAAGCTTATTTCCATAAAATGGAAATGCACATAAAGTGCATTCTGTGGGAGTCATGATTTATTTAGTTATTAAGTACTTACTGTATGCCATTCACTCTAATCCTCAGCACAAAACCTTACCATAGGCATTTTTACCCACTTCATTCCACCAAAGAGGCCCTCCCCATGCATCATGTCCATCCTGATCCTACTCAAAACAACTATCTCCTCTTCAGGGGTCAATGTTGATCAATATGGAGGAGAGGAGCAATCTTTGGAAGTTACAGTAGACAGTAACTAAAGTGGTCATTGCCTCCTATCTTTGTGGCATAAAGCAAAGGTAATATTGGTCATTATTAACCCAGAAGAATATAGAGAAGGTAAGTACCAGACTGTAAATTCTATAACAGGCTGGCTTCATTGATGTTTGTGTAGCTCAATACAACTTGAGTATAGTCTAGAGCACAGTTTAAACTATGATTCTCCCTTCTATCCAGACTTGATAAATGGCCTGCAAACTGTTCTTTGTTTTTTTTATCTCTTGAGAAAGGCTGAGCTATAGTGTTAGGGAAATTGAGTTAAATATAAAAACTTCAGTATTGCTCAGTATGGTCATTTTATCTTTAATAAATAAAACAGAGTTTAAAAACAACAACAAGAGAGCCCAAGTGATCCTCATCATTCCTCTTCATGTTCTACATTTGCACAAAATGGCTTACATAATGCTGGGAAGATGATACCTCAATATTTTCATAATTTACTAGATATTCCAAGATTATGATGAAATCAGAAATTTTAATTTTCTGATATCCCCTAAACTAGGTTTAATTTCAAACAATTTACCTATTCTCTCAGGGATTATGCAATTATCTGAAATTAGAGATAGTCTGAGTAATTCAAAGGAGATCCTGAAAAAGCATATAATATGTATCCAGGCCAGAAAGTATGCGATGCTTTAAAAAAAAAAGTTCTTTTTGTTTCCAAGAATATTTCACCTCTTTTTTTCCTCAGGGCTACATTGGAACAGGGAAAATAAATCAAGGATATACAACTGGATTTGGCTTCTAGGGATGCAACATCTGTCTCCCTGCTCTTTCCATTTTTGGCAACATTGTGAAGCTGAACTTCCTGGATGGTGCTGCCAAGCAGATTTTGTGGGTGTGGGTTCCCCATATGCACACACGCTCACACACATTCACATACACGCACCAAACACAGCACCGTAACACCACACACACCATACACACACACACACACACACAAACACACTGTCTTAACTGTTACAGAGTAATCACTACAAGTTACTGCTCAAGTGCTGCCCTCCCAGGTTTGGAAACAGTGACTACTGTATTCCCCACACCATTTTCCCCCTAATGTCAATGGGCTTATATCTGTACAATGAAATTAATGATTTAGGACTGTAATAACAGTTCTTTCATTGGCCAACATGTCACACTGAGGGATTCTGATTACTCACAGGGAGTAGGAAAGTAAGCTGAGAACTCCCCAGCAGCTTGTCATCCACTGCAGACTGTTAGATGATGTCAGAGCAACAACAACAGAAAGAGTGTGGCTGTGCCCCAACTGGGAGGTCACCTTAGCTTAGAATGGAAGTCAGCTCTCTACTTGACATTTTATTGAAAGCATTTTTTTCTGGTGAGTCACTGGAATGTAAATTGCAGTTGAAAAGAGATGTATATAACAGGCAGAAGTTTCCTCTTTTCTGTGTGTGTCCTACCTGCTTCTAAGGAACCAAATAACCATATTCGTTAGCCCGACTCAGACTCATTCATTGTTTGTTTTTGCTACTGTTTTTATTGGGGTGGCCACAGACTGGGCATCATGATTTGGGTGAGGAGTTGGGAGTTCCTGCTGGGTTTATCCCTGGCTCATAGCAATTCATTCATATTTCACTTCACAACTTTTTTCTCTAGCAGATGAGAGAATAACCCTACCTTTCAGAAAAGTTCTGGTAATTCATGTGAGATTTTTGATGTTATTCAGAGAACTCAGGTTTGTACTAGAAAGATAAAATATATTCCATTTGGACAAAATCAAAAGAAAGCAATAGACTTTAACTTGGAAAACATAGTAAAAGATAGAGACAGTAAAGCAAAGCACATAACCCTTTCCATGGGCTGATGGACTGATGGAAAGAAAATTTCTGGAGCTTTAATACAATGCCTCTAGGGTCTGTCTCATATTTCACATGCATAATAAACTATAAAGCATTTATGTTAAAAGCAATGCCAGGTTACTGTTGTTTCTTTCCTCTTTCTACCCCAAAATAACACACCAGCTTTCATTTATAGACATATTTCATCAGACACTTCCAATAATTATTTGATCATTCAATTTAAAAAATGCCCCAAGTTCTGAGACTGTTTTCATATTTACTGTGATATTATTACAAAGTGGAAAGCCTTCTATGTCATTTTTGATCAAGTGGGACTCATTAGATTTTATTTACATTCTAGTTGGTGCATTTCCTGGAATCTGATTTTATAATTCTTGTCCCTCTCAAACTCATGAAAATGCAACCTTTGACCTTCCTTTCCTAAAGTTTTTTAGGATGGGGAGTCAACCACATGTGATGGATGGTTTAGATGGAAGTGAATCTCAAAAGCTTACACACAGGGTGGTCGAGGTAGATTTGGAAATGTAATTCACCTCTTGGATTCAAGTATGTCAAGTTACAGTGAGTGTGTGTGTGTGTGTGTGTGTGTTTTGATACTTTGGGGGAGGGGAAATGTTAGTGAATGTAATTCCATCCTGCTCTTTGGAAAGAATGTAGTACAATATAAACTGTGTTTTTGACCTAGACTGTATTGCCCTAAAAAAAGTAGAATACTAAGCAAGTTTCTCATTAAATTTGACTCTCTAAGATGCGCTGGCAAACAAGACAAACTTCAAAGTAAGCTACCACAGCTTTCTCCCAACTTTGCCAACTCACTTTACAGGCAGCTGGGTACTTTGAACTTTTAATTTCATTTGCAAAGCTTAATTGGGAGCATCTAACCAGTTCCCGATTTAACATCACCAGCCTATAAATTGCAGCTGAATACAGTTTGGATCACAAAAATGATGAAGCCTCTGTCTTTGAAGTTTGGTTGTTAATGGATCTCAATCAGTTAGACTTCAAAAGGGAAGTTGGGCTCCTTGATCACCTCTGCCTACCTGGCCAGGTTCTTAGTACAACTTCATAAACAGGAAGGCTAGGAAGTGCTTATGTTTTATTAAGGAATGCACATCCATGTTGTAATAGTAAAACTTCAAAATAAGTGAACCACAAATATATGTTCTTAAAAACGAATGTGCTCCCTTGCTATCTATTTAATCTGTGTGCATTTAATTAATGCAAATGTTAGCTTTCTGCCTTTGAAATGTGACTTTTTTCCCTGTTCAACATAAAGTTCTCTAAGTCATAATTTAGAAAAAAAAACTTTAGACTAATATTCCTACACTTAGTCTTTTTTGCTCTTTTCTCATCCCCCTACCCTTAAAGAAGCACAAACATAGTAGTAAAAAATTGGCTCTCCCCTACTCTAAAAAATTGGCTCATTCCTGAAGTTTCTTCTGATAGCGCATAAAGTGGTTGATTATCCAACAAGATGACTATTCTGGTGTAATTATTACAAATGGAAGGGAAATAAAACTATTTATCAGAAGATTTAAATATCCAGAGGTTCTCCATTCAAGGTCCAACATGAGATTGTAGATTTCATGGCTCATGTATGTACTTAAGGGAGACTTCAACCTGAGGATAAACTCACTGGCAGTTTGTTAGAATAGCTATTCAGATGCCTGACTTAGACACTTTATAAACTGGTTCTTCCAAAAGGGCTTAGGTGAAATCTTGTCTGGAGTTTGTGGAACGAACTGAAAATCTCTTAAAATCCCATGGACTCCTTTGATTCTACATTAAGCAGACCCTAGACCACACACAGGCACTTTTTATGACATCGCCTCCTTGAATATTTGTTTTCTTTATGGAGCAGATGGGAAGACAGAAGAAGAACCTAGTCTTACAAATGCAAATGATTTTTATCATAACCTAGTCTTACAAATGCAAATGATTTTACAATAGCGATAAAATTACTACAATATATGATAACATATTAGTATTTACCAAGCTGACAACGAAATCAATCCAAAGTTAAGAATAAAGAGGAAGAAAAGTTTAAGCTTTCTGTTTCATTTTGCATTAGAATATTTACCTTCTAAGTTATTTCACCAGGAAAGAACATTTTTCTTCTGGTCAGGGTAGTGGACACATATTGCTCATGTTTAGTCTGTACCATTACAGATTTTATGGTCTGGTTTTGACTCAGTAAGATAATTCCAAATAAGGAATCATAAGAATTTATAAGCTCAGTACTGTGAAAGAAACATATGTTACTTTCAAGAAAAGGAAAGAAAGTAGGGCTTTTCCTTATAATGATGAATTCATGGCTGTGCTATATCTGTGGTCCAAGATGATTTGTAAAGAGGTCTAGGAATGAATAGCATGTATTCCCTTCAGTTTTTTTTTTCTTTGTAAGGACCAAGATGATGTATTATGAAGAGCCGTCTTCACAAACTTAAGAGATTTGGAGAAGGATTTTTCTAGGCACAGAGTACTTGAGGTATTAACTCATATAGTCTAAGTCAAGAATAAAGAATTATTCCATCATGATAATCCAAGATAACTTTTTTATTACCCAAACAATATACTTATTAAATTGATTCATTACAAAATCTAAAATGGAGAGAAGTAAGACTATCTTCGATGGTGTTACAACTCTTTTCAGAGAACTTCTTTCAGGAAATTTATTCCACTTTTTCTCCTTCAGGACAATTTCATTCTACTCCAATTATCCAAAGTTGTAATAAGTAAATTCTCCTTTTTACTTATGTTTTTGTGCTATATGTAAAACCCTGGCCTCTCATCCCTGGCCATCTTCAAGATGATTTGAAAGCATCTGAGAGTGATTGAGAATTCAATAAGATATGGCTTACATTAGCATATATAAAAACAAATACTGTTATTAATAAAAAGTATAATTTTGATGCCCTATGATGTGTAGACATTCTTCTAGGTAATTTAGCAACGTTATTTTACTGAACTCAAAATATGGCCCCCACACCCACACATTCAGTTTAACCCTCATCTTTACCTACCTCTCACATTGTGCTCCAGCTAGCATTAATTATTTTCAGTTCCTAGATTTGCCATGCTTTTTCTTGTCTATAAGTCTTTACAGCTGCTGTGCCTTCCCTTCTGGAAAAATAGCCTTCTAAACTTTCTGCAAGAGAATAATTACTTTATGTCTTGGCAAAATTCAGCTTAGATATGATGTCTTCAGAGAAGACTTTCTCAAATTTTCCCACATGATTATTTATATATTACCTATAGTTTTTCATGCATTTCATTATCATCAACTTAATTGTACTTTCATTCTACTCCACTGAAATGTTCCCAAAGACAGGGACTATGACTTTTACCTCATTGTTTTCCAAGATTTCCAAACACTGTTCTATATGATCATATATTCTTGTTACTGAATGAGTTACAAAATACCATGTGTTTTCAAATCCATTCATGATTGAGCCAGTTAAGAAGATAGGATTTTCTGTGGTTGCTTAACAAGAGAAATTATTTGAAACAGAAAATAGTTCTCATTGAACTTCCGATCTCTCATGTAGGCTACTGTTGACTCCAACAATACAAGATCTCACAAATAAATGGATACCACCTGTAATTGTTTCATGGAGTTAAAATTTCCAGAAAAAAATAAATCCAAGGACATGGCTTCAGATAGAGAACTAAACCATATGTCCCACATTTTAGATAAAGGATTAAGATTCTGTTTTTCAAGATATTTGGATTTGTGAACAAAAATCAGCTCTACAACAGGGGGATTAATTTTTAGAATGGGGAAAAGAAGTCTGTAGCCAACTGGTAGTAAAGAGAAACTTATAAAGCAGAAAAACAGGAGCTGATCTAGAATAAACTAAGGTGAAATATTTCATTAAAATCATTTCACATAAATTATTTTGATTAGGCTATGTATTTGTATGTAACAGGATGGTGAATCTATTTTGGTTCCAAATATTGAGATTGTTTTAGAAATACTGTTTTTAACCAGCCTCAAATAAATGTGGTACTAATGCTACACTGCAAGTATAAAATGTTCTCAGTTGCCATTATAGCCCTAACTCAGCTGGCTTTTATTCCATAAGACTTACTTTTAATCAGCCCCAGGTTTTGTACCCCATCTGTCAAGAATGATGTTGAGGTACAGTGTATGTTGCATTAAAATCTCTGATCTTACACTGAACTGACTTGATACAGTATCATTTATGAGCTATATAATTATGTAATCTTTTTTGTCTCTATCGCAAAGAGATAGCAATTGAAAATAAGTATTATTTAATATTTCAATTCACATTCTAACTTGGGATCATTTGTCAGTGTCATTACTTTATAGAATACCATGAAACCATTTGATTGGCAAAAATTAATTTAGGGTACTCCCCCAGTTAAAATAATAATGGTAATAATAACAACAATATGGTAAATTCATAGAGTTTATTCAATAGCAAATGCTTTTAACAATTTAGAAGCACTTATCCATTTTAAAATCTATTAATTGATTCTGTAATCTATCTAAATAGCTTGCTATCAACCTTAGATGAGGAAATTGAACTATAGAGAATCTGTACAACTTGCTCAAAGTCGCACCATGGCAAGGCTGAGATTCAAACCCACAAGGCTTGGCGTTTGAATGCACATACTTAAATGCTACTTCCTACTAACTCTCAAGGTTTAAGTGGAATGTCTATTCTAAAGTGTGAAAGCTACTTTTCATTTTTATGAGCCCTATCCACATTCAAATAATGAAGAGAACAAGAATGGATTGAAAGTTTATGATAAATGGTTGTTATTTTATTGTCAGTGATCCAAATTCCAATTCAAGCACTAGAAGCCACTGGCCTGTTTCTAATAAAAACAGAATACAAAATAAAGCATAAATCACCAAAAACTCTTATAAAGCACTTACTTAAAATCAGCATCTAAGGGAATATAGCTCCTATATTTGCAAGAGACAATAAAAGATGTAAAATTTATACTCAGATCACCTTGGAATACAATTCTGATAAAATATCTATGGTGACAAGTAATCTTTGGGAAATTGAAAATCAATTATTACTTTATCTATTGGCAGGCAGGAAAAATGGAAGTACCTTTAAATGACACACAAAAGAGATTAGTATGTTCACTGAGAATACCCTAAATTGAAAGGAAAGGTAATATGATTTTTTTCTGCATTAACATTCCAACAGTTTCTTGAGGAAAACTGAAAAGTTGTAGACTGTGTAGCTGGAATAAATTTTGTGGCAGTCATCAGTGCTGTATTCTCAAATACATGGTAGGGTTTTGTTTACATTTTTTAACTTGAGATAGATTATGGTATATATATATATGCATATATACATTTGTATATACATGTGTATGTGTGTATGCATACATACACATACACATACACACACATATATGTAACTTATGGGCACCAGCTTTCAAAGACCCTGCATTCACTTTCACTGCTATACTGAATACAGACAGGCATGTCAAGTGGTTGTCACTGTCAGAGTAATACCTTTCCTGAATATGTTGAGTATAGTCAGTATATTCATATCAAAGTTTCAATGACATTCTTCAAATAAATATAACAAATTAATTTATATGGAAACACAAAAGATACCAAATAACACAAAGTAATCCTTGCAAAAGAAAAACAATGGTGATATCACACTCCCAGATTTGAAACTATTCCACAACAGTAATCAAAAAGTACACTAATCAAAACAGTATGGCATTGGGGGAAAAAAGCAGATACACAGATCAAAGGAATAAAATTGAGAGCCTAGAAATAAACCCATATTTATATAGAGAATTTATATATAACAAAGGAACTGAGAGCATTAATTGGAGTAAGGAAAGTCTCTTCAAAAAATGGTGTTTGGAAAACTGGACAGCCACATGCACAAATGGAAAGTAAACTATTATTTCACATCATACCCCAAAATTAACTCAAAATGTATAAGAGATTTGATGTAAGACCACAGTATATACAGAAAAAACACAGGGAAACAATCCATGACATTGGCCTCAGTGTTTATTTGGGGACTCAACTCTTATGTCAAGGGAAGCAAAACAAAAATAAACAAATGGGACCATATCAAACTAAAAAGCTTCTGCAAGTGAAAGAAGCTATCATTGAAATGAAAAGACGCCTTACTGAATGGAGAAAATATTTTGACGCCATACATCTGACACTGGGCTAATATCTAAGATCTTCAAAGAGCAAACAAGTCAACAAAAAAAAGACAAAGAGGTCAATCAAAAAATGAGCAAAACTAAATAGGCACTTCCTCAAAGGCATACAGTTGACCAAGAGGCACAAGAACAAAGTGTTTATCATCACTTATCAGGGAAATGCAAATCAAAATCATAGTGAGATATCATATCACACCTGTGATATCACATCACACCTTTTTTGACCATGTCAAAAAAGACCAGAAACAGCAAATTCTGACAAGGATGTAGCAAAAAAGAGACCCTCATACACAGTTGATAGAAATGTAGACTGGTGCAAAATCTGTAGAAAACAGTATGGAGGTTCCTCAAAATATTAAAAACAGATCTACCATACGATACAGCAACCCAACTCATAAGTATCTACCTAAAAAATGCAAAAACACTAATATATAGGGATACATACATTACTGTTTATTGCAGCACTATTTACAACAGTCAAGTTATGGATGCACTCTAAGTGCCCATGGACAGATGAGTAGGTCAAGGCGCACACACACACACACACACACACACAATGGAATTCTACTTGGCTAATTAAAAAAAGATGAACTCTTGCCATTTGTAACAACATGGATAAAACTAAAAAAGCAATTATGTCCAAAGATATAAGCCAGAAGGACAGATAAATACCAGATTGTTTCACTTATATAAGGAATATAGAGAAACAAAACAAATAGACAACATCATACCAGAAACAAACCCTAGAAATCTGACTATAAAATTGAGGCTACTAGAGGGGGAGGTTGGAGAGGAGAGAGGTCAGGGGACACAATGGATGAAGGAGGAAGACCTTGAGTAGCTAGTTGTTGGGAGTGATGTGGTAGCACAGACCTGAAGAGCTGGGCTCCTACTTCTGAATCACATACTATGTTATAAACCATTACATAAATTTATATAGTATATATTATAATGTATAATATAATGTTACCAACTAGTGCCACATGGATGAAAAATATTTTTTTGTGTTAAGTTTCTAGGATTCAGAATTTTGCTATTGGTGATATTGCTTCATCATAACCTAACCATCCAATAAACATAAATTTACATCCACAAACAGGTTTGCAAAAAAAAAAAGTAATTCTTTATCCTTTAGTTTCTTTAACTGAACCAGAATTTGACATGAAGCCTCTGTCTTAATACGTTGGCTATAAATTCAATGTCTCTATAGCTTCTATTCCCTAAATTTTACCAATATTCTGATAACTTATACAGCAATATAATATCAGGGAATTACTTTTGATTTTCCTGATGATTATTTCCTGTTTATCCATAGAAAAATCATCTGAACCTGTCTGATATTTAAGCAAGACTTGGCATGAATCAAGTTTGCATTTAAATCTTGCTGAATGGTGGGTAGCTTACCCCTTCTTGGACATAACAGTCAGGGAGCTAGCACCTGAATTCTTGCCTTCACTTCAGCTCATGTCAGGTCATACCTTCATTTTTAATACCTAGAATAGGTTAAAAATGTAAGTATTATATAAACCTAAACCTATGCAGTGTAAAAAGATCTCTGAGAAAAGAGCAATGTATATGTATATGTGTGTATATGTGTGTGTGTATATATATATATTCTACATAATTTTTTATTATGATCTGGTGTTTCTTATCAGGGTGGATATATATTTTTTACTAATTCACTTAGAATTTTGTACTTTATTATATGAATGTTCTGTCAATAAAGTGTTTAGGAAAATATAATTTTGAATGAGGTTGAAGAACTTGGAAGATTTTCCTGCAACTAAAGACCCCAAGGGGTAAGCTTCATGAGCTTCTAGGTAAAGCAGTGTGTTCCTCTGACCTTGAAGTCTCCATTCTGACCTCTGTGGCCCTGTGATTCTGGGTAAATCCTCTTTCTCTTATCCCAGCATAATCTTTGCCTGAAGCAGGGAAATTCAATAACTCGAAAGTCAGAAAGAGGTTTGTCTTTAATTTCCCCAATGACAAGGGGGTATGTGTAGTCCCTTTATTGGGTATGGAGGCCAATAATTTTATTGAGTACTCTCAGAATCTATGTCCTAATAAATGATCCTGATACATATATGGATGTAAAGAAAAAGCTATATAATCTTATATGATGACACTACCATTGATTTTGTGCATTATTCACTTGAAATAGCACATTTTTCTTCAATAAAAGATTAGAACAATTTTATCTAGAATGCATATCAACATTGCATACACCTAAGAATCTCTATAATTATAAAAGAAATTGAGAAAACTGCAACTATTTCATGTGACTACTTATTTCTCTTACTGTGCTTAAAGGTAAACATAATCCAAATAAGGAGTAGCCCATTAAACACAGCCCATTTTATAATCTATTGTCTCAATTCAATAGATAATAAAAAATTATACTTTTTTGGGGCATAAATAAAAGTTGTCAGTCCAGCAGCGAGTAGAATATTCATACTGTTCACAAAAAATAAACAGCAATTACAAATGTTCTAGAGTTGCTTTGGAAGTGTATAAATGCTGTGACCTGATTCTGTATCTCATTTTCCCAGAACAGAATTATGAATTATTTCCTAATAATTGGAAATAATTATGGAAAATCAAGATTCCCAACTCCCATTATGGGTACCCAATATTAATTCAATAACATAAATTTTTAAATGACTTTGCCGTAATAATCAGTGGTCTTAGTTACTGGGTCAGTTGTGCTGATTGCTTTATTATAATAGATTTGTTTATGTGCCTCTGGCAAACCTTCCTACTTGAAAAGAATTCTATACTTTGTTGATGAACTTCATTTTATCACAAACTCTGCTACATGCCTTCCTATCTTATATTAAATAATATTAACCCTGTGATGCACCTGTTACTTCCATCATACATAATGCTTCTATTATCTTTAAATAAGATTTGTCATATAACACTGTGCATTCTCCCATGTGTTTTCTGCATACAAATTACTAGTTCAACATTGCTTAAGATACTAAATTTCATGGAAAATACTGCGATTTAAAGTATGAAATTGTTACTGCCTAAGTATGGATTGATGATTCATAGAAAACACTTCTAAAAGGTCTGCTTTAAAAAACTGCTTTGATTTCTAATAACGTATTTGAACACAATAATTTTTCACACATGATATGTACAACAAATGGTTTTAGAGGGTGTATAAATTGACGCCTAAATATTACACACTGGCTTATTCTAGAATATTCTTATGTGACAAATACAGCATTAATCTTCTAAAATATGATAATTAGAATCACACATTTTTAGAAGCTTTCCATAAATACAGGTGTGTGTGTATATGTGTGTCTGATCTCAAGTGCACTAGCAAACATATGATACCCCAATGCGTTGAAATAGTTAATTAACGTTCATAGGTGCACAATACCTGCAGGATACCCACAAAAGCACTGCCTCAGTCTCAGTATCTCATTATTTGAAAAAATGGAAACTGCTTTGTTGCTTTGCATGTTGGCTAGAAGTTATGGAGCTCTCTCTCTACATCTCCCACACACGTCTGTCTCCTCTTCTCTCTCCCTTCTTTCGCTCTCTCTCTCCCCCTAACCAAACAGTAAAAAGAACACTAAACAAAAACACCTGGAGGGCCTACTTCACTAGCAAAGTTCAAAGCTCTTTGTAAACATTTGCTGCCTGACTAGTAATTAAACTACCTAAACCACTTCCTGTGGGTACTGTGCACCTATGAAAGTTAATTAACTATTTCAATGCATTGGGGTATCATTAAGACACCATTACTTTATTGCATAACAACCATAACTTTAGAAGTTGTATAAGTTGAACTATGAAAATAAACATAGACCCAGGGCCTCAGAAGCTAAATGAACTTTGTTGTAACCACATAGGAATTTCAGTGTTAATAAAACAAAATGAAACATCTTTTCAGGCTACTAATGATGCTATCACCTCTATTATTTCAATATATAATACCTATATAGATGTCATTAAAATTTTAGCCAGATGACAGGGTTTTTAATTTATTTATACAGCAGAGGTAGAATTGGGTTTCCTCTGAAGTATATGCTTTGAGTAAAATATTAATATTGCTAGTAAATCTGAAGAAAAATCATAGATAGTAATGAAAATATAACCTGAGAGAAAACATATAGGTAAACAGATAATAAAATTCTATGAAAATAATAGATTTTCATTGTTGAATAAAAATATAAAATAATATCTGCCTTTTAAGAGAAAGTCAATTCATCTTTAAGTTTCATTGGATTATAAAATGCCTATGTGTACATTGTTTAAAATGTCTAAATGTAGTCAACTATTAATTTTATCTATGTAATATTCAAAATAAAATCAGTATTTATATACAGAGTAAAATATATGACACTCCATCCATTTTCCCAATCAGTTCCCCAAATTAACCTCCTGTGTTTCATGAATATCATTCCAGATATATTCTTTATTAACTCAGAGTATGCCTTTAAACATATTATGTACTATTATGCTTTAACCCATATGAGTCCATAAAATTCATGATATTCTGTCACAGCATATTTCACTTGGCAAATGGTGGTTTTCCATATTAATTTAAAATATTTTTACCCCATCTTTGTAAGGCCTGCTTAGTGACCCATTGTAAGACCATAACGTATTCATTCAAATGATCTCCTAGGGACTGAGAATTACATTATTTTTAAGTTTTTAATTTTTATAACTTACTGTGCTGGAATATTTAATCAGTAAAATAATTTAACCATCTTAAATATTGATAATAACTTTTGAATTGACTTCCCATAAATACTGTATGATAGTTCTTAGTTCTCTCAATATTGCTAAAATTGGTTATTGATCTGTAGGCTCTGCACATTTGATAATCATTTAATTATCATACATATTTATACTTTCTTTGACTGATGCTATTTACTGTTACCATGTTTACTTCTCTCTGCTTTTTCACACTTTTAAAAAATTACTGTGTTTGGTCCTTTTCTTTCTGATTTGTAAGTTTTTTATATAAAGGGTATCAGTTTTCATCTGTTATATAAAGATTGAGTAAATTTTGTGTGTTTGAAATTTTTGATTCTCCTATTTTTCTCAATTTTATGTTTTTATTATGGAATTGATTTTATATGTGAAAGTTTTAAAAGAAATTTTATATTAATCTTATTGTATACCTTTATTTTTTTTCTGGGCTTCATGTCCTACACCAATATCATATAAAACTAAATACCTCCATTTTAAAATTTCTATTCTTTTTTTGCTTGAAAAGTATTTAGGCACTTGTATCTTGTTATGGATTAAGGCGAGAGTACAAATTTATTAGTATATACTTATAAAAATTTATCCCATTACTAACCCTTTGTAATTTGAGTTTCTGCCTAATCATGCTTATCATCAGGTTACCAGTGATCTTCTAAGCATCAAATTTTCCTTCTTTTTCAATTAACATCTATATTTAACATTTGAAACTCTTGTCCAGCCTCAGTATTTTACCTGTCCTTTTTACGAGGAAATGGCTGAGCGAGGGGTTGAATGTTCTATGTAGTTGAACCACATTTTAGCCACTTGCTGAGACTTGCCAAGATATTCTAGCCTTTTCAGTTGTTGCATCTCGAAAAATATGGACACTAACAATCCCTAGAAGGGGTGTTATAGGATTGTTGCACATGAACAAGAGTGTCGCATGCTGATGTATGTGTTTTTTACTTGCAATAATCCCCAAATGATTAATTCTAACAAATGATTATACCAAAGATTAGAAATCTGAGTCAGCCACTAACATTTTCTTCTTCCATTTACTTATTGTATCTTATTAATTCTCTATCCTAATCACACATTAACTATTCACCATATTTCTGGACACCACTCCATTTTAGGTCAATAAGTTCTTACAGATGGATTCCACATTCAAGACCTTCCTGGTCTTTCTGATCCTAAGTTTCAAAAGTCTAAAACTCATTTTTGAACAAAATTGGTATTAAAAATAGTAATGGTGTCATTTCAGGCCATATATGACGCTTTCTTTATATCAAGTCTCTATATCTTTCCTTAACATCTAATCATCTTAAAGTCCTTAGGATTGTGTGTAAAGATAGGAAGGAGATGAACAACTCATTTCTAATTCTGAAACTGATGTTCTCTCAAGCTTCAAGCTTCCATAGGCTATGCTTTTTTTTTTTTAATTATTAAGTCAGGAGTGTCATAGTAATGAATTAAGAGAGAAATGTACATAGAAGTCATTGTTATTTTGGTCACGATTAATCTTTCAACCTCACTTTTATTATTCCATTTTCCAACACAGTAAATAATTCTTTTCCTCTGTTCTGTAACGTAGTATCACATGCTGGTTGAATTTCGCCAATCCAATCTTATGTTTCCCTAATCTCCAACAAATCCTTCTCCTGGTGATACTCTCCCTTTGCTAAACTCTGCTCCTAGAAAGACATATAACTGGTTATGCAAATGGGACATACTGCAGAATCGAAAGGAAGCTATTAAAATTATAACAAGACAACATTCAAATCCAGATTTATTCTATACATAATTATATGTGTAGCAAACTCTGTTTCTTCCTGCCATCCCTATGCCTTAGGAACATTTACCTTCTCTTATAACCACATGTAGAACCTGTAACCTGTAAACCTGGGCCAGATCTTGCCTTCTCCAGATATCTCCCCCACCCAGATTTATCTTTTCTCTGAATCCCTTTAGCATCCAAACTAGTAAGGCAATTTTCTACTGTATTCATTTTGCAATGCGATCAAGACTGTAAGCTCCTTTATGAATAACAGTAGCTAATCGTATTACCCATTCTTCCAAAAGCCTAACCAGCACAAGACAAGGAAGAGATACTCCGTGAATATCGATGGAATTAATTGGATGCATTATTCAACCTTTAAGCCACTATTGTTAATCAGAAAGGAGAAAAAATTAGTTTGTAATAATTTAAAATTAACTTAAGCTTACTAATTAGGGGATATTTTAGCTGATTCCATTCTAAAGTGACTTTAAATAAGCAAATGGAACACAGAATACACATATATTAATAAAATTAAGTTGAAGTTCAAAATATGGAGTACAGTCGGGGAAGAGTGGTATGAAGAACTTCTTTGGCTCTTGGCAAGAAGTTTGATTTTCTGAAGGAAAGAAATATATATACATATACATGCATTTATACAAATTTATGTGTTTTTTATATGTATTATAGGGAGAAAAGGTCACGAATAGGCTAAAACTAAATTGTCCTCATTTTTTTCAGAGTTTTTCTTAGGGCTGGCATTGTCTGAACATGCTCCTCCCAATCCCAATTGTCACAACTTACCACACAAGGCCATTTGGAAGTTTTCTGCCCTCCATCATTAATTCCCAACCATGTGGTAGTGTGAGGTGGCACTAAGTCCATTTTTAATGTCTTGGTACAAATTATTCAAAATTTAGTGATCCTTTATTATTATGTGAGATTATGGTTCACAGAAGAAACAAGTCAAATTCCCAAGTATTCTGGAAGGGACACTGTAGCTCTTCGTTAATGCCATGCTTCCAGAACTTGAGTGAAAACATCAGCAGGCATGAGCTGGCTCTCTTAAGAGTATGTCCTGAGCTAATGTCAACTGAATGCATAGACTCCAGGCTCATAATACAGGCTATTGGAACAAGGTTGGCATTATGGTCTGTACTACTGATAAAGTACTCTAGCTGAATTTCCCTGGCTCAGATAATCAACACTGCTGTCTTCCTCAACTTTTTTTCTGGTATGTAAGTCTGCACTTAATTTGAAAAGTGATATATTATCTCATTCTAGTCATATTCTGTGAGAGTCTCTGGACTTGTAAACTTCATTGAAGACAGGAAATATAATGAAAGCATTCTATCGGCTACAATAAGGCCAGATGCAGCTGTATAGAATAACAATGCAATCTCTAAGCAAACCATCTCATTGAATGGATGCTAAACTCTAATCTTTCTAAATAAAAAGATATCTATGCAGCCACATGCCTTTTCTGATTACTGACCTACCTGGTAAAAATAAGGCTTTAGTTTGTCCCTTTAAGCTAACTGGCCACTCAATAAACATTCAAATGAATAGGCATAATCCCAAACTACTGATTTTATCATAAATCAGAAGACTTCTAAAGCTCAGTTTATACTGCTCTTACAATTCCCTCCACAGTCTTTGCAAAATCTCAATAATCCTTTAATTGTTATAGATAATATTAAAAAATAATTATAAGCCATCGATGCTATTTTTCACATGCCTATTGGTATTCTAAGTATGCTGTGTTTTAACAGTGAGATGGAACATTTTCATTTGTCAAGAAACGCCTGTCTTTCTTATATTATTGGTGAGCAGCCATCCAGACACCGTGTTGAAGCATCCTGTTAGCACATAAAATGTAAGGCATCAACATCTCTTGGCCCTTTATCTCCATAGCAAAGACCTGACATTTCAAGAGGGAAATGTTATGGGTATTTTTCACTCTGAGTGTGTTCAGGAAGCCTTGTGGGCTGCTTCTCTGAGGGAGAGGGAAAATGTAGAAAATACATGAACGTGTGCTCTAATTTGGGGGCCATCTACTCTCCGAGTGGCTTGTAGCATGAATAATTTAGATCTAATCCATTTTCAAAGCTGTGTTATAGCTGTTGAGCAGTGTGCGCCCGTCAGCAAGCAGACGTTGCCACTGTCACACTGTGATATGACCGTGACAAAGGAGGATTGAATGGTGTAATTAAAGAGTTCTGCCTTATGAATCCAGTTTCTTCTTTATTCCTGGCAGTAGCATGTATTTATTGAATTTTTGAAAGAAAAAAAGAAACACAGGTATATGGCAAAAAATTGAGTCACTCCAATAACAGAGAGACTAAAAATAAAAGTGTCTAATCTTTCTACCTATTGCCATTTTGAGGATTTGTTCTGGGCTTTATTCATTTATGAAATAATATGTGTTTTTCATGAGAGGGTATGAATATGTACAGCTTAATATTATATGTTTTTACAAAGTGTAGATCCCATTGACTGGTGTTTTGTATGACGTTCTGCATTTCTACATCTTACACATGTATGTATTTCATTCACAAACATGTAGATTATTTCTCAAATTGTTGTCCTGCAGCAGATGTTTGGGATCACGTAATTGGTTACTTGAGACCTCTAAAATGCAAAGTCCTTGCTAATGTAAGGTGAGAAGGGATGAAGTGAACTGCCAAGTTCATTCAAGGTTGCCACCTTGTCCATCCATCTTGATGGTGATATATGTGTAAAATAACTTGTTACATTAGTTTCTCTGCCACCGTAGAGCAAATTAGACCTTCTCAATGCCCAGCTTTCTCTCTTGATTTTAGTATTATCTTTACTCTTGAGGTTACATTTGTCTTTTGCACATCATAGCATAAATGCTACACAACAAGGCACTTCTGTGCATCACTTACAATTCCTTGTTCAAGGACAGGGATGGTTGTTTCTCGAAATCTGTCATATTGAGAGTAGTTACGCCAAGGGAATATACAAAAGCTAACAATCTTTCTTTTTATATGGAAAGTTGGTGGTTAAACATTTTTCATCATACTGTAGCCTAAACTGGGGGATTGCTGGTTTCAACCAACTGAAAACACCCACAAGGAATTGTCAGATGACAGAAAGAAAAGGCCAGAGAAAGACTCTCACAGCGATAGCCTTTCCTTTTTAAATCAAGATCTCCTCAGAGAGGTCCACATTGTCTTTACTCCCAATGGTAATCTTGGTCCCAGTAATAACACTTCTTTGTCCCTCCAGACTCTGAAGGCAGCAACTTCCTGCAGTTGCTTTTCTCTGGGTTGCCTCAGAGCCATCTGTTTTATTCTCAGCTTTTTAGAGCTGCGTGACCAATCCCCTATGTAAATTGTTCTTTATTTTTAGTTGCAAGTGTGTGTCAGCCATAATCAAATTAGGAGACAGCAACCACACAGCAATTTGAACAGTAGAAATTTAATATTAAAGAATCATTAAGGTATCAGCAAAGAATGGCTAAAAAGGTGGGGGAAGAACTCTTGGTGCTGAACCAGAGTACAACAGGCAGGAGCTTCTCAAAGGCTGGGTCAGACCTAAAGGAGAAGGTGTGCTTGCAGTCTGCTGGGTGGCAGAGACGTCTGTTGGGTAGCCCAGGCCAGAGCTGGTCTGTAGTCACCAAACCAGCGGGAAGCAATGTGGACAAGCCAGGCAGGTAGGAGAGCACGCACAGGGGTCTGGACCAGGCCTGTCTGTGTACTGGGGATGGGAGAGGGGCAAAGTCTAGGTAGGCAGTCACAGGGCTGGACCTGGCAGTCAATGACCATTCTCTCTGGGTGCTTTATTAGATCAGAGTCCTACAGAACATTCTCGCACACCCTCACTATGCACAGACCATGCATCAGGAGTCAGAGGATGGTGGAATCAAAAGCAAAACAGTCAAAATCAGGAAGAGATTTAATGTCACTCCAGTGCCCTCTGTTGACAAACCTTGGCTGTGCTGTGCTTCGAGAGCGATGCTTAAAGCAACCTGTCCACTACTGCAGAGCAGACATTGAGTGGTGAGTTCAGAGTGGAGAGATGCACATTGGCACAGTGTATTTCCTGTGTCCTGGGTTCTGACTGATAAAATGCTCAAAGTTAATGACTCCATTTTATAATATTATCCCATCCAAAATTCTCCTCCTGTCATTCAGATCAAAAGTTAGTATCACTCCACTTCTTGCCATTGTCATGATTTAACACCTGTCTTGAATGCGCCATCTACTTTCTTTTTGCCATCATACTAATTCATATCTTTCTCACCTATTGTATGGAATATGACGTACAATCTTTAAATAGTATGTGGTTGAATGCCTATAAATTGACAGACACTGTGGTTGGCATTTTGCACAGACAGATATGATTAATTTCCTATACAACTTAAACTTTAGTTTAGATATTCAGTAAAGACACTAATAGATCTATAATTTTAAACATATGAATGGCCCTGAAATAATGCTAATGTTACAAGTGATATGCTACCTTGTATGAGAAAACAGTGAAACAACCTGAGACCCAGGGGTTTGGGTCTGAGGAATTGATATTAAAACTTAATAAATGGCTGAATAAAAAACAATTAGTGAAAAGGGTGGAGGAAAGCATTTTAAATACAGGGTACATGTGCAAAGTCAGAAAACTGACTTATTTAAAGACAGTTAAGGAGGCAAATGAGTCTGGAATACAGAGAAAGTAGGGGAAAAAAAGGGAGAACTATTATAGGAGATGAAGTAAAAGATGGAGCCAATTCTTAGGCCATGTGAAGAACTGAGAGGTTTTTTTTGTGTGTGTGAAGAATGGGAAAAAGTTTTTTAATTTGTTTAACTTTCCTTTTATAGATCTCTTTGCCAAACCTTCAATTCAAATGGTATACACTTGCAATGTTCTTTTTACCATAAACTTGATCATGTAATGACCCATCTTTTACATAATCTAATAATACACCTTTTTCCTCTGCCATTTTTCAAATCCCATTGGATTAACATCCTTCAAGATGGCTCTCAAAGAGCCCTTGTGTGGGCGAGTAGACATGAGTTGTGTAACTAATTTTATTTTTATTAATATATATATTTGCATAGAAGAATTGGGGTGTAGGCTAGAGATGCAGAGGGTGAGAAGAGTCACTAGAGACAGTGTGGGGAGCAGAACAGGTGGATCTACTGAAATACACTGCTGAGGGGAGCAGTGGGTGAGACAGGAGAGGTCTGCTGCACCATGTGGATTAGCTTCCTATCTGGGCATGGAACTCAGACCATTGTGGTGGTAATGCTGAGACTTAACACCTAGGCCACCAGGGAGGCCCCCTATGTAACTAATTTTTATTGTAAAAGTGATGAAGTTATTCTTGGCATCAGTCAGTGCTCTCTCTTTCTCTTTCTTCTTACATCACTTGCTCTGAGTGAAGCCAAAGATCATGTTTTGAGGTGATGCAAAAAACCTACAGGCAAGTTGATGATGCAAAGAACAGAGGAATTCTGCCAAAGTACAATGAGAGGTTGGAGCCTCCTTCCAATATTCAACAGAACTAGAGACTCCTACCACCAAACATGTGAATTAACCACCTTAGATTTTAATTTTCTAATAAAACCAAGAGATTATGGTGCCCTAGTCATCTTACCTGAAATCTCACAGAGTTTAAACTGGGACCACCTATAGCACTCCAAATTCTAACTAATTTGCACACTCATATACTTACCCATTTGTACATTTACCCAATCAAATTTTCTTGAACTCTCAATAAATCTGAACTATTAAACATTTAAAATGTCAGAAAGGTGACTTGCAGCATATTAAGTGGAATCTCCTCCCAGATATCAGTAACACAGAGACTATTAGGGACAAAAGAATCTCAGTACTTGGGTGGCTTTTTTGTAAGTCACTGCTGTGCTGGTCCGCGGCAGTGACTTACAAAAAAGCCACCCAAGTACTGAGATTCTTTTGTCCCTAATAGTCTCTGTGTTACTGATATCTGGGAGGAGATTCCACTTAATATGCTGCTACATTGAATTTATCACAAGTTTGGATGTTTGTCTCTCCTATAAGTAGAAGCAGACATGGGGTGTTAGAGCAGTCACATCTTGTTTACTCACACATTATTAAAATCTCAGATCAAACATTTTTTTCTAAGAAGTTTTCCATGATTGATCAATATAAGTTATATCATCTCCCACTGTATTTCCATATAACTTTTTGCAAATTTTCTCACAAACACAGTTATTAGTGCATTTTGTGTTTTAAGGTTGTTTTGGTTTTTTTGCTTTTAAGACTCCTAGTATGAAGACTACTATTACTTTTTTTTTAAGATTTATTTATTTATGCATACAAGAACTAGGGTACAGGACAGCAATGCAGGGTGTGAGAGGGTTCACCAGAGATAGAGTGGGGAACAGAACAGGCAGTTTGACCAAAGTACGCTGCTGAGGGGAACAGTGGGTGAGTCAGGAGAGGTCTGCTGCTCCATGTGTATTGCTCCCTGGCCGGCCAGGGATCGAACTCGTGCTGCAGAGGTTGTGGATTGCTTCACAGTGCGGTGCTTAACCCCTTGTGCCATCAGGGAGGCCCTACTATTACTTTTTAATCTATTGGCAAATGCAATGAATTTAGAGATTCTTGGAGCATTGTTGCAAAACACTGTGGCATTATTCATTAGAGAGTCCTAATAATTGTGAATGTGTACATGTGATTATAAATTATATGTGGAAATCAGAGATGTATATTATATATGGAAATATGAGAAATCAGAAAACCATGAATTCAAGAGACAAAATAAATAATGAATAACAAGCTATAGGAAAATCAGATAAAACAGATAAAATCTGCATTGTCTGAAAGAAATAGAATAAAGGAAATTGAAAAATCACCACTAATTCTAGAAATATGTTTAAAATAACTATCTTTTGTCTGATTTTTGAAACTGACATTTAACGCTATTGAAATTTGTGCTTTATATAAGATGTGAAATCAAAAAATCTTTGTAGAAGTAAATTTTTTTGGTAGTCTTGAAAGAACAGGAATTTTTCAATTAAGTGTGTTTTAGTTCAAGAAATATTGATTCACACATATCAGTTCATGTGAAAAAAGAAATTCATCTGAAATTCGGTATTCATTCTCTCTTTTCTCGTTTCAAAATTGGAAATTTTGCTAATTCTCATGATGCAGTAACAATACTGTTAGTCTGTGTGATAATTTTTCATTGCCAGTTGAATTATAAGATTTTCCTCTACAGTGATAGATAAAATGAGATTCTATCTCATGATCTCCTATCAAGGTCCAGATACATCTTACCTATATCTCTACAAATAACCTCTAAGAAAATGGACCATCTGAAGCTATTCCACCCTACCTAAAACACTGGATCATAACAACAAAAGTCCTTAACAAAATCATAGAAAACAGAATTCAACAATGCATTAAAAAGATACTGCCCATGAGCAGGTGGGATTTGTTACGGGGACAAAAGGATGCTTCATCTAAAAATCAATATAATTCACCATATCAACAACTGTAAGATATTGCTGAAAGAATTAGAAGACACAAAGAAATGGAAAGATATTCCCTGTTTATGGGTTGGAGTAATAAATAGATTCAATTCAACCCCTCTCAGAATTTCAATGACATTCATTAAAGAAATAGAATATTACTAAAATTCATATGGAATCACAAAAAACCCTGGATAGCCAAAGCTCTCCTGAATATTCTCCATTATTTTATTTTTATATAGATAAAAACTTCTGAAAATGCCTTATTTTCATCAAAGGTGAATTTTCCAGTGAGATACAGAAATAAAACTACTTGTCAGACCTAAGAACTTGTGTCTGGAAATACCATGTAGGTAAATATCCATTTATCTTATCAACAAAGACACTTATTTCCCAGGTTGCTTAGAAATCCTGAGAAACAAGACACTAAACAGTGTTTGGTGGAAAAAAAAATTCCTAAGTATCTCTCTGATTCTCTTCTGTGAAGTGATTAATTAAGGACAAGAACATTACGCAGTAATATTCAATCTCAGATATAACTCGATGAGAAACAAGCATCTTCATTTGTGGGAGAAACAAAAGGACATTTAAAATCACAAAAGTTAAGACTGATAGATTGCTCCTTTTAAGGAATTATAAATCTTCCTTGTCTCCCTAAGCTTCTCAAAATACAAATGTTGTAATTAGCAGACAGTGCTCCTTGCTCTAAGCTACAGACTCCTAAATCCAACTGCCTACCTCGTACACTAACAGACATTTCAAAATAAACATATCCAAAACTGAATTCTTGACTCCTACATCAAAGTATTTCACAATTTCCAAAACCTAGTCTTCATTAGGTCTTCAAATTTACTGTAAATTGCACCACCATTCACGCAATTACTCAAATCAGACAAACACTGTGTATGACTTTTGATTGCTCCTTTTCCTCAGACCAACATTTAATATATTAACATGTCACCTGTAATTATTCTACCTTAAATATTTCCTGAATCTGCCCACCTCTCTCTAACTCACTGTCATATAATAGTCAATGTCATCAGAATCTCTCCTCAGAATGCTGAAAACTAATCACGTCTCCAGACGTCTTCTTTCCATATTCCCCTTCAATTCACTGTCTACACAGAAACCAGAGTAATCCTTTTGAAATAGATCACACCACTGTCCTGTTTAAAATGACTTCTTGTTGCTCATATTCTGTAACCTTTATTTGTGACCAGGGCTTGCAAAGTCTTGCATAATGTCCCTTCTGGCCAACTCAGCACTTGATCCTGTGCTGCTCCACCCTCCGTATCTTCAGAAGCAATAGAGAAGCACCAGAGATGTGTCTCTATTGTGTTTTTGCATATTCTGATCTTTGTATGTGGAAAGCCCTGACCTCCATTCCCAGATCTTTATTAGCAACTTTCTTAAACTTTCAGGTCTCAACTTAAGTGCTTTGAATTCAGACAGAGTTTTTTCTTACCATACTGTCAGAGGCAGTGCCAGATTCTGAGCTACTATACTCTTTTCAGCATATTTCATTGTTCAGTTCCTTCATAATACATTTATTCCAAGTATCTGGTCAATCTTTATACATAATGCCTATATCTCACTAGATGGGAAGTTCTATCAGGGTAAGGACTAAATCTATTTTCTTCACTTAAAGACCTGTATTATCTTGTACAGTACCTAGAACTTTTATAATTTTTTTCAAGATTTATTTATTCATGCATACAAGAACCAGAGTACAGGCAGATGTGCAGGAGGGTGAGAGGATTCACCAGAGACAAAGCAAGGAACAGAACAGGCAGACTCACTGACATACACTGCTGAGGGGAGCAGCAGGAGAGACAGGAGAGGTCTGTGGCGCCATGTGGGATTCTTGTGGCCGGCCGGAATCAAACTGGCACTGCAGAGGCTGCCGACAGCTTTATAGCGCTGTGCTCAACTGCCTGCGCCACCAGGGGAGGCCCGTACCTAGAACTTTTAAAACAGCCATGCATATTTGATAAGCAAATGAATATGAATTCAGTTCCAGAATGGATCTGTGCTTAATTGCAGTGGAATATTGCAGTCTTGTACACATTCATCTTGTGTGGAGTAAAGAGTTTTTTAGCATGTGTAAAATGTTCCCAGTTTAATTTAAATATGTCTACTTCAACATCCAAATAATGTTATGTGTTTAGCAATTTTTCAAAACATACTGCTGGTAAGGATAGGGTTCCTAGTTCGCTTTACAATTCATAATCATATGATTCACTATCTTAATTTTCAAGATGTTCCAAATAAAATTCTTTACTAATTTTCTTTTTTTGGGGGGGTTTATTAATGATTTTTGCCTTTGTCAAAATGTCAGAGGTACTCTTTATTTTGACTTAAGTAATTTGCTTGCTTCTTCAGGTTATTGAAATTAAAGATCTTGTTTATATCAAAACTGTTGTGAAAATGTCATAGTTAGAAACATATACTCTAAAACTATACATAAATCTGTGCATTATTTTCAATATGTATCTTGATACAAATGTAGCACATAGTATTTGATATTCAGAAAGCTGCCATAACTTACAACGTACCAGCATGTTTTCTAGGCATTTCAGATTTATCAACTTATTGAATGTGCCTAGCAATCTTCTAGAGTAGATGATATTATCTTCATTTTCAGAGGAAAGAAAGAAGTAACAGAGACGATAAGACACTTAGCTAAGACTAAAGTGTCAGTGAGATACAAAGCAGGAATATAAACTCAGAAAGTGTGTGCTCAGAACAAAATCTTCCAACCAATACTTTGTACCCTCTGTCTAAAATATCTCAGGGTTACAGAGCTGTCCAGGACCAGTTCCGATCAAGTCAGTAAAATGACAGCACTAAAAAGCCAGACTAATCTTTCACAAACAGGGAAGTCATCAAAGCAATAAAGACTCTTAGATGTAAAGCAAGTTTGGAATTATTAAAAACAGGTAAGCACAAAAACAAAACAAAGGCAATACACTTACATAATTTCTTGGATGAAAAATGGGCCTCAGGCCTCCCTGGTGGCACTGGGGTTAAAGACAGCACTATGAAGCTATCTCTAGCCACTGCAGCACAAGTTCAATCCCTGGTCAGGGAGCTGACCCACATGGTGTAGCAGACCTCTCCTGTCTCCCCGCAGCTCCCCTCAGAGTATTTTAATCAAACCACCTGTTCTGTTCCTCACTCTATCTCTGGTGAATCTTCTCACCCCCCCACACCTATGGCCTGTACCCCAGTTCTTGTATGCATAAATAAATCATAAAAAAAAGAAAAATGGGCCTCTAAATTACTATATTTAGGTGACATGGGTTGTTAGCATCCAATTCTAATAGTTGCTGCTTACAGTTGCATGGCATTCTTCCCAGTTAATTTTGAGTAAATCTTTCAAAGGAAGGAGATAATGGAGAAAATATTAAAGAATATTTGAGTATAGAAGAGAAAGAAAATAGAATGACTTTTCATCTTCTTCAGGACAGGAGGTTGTATGGTAGACACATATCTGAACTTGTAACACTATAGTCAAATGTAAAAGATGAAGTTGCTTGTGTGTGACTCCATGTGTGTCTTCATTATTATAGTTGGTGGGTGCGATTGTTTCAATCTAAGCCAAACTGAGTATAGAAATATCCAGAGAAAAGTTTTTATTGCAGAGTTAGCTTCTCCAAAATGATGTATCTTTTGGAGACATTCTTTAGCAGGTAGAGAAAGTTCTCTTCTCTGACTAATTTACTAATGTTTTTCAGGAGTGAATGTTTGATTTGATTATTCTTTTCCACCCCTCCTTCTACTGAGATGACCATATGGTTTTGCTTTTTCTGTCTTGTAATGCAATGAATTACACTGATTTATATTCAAAGGGTAAACCAATTGTGACTTCATAGATAAATCCCAATTGAATTTTTGGCTATTTTTTTTCTTTTTTGTGTATGGGTGTATTTGATTTGGTAAAATTTTGTTAAAAATTGCACTTGTCTTCATGAAGGATATTGCTTTTTATTTTTTTTTTTTATTTAGACTAACTTCAACCTCATAAAATTAGTTGTGCAATATCCCTCCTGTGCAATTTTCTAGAATTTGTGTAGACTTGGTATTATTTTTTTCTTAAATCATCGATAGAATTCACAAGGGAATTCATCTAGGATTGTAAAGCATTTTTTCATGAGAGATTTTTGAACTATGAATTCAGTTTCAGCAGGACACATGGGATTACTGAAGAAATATGCTTATGAGAATTTTCTCTGTTGTTCCTTATTGTTTCTCCAATGTCTGTTACAGTAATTTCTACCCTAAAATCTATTTTTCTTCCTTCTGCTTTCTTGAGGTTTTACTTACCTTTCTTTTAAAAGTGTCCTCAGGTGAAAGGTTAAATTATTGGAATTTTTTTCTCTAAGAACTTTAAAGATATTGCCACTATTCTTAAATATGCATTATTTCAGATGAGAAAACTATATTTTTGTCATTATTATTCTTATATAATGTGTCTTTTTAGATGATTTTAAGAGATTTGTATCACCATTTCTTAATGATTTTATAATATATGATTTTATATAATTTCCTCCTTTTTCTCAACCCTGGGATTCATTTAGTCTGGGTTTATACTTTTTATCAAATTTGGAAATTTTCCTATCATTATTTTTTCACTGTGCTCTTCTTTTTTCTTAGTCTAATTTTAAACTCTAAGTTGTTTTACATTAGTTTATATTTTACTGGTGTTATGTCTATTTTTCAGTATTTTTCCTTAACTTTGCTTTATTTTCTGATAACTGCAATACCTGGTTATCAAGTTCGGTGCTATTTTCTTCTGCAGTATCAAATTTTCTCTAATTTTCATCATAGATGTACTGTTCAACTCTAGAAGATTGATTTATATTTTCTGTGTCTGTATTTAACCTGATCAGCCTTTCCACTGTTTTCTGAAACCTGTTGCAGAGTTCTAACTGCCTAAAAATTCTGTCTACTATTATTATGATCTTTAAAATTTTTTGTTCTGCACCTATCAATTGCTTTTCTTTCTCTTACTTTTTATGGGTTATATCTTCCTACTTATTTGTTAAGCTGGAAATTATTTATTGAAAGTCCAATATTATCATTTTTGCTTGCATATTGTCATACAATTTTAGATTCTAAGTATTCCTATGCTTCATTCTGGACTGATTTAAGGTACTTGGAAAACATATGGTTCTTTCTAGAGTTGTGTTTAAAGGTAGTTAGAGCAGAGACCAGAGCATTCTCTTCTACTGAGAAAAGTAGCTTCTGATTACTCTACACTGTGCCCCATAAATTACGAAGTTTACCAATTTGACTGGTTGAAACACAAACTATTCCTACCCTTGTATGCTCCCCATGGACTGAAATATCATAATATATAAATATTTATTCAATACCATAAAAAGTATCCAAACTGAAAATCCGAAGAGAAGTGAATACCACTGGGACATGGATGAAAAAAAAATATCACCCAGGAATTTTTAGGAGTGTTTATGTTTGACTTTGCTGTTTATGATTTGGCTAGATACCAGATGCTATGATGCTATATGTTAAGATTTCTGTCCAGTAAAAAAAGTAGCCCAGAGTTACACTTTTATTATCTTAAAGGATAGTAAGCTGTTTTTTATACCAAACTAGAGATGTTATCCTTAGACTTCTTTCAAAATGCCTGGAAATAGTCAACATTTCAAAATGATTTTTAATCATTTTTATCATCTTATAGGCGTTCTCATTAAGGGATGAGTTGGAAAAAAACTTTGACCTGTGTTTTCATTTTTAATATTTGTATGCAAGTCATGTTTTTTACCTTTTCAAAAATTGTATTTGCATCATGTTAGAGGTTATTTCACAAGATCCCAGTGGACCCATCTGCCAGAGAGAATTCAGTTCTGTTGCCAGAGAAGTACTGTCTGCTGCTCTTCAGCCTCAAGCACATCTTTTCTTAGATCTCAGAACGAATCCCAGTGACACTAAAACTTTACTTTTGATGACACTGGCTTCTCTGGATCCTTCCTGTCCTTTCATCTTTTGGCTTTTGTTTCTAGATCTGGACCAAGCAATCTATTGGTCTGTCTATATATTACCTAACTCATGTCTTGAGTTCTCTTCTCGAGCAGAGTCAAGGATCAGTGGACCTACACTAGCCACCACAGTCCAGTTTAGGGAACAGACTGTGCAGACATGAGTGACTTGGTTTGTGCATCAGTGACTTAGAATCCTCCCCAAGTTGAAGGGAATCTACTCTTTCTAGAAGAGTGGATTTTATGTTGTTTGTCAACAGCATAAAATATATTGAGAACCAACAAAATCTGTTTTGTTCACTTTCTTTTGTTTCTTCATTTTTATGCATAAACTCAAATGCAAATATTTTTGAACAGTTGGAAAATCTTCGAAAGAAAGTGTTCAAAAGAGCTCTCAAGTTTGACTTTATGCTTCCTTTTTATTCTTGATCTATAGTTGAGTTTGCAGAAATGAAGCTAAAAGCTGTCTATGTGACTACAGTTGCAAGAAGACTATCTCTCATTTTCTGAATTTGAATTATTTTCTTACCTATAGGGAATATCATTACACTTGATTACAAAAGTGTTCATGTGTAAGATGTTCTATGATTTTTTTTTGGAAATAAGTGATTATATATATGTAATATTTTCAAAACAATAATGAAACCAAAATTTTTTGACTTTTTTTATATTTAAATTTTATTTTTATATTCCCCATACAATTACAACCCCCTTATTTTGACCCCAAGCCCTCATTTCCCCGCCACTCACCCTCCAGAGAGTGTCTCTGGTTCACAGTTGTTTGTTGATTTTGATATTTTTTTTCTTATAGTTATTATTTTCCCTGGTCCCTTATTTAAGTTTTCTAGATTCCTGCTATGAGTGAGATCATTTGGTATTTTTCTTTTTCTTTCTGGCTTATTTCGCTGAGCATGATCCCTTCCAGCTCCATCCATGTTGCTGCAAATTGCATGTGTTTATCTTTTTTGAATGCTGTGTAATATTCCATGGTGTATATGTACCACATCTTCTTGATCCAGTCATCTATTTTTGGGCATTTGGGTTGTGAAACCAAAATTTTAATACTGCAAATCTGATATCCTTTTAAGAAAAATAATCCTCATAGAAGCCATTAACTGGAAACATTTTTATATAAGATTTCAAATCCATGAACTTGAGGTGAATCTTTGAATAAATGAGAATGGCTTAATAATTTCACTTTAAAAGTGAATAAAGCACTATTTGTAATTTCTTGACTTTATCAGCTTATGGAATAAAACAGGCATACATTTTATTTTCTAATAGAATTTGGACTTGTTATTTTACAAAGAAGATATTTCACCTGAACTGCCTACATTTTTTATACTGTTATACTGTACAGAACATATCATTGTTTTGACAGAATATTTAGGAACCTGAAAATGGAAAGCTAGTGTTCAATCAAAATGAATAATAATTCTGACAATATATTTATATAAAATAGCAATGATGTTCTGTGGTGTGTTGATTCAAACTAAGTATAAATATTTAGTTAATAAATTAACTTCAGTAAATAAGAGATAGTTAAATCTTGTTACAGAGTATTAAACTTCCGATTATATTAATGAACATGTTCATCTTATAGATCTGAAAAAGTTGCAGAAGTGAAATAGCCAACCGAAGGAGTTTCTACCAGGTGTGCTTGCACACTGTGCTGGTTGCTAAAATATCTGTGCAGGGCCTTTCTGGTAGTGCAGGGGTTAAAGTTTCAGTGCTATCAAGTTATTGGCAGCCACTGCAGGCTGAGTTCAATCCCAGGCAGAGTGCTAACCCACATGGCGCAGCAGAACTCTCCTGTCTTGCCCACTGCTCCCCTCAGTAGTGTAGTTCAATAGATCTGCCTGTTCTGTTCTGCTCCCCAATCTGTCTCTGGTGAATCCTCTCACACCTCACACCCCTGGCCTACACCCTACTTTAAATAGTACCAATTTTTAGATGATACTATATGAGGAGTTAACTTCAAGACACATGACTGCAGAATGCTGCCTAAGATGCAGTGGAACAAGAAGTCATTCACAGCACTGGATAATTGATGTGAGGAATTCATTTTTTATTATTTTTTTAGAATATCAGTTTTTCTGGGCCTCCCCGCTGGTGCAGCGGTTGAGCGCTGGGCTGCAAAGCTGCCTGCAGCCTCTGCAGTGCAGGTTCGATCCCCACCTCCAGCGAAGGTCCCACATGGCGTGCAGACCTCTCCTGTTGCGCTGGCTGCTTCCCTCAGCAGTGTGTTTCGTCAGTCTGTCTGTTCTGTTCCCTGCTTTGGTTCTGGTGAATCCTCTCACCCTCTCACGCTTCTGACAGTACCCAGTGCTTGTATAAATAAATAAATAAATCTTTAAAAAAGAAAAAAAAGAATATCAGTTTTTCTGACTATTGAGTTGTTTTTTAGTATTTTGTTTTCTCATTTTATATTAGGAATTTCTTTCAATGATCTCAGAATATAGAAATACTTTTTTGGAGTGTCCCTACATGACAGGGACTAGTTATGTTCAGGGATTCAATGAGAATTTGACCTCATATTGTGTGAAATGCCATGACTAGAGTGTCATATTTGAAAACAATCATCATTTTATCAGGTATGAAAAGCCCATAATTGGTACATAAAGAATCTATGTGTGAAAATTCCTCCCAAGTCAATTGGTTTTGTACTTTCTATCCAATGATAGCTTCAAGTCACTTCCTAAAAATCACCAGATTGATCAAATAAATAAATTGAAGGACTCAAGAAAAACACAGTGATCAAAATCTAAAAGTACTAGAGTTGAAAATATGCAGAGAACATATTTTTTACTTCTTAGGCTTAGGAAAGAAAACAAATAGTAAAAGTTACTAATAAGCCCAATCTTAACTTCCAAAATTAAATTTTCACACAAATGTTCATTTTATGGCTTTTATATTTGTTCAGTAAGCTAAGCTCTATAAGTTGTATGGTTAATTCATAACTGTTTCATATTGTACATAGGTAAACTATCAGACTAAACCTAATGAAACTAGTCTCTTTGGAAATTAAGATCTTTGGAAACTTTATTAACAAAATTGAGGAACTGGATCATTTTTTAACAAATCCACCAAAACATTATTTAGAATGATTTAACTGTGTTTGTTATGTCATCCTTTAACCATTGTATTGCTCTTTATTATATTAACACATTTTTAAATCTACATTACAGGTTGTTCTGTAGCATTGTTTTCCAACTGCTTCAACCATGATTTCTGAGTCAACTTTACCACCTTACTAGTTTCTTTATTGTTAATGAGTTCCATAAAATATCCATAGTTGACATATATTCATTTTATATTTGTATGAGAGTACTGTTTTGATGTTTGGAAATTTAACATTGAGAATAAATACAGTAGTACCTATACATCACAAGTACCTTGCAGAAAGCTCTTGAAAAGTTTGCTAAGTTTATCTGTGGCAGAGTTTCATTGTATTCCATTGCTCAAGACCCAGGTTGTGCTGAGTTGAGCTCAATAAAGATAGGAATAGCAGTATTCTAAATTCCATCTCTGCCAGATTTGCTTTGATGTCCAAAGAAAATTTGTAAGTATTTCTTTTCAAGCAGTGGGTCAAATGGCATGCCCCAACTTGACATTATATATCCAAAGTCAGAAACTAATGCAATAAGCTGTGAAACTTTGTTAAAACTGACATATTGTTTAAGAGCTTGTGTTTGTCACAGAATGACTTACTTCTTTTAATTCTTCTCATTTTGGAGTATTATAACTTCTTTTACTTGTAGATATTTTAGAATTTATAAGAATTTTTTTAAAAGGATTGGTTTTAATTTAAAAATACGTGTGTGTGTGTGTGTGTGTGTGTGTGTGCGCATTCTTGGTTTGTTAAGGACACAAACTAACTCTTTAGAGTCATTGATTGTGGAGAGTAGAATTAGTGACTGGAATTTCAGTGACCTGACAGTTGGTATTTTCATGCAAGACTTGGAAACCTCAAGTGAATGAACTTTTCAGAAACATTCAAAATCCAGCAAAGGAAAATCAAGGTGCCTAGTATTTTCATGAATTTTTACCTTTTCTCCCCTGACAGTGTGTTGATATAATTGAAATGGCCGTGGTCTGTTCCGTTCAGCTCCATGCTGCTGTAAGTGTTCTCTCAGCAGAGAAGCCAGCATAGCAACAGACAGGGAAACTCTCCTCTCACCTGGGGCCTGAGTTCCTGCTGCCCCCATGCCACTAAGTTTGCTTTATGCTCCCTTCACCCAAATGTCTGTGTTAGTTTTATTATTTCCAACCACAGATCCCAAAATAGCTTCTGGCATGCTGTCTTCAGCACAGAAGCTCATAAAAAGTGAGTGAGATGAGTTTTGGCTTTATTGTCCTTCTCTATATGACTGAAGCTTTAAAAAAGCAAAAAGAAAAAGGGCCTGAGGTAGAAACTTGTGATAAGGCCTGGGGGCAGCAAAAAAGGAGGCCACAGGCCTATTGTTAATCCTCAGTCACTCAAATGAAGGAGCATTCAGTTTACTTAGCACCCAGCCTTAGAAGGTGCTGAGCTCAAGCTGCATGTAGTTAGATGAAAAACAGGCCAAGACCTGGGAGTTGAGACATCTGGTATGTTATTCCCGACACTGTCATTAGCTACTGTGTGATTTTCCTCCATTTCGCTTCTTTGGATATTCATTTAATCATTTATAAAATAAAAAAAAAAGCAGAGGGGGATTTGTTGAGAGAAATGCATGGAAAACCTTTAAAACCATGCTTAGCACAAAATGCAGGCATAATATATGTTAATGAAAATCTTGAAAGACTTTGTGAGCTTCCTTCTTGAGCCAAATTTAATTTTCCATGACTTTTGAGAGAGTGCAGTTTCTCTCAGTACTATTCTTCAGGATCCAAGAATAATACACATATGATGATTTAAAAAGTGATCCAAGACAATATATTTTGTTGCTAAACAAAGACACACACTCAGAAAAATGAGTGAGAAAGAGAAGACCTGCCACTTCCCCTCCGCCTTCAAATGATCTCTAAGTGTTATCTTCTTCACTAGTTCTCTTTTCTTTGCCTTTCTGAAGCAAATAGGTCTTTTTTTTTTTTTTTCCTGAGGATGTTCATTCCCTATTTTCTTCTGCCTCCCTCTAGAATAAACATTCCAAATGAAATGGCTTTTCTTCTTTGCGCATCTCATCAACGAACGACCTCAAGTCTTTCTGAGTAACAAGCTGGAAGTAAATGTGGCTGGGGCTGAGCTTGCCAATCACCAAACCATTTGCTTGTTTGTGTTGTTTTTAAGGATCTTCTGAGCCCAGAATGGAAGGTCAAGCATAGAATTATCATCAATTTCTACGAAGTCCTTCTAGTTTGTGCGATTTTTTTTAAATATATTTGCATGTACATAGTATTTTCCTTCAACTTTCTTCCCTTTTTAAATTCTTGAAAATATGTTATTTTGTGTGTAGTTGCATTTAAGTTTCATATAAAGAGTTTAGGATTATTAATCTTAAAACATTGCTTACTTTTAAAAAGTCATATTTTTAATATCTGTAGACCTAAAACAAACTTGAATGGGTGTATAAATCATGTGGGTTATTCTGATGCTTAGAATTCCTTCTTTTTTGGTTATATTTACATAGAAAGAGGATACCTCTGTGGTTTCCAGTGTTTCATTATAATACACAGGCAACAATGAACTGTCCTTTTAGGGGTTGCTACAGAATCTGAGATTTGTTCTGGCAAGTAAGATACAGTGATGGGGGAACTGTTCGTTCTCAGTGAACTCCATCCACTAATGTTTTATGAACTCTACCCCCACATCCATGCCAAAGAGATCCCAGGTACAGAGGATTACAACTTCCATCAGGCCATGACTCTGCCATGACTCTTAACTTCCTGAAAGGGGATTCCTGGGAACTAAGGGTGGAGTTAAGCAGCCAGGCTTGGTGTAAAACTGAACACACGTGTCCTGCATGCCCTTGGTTTTGCCAGCCTTCAGCTTGTCTGAGCTGGGCTGGTAGGACATAGCAACCAATTAATTTCTATCTTTCAGATTTTCTACACAGATGATCATGTTATCAGCAAAAAGAGACAGTTTTATTACTTCCTTCCTAATTTAAATGCAATGTATTACTTTTTATTACCTTCTTGCATTAGATAGGACTTCCAGTATTATTTGAAAGGGTTTGGTGAAAGGGGACATCTTTGCCTTGTATCTGATCTTAGTGAGAAAATTTTGAGTTAGCTATAGGTTGTTTTGTTTTTTTTTCAAGATTTATTTATTTATACAAGAACTAGGATACAGGCCAGAGGTGCAGGAGGGTGAGAAAATTCACCAGAGACAGAGCAGGGAGCAGAACAGGCAGACAGACCAAAGACACTGCTGAGGAGAGCAGCGGGCAAGACAGGAGAGTTCTGCCACACCATGTGGTATCTCCCTGGCTGACCAGGAATCGAACCTGTGCTGCAGAGGCTTCAGACAGCTTCACAGCGTGGTGATCAACCTGCTGCACCACTGTGGAGGCCAAGCTGTAGGCTCTTTATAGACAGTCTTTATCAACCTGAGGAAGTTTCCCTCTGTTCCTAGTTTACTGAGAGTTTGTGTCATGAATGTTGTTGCTATGTTAACTGCTTTTCATATGAGCACTTGCTCTTTCTTCTTTAGCCAGATGATGTGATGGGTTACATCGATTAATTTTCTCATGTTGAGCTTACCTTACATACTGGGAACAACCCATTTAGTCAAGAGGTATAACTATTTTTACACATTGTTGGGTGCAATTCTTAGTATTTTGTTGTGAATTTTTTTAATATGTTCATGAAAGATATTGGCCTATAGTTTTCTTTTAATGTCTTTGTCTTTTGTCTGGATTTGTTTTTTTTTTTAAGTTAATGCTAGTCTTATAGTGAGTTAGAATATATTCCCTTTGTCTCTACCCTCTTGAAGAGATTACAAAGAATTGATTTAATGTCTTCCCTAAATGTTTTTTTTTTATTTAATCAGTGAATTTATCTTGGTTTTTTTGGATGATACATACCAATTTAATTTCTTTAATAAATGTAGACATATTCAGATTATTTATTCCTTCTTATGTTAGTTTTGTGTCTTTCAAGCTATTGGTTTGGTCCATCTGAGATGTCAAACTGTGGGTATATAGTTGTTCATAATATTCTATTACCCTTTAATGTCAAAGGCACCTTATGAGGTCCCCTTTTTCATTTGTGATGTTAGTAATTTGTGTCTTCCCTCTGTTTCTTAGTTAATCTGGCAGAAAGTGGTTTCATTAAGTTTTTTCAAAGAAAATAATTTTGGTTTTGTCGATTTTCTCTACTGATTTCTTATTTTAATCTCATTGATTTCTGCTTTAATTTGTATTTATTCTACTTATGGGTTAAATTTTCTGTTTTTCTCATTTCATAAATTTGAAACTTAGGTAACAAATTTTATTTTTTCTTCTTTTTTTAATAATTCAATGCTATAAATTTTCATTTTATAATTTAAAAAAAATCTCCACTCTGTGTATCCAGTTAGTTTTGTTAAGGTGGATAGTGCTGTGACCTCACTTTGCCAATAAAATAAAGAAGAACTGCTACTGAAAGCATGGTCCACTGAGCAGCAACATTTACTTCATCCATACACTCCCTAAGAATACAGAATCTGGTCCCATGCTAGACCTACTGACTTAAAAATCTGCATATTAAAGTGCACTTTATATGCACAAAATAGTCTGAAAAGCTGTGTTTTATTTTTTTAATCTTTTATTTTATTTTGTATATTTTTATATCATATTTCATTTTTGCACAATGTATATATTTTCATCTTGTTTATAGTCCTCCTACAATTCCCACCATCCTTGTTTTGATCCTACTCCCTCACCACCACCCCCCCCCAGTGTGTCTCTGGTTTATAGTTGCTTGTTGATTTTGATTTTTACTTTATTATAATTAGTATTTTTCCTGATCCCTTATTTAGGTTTTCTAAATTCCTACTATAAGTAAGACCATCTGGTATTTTTCTTTTTCTTTCTGGCTTATTTCTCAGAGCATGATCCCTTCCAGCTCCATCCATGTTGCTGCAAATTGCATGAGTTTATCTTTTTTGATTTCCAAGTAATATTCCATTGTGTATATGTACCACATCGTCTTGATCTGGTCATCTATTTTTGGGTATTTGGGTGGTTTCCATAGCTTAGCTATTGTAAATAGTGCTGCTATAAACATAGGGGTGCAGGTGCCCTTTGGAATTAATGTTTCTGTGTCCTTTGGGTAAATACCTAGGAGTGGAATTGCTGGACCATATGGAAGCTCCATTTTTAGCAGGTTGAGGAATCTCCACACAGCTTTCCATAGTGATCTCACCAGTTTGCACTCCCACCAGCAGTGCAGGAGAGTTCCTTTTTCTCTACATCCTCGCCAACATTTGTTGTTGCTAGTTTTTTAAATATGTGCCATTCTCACTGGTGTAAGATAGTATCTCATTGGAGTTTTGATTTGCATTTCCCTGATTATCACTGATGTTGAATATTTTTTCATATGCCTGTTGGCCATTTGCATTTCCTCTTTGGAGAAGTTTCTCTTTTAGTCTTCTGCCCATTTTTTGACTGGATTATTTACTTTGTTTTTGTTGAGTCTCGTCAGCTCTTTGTAGATTTTTGTGATCAGTCCTTTATCATTAGTGTTGTGTGTAAAAATTTTCTCCCAATCAGTGAGGTGTCTCTTTGTTTTTAAAGGGCATCAGTTGTAGAATCAGATTTTAAAACTAGACTTAAGTCACCTGCTTGAGTTTGACTCCGCTACTGTCACTTTCTGCATCCCTGCAGATGTGTAATGCAAATTCTTTTTGTTAAACATCTTCATCTGTAAAAGAACAATGTTATTATATATGCCACTTAGTATCATTGCAATGAAAAGTGAATTTGTATATATAAAACACTTAGTATAATGCTCTTAATATATGCTGTGGTGTATAATAAGTGTTTAATAAATCATCATTGTCATTATTACTAAAAATAATGGAATATGCAATAATTAACTTTAAAATATCACTGGAATATCAGTTGGCTTAATTAGAAATTTGATACCTAATTAGTAATGATGCCTCAAAAGAAGTTAGTAGATGCAACTGTAAATCAGTCTTTAACTTTTTTTCAGCAATAACCAAGTGGGATACATTTTTTTGAAGTTTCTTATAGAAACTTTCAGTATGAACTTTCTAAAAGTTTATGTCTGAATTCAAAGGGCTGAGCAGTAAGATACCAAATCTTTCCTTATTGAATTTTTACAAGAAAAAAATGTTTCTGGAGCATCTGTTTCCATCAGCCATAATCACTAATTTTTATGATCACATCTAATATCACCTAGGCTAACAATGAATGTGTCTTACCTGAATTAGAACTCTTGAGGAACTTTACCCCAAAAAAGAAATCAACTGCTTCTGGGAATTTCTAGAAGAACATATGTTTAGTTAGTTTACTTATGGGTTCAAAGGTTATTTCATGGACACCTGTAGATAATTAAAAGAATAAGTAATTCAATCAGAAGTCATTTAAAATATAAACCCATTGATTGACTGGGGATTTGGATGAGTCTTTACATCTGGGAAAGAAAGGACAAAAAAAGTACTCATTTTTGGTGAAATAAATCAGCTTTTAAATCTGGGATTAGTAAGGAATTTGCTATATAGATGAGAGAGTAAAAGCTAATGGTATTTTCTTAAAACTGTCATTCTCAAACGTATTATTTATTTGAGTAATGTTCAGGTTATGTTTCTGAAAATGGCGGTCATATTTAACACAACAAGATCTAAACTACAATATCCCAAAGGAGAAATGTTTTTGAAATGTGTTGCTGATGGGCGGGACAAGAATAGGGTTGGAGAGAGTGAGAGTTAAAGGATTATACTGTAGTTTCTAGAATTGCAATATAATAGGAACTGGTTGCATATGACAATTTAAATTTAAGTAAAAAACACAATTCAATTAAATCTAAACTTTTTCCCATGGGCACAGTAGCCATATTCAAATGATTTATAGCCACATGCGGCTAATGGCTTAATTTGTAGAACCACAGAAACATTATATAAGAATGCACTGTTGGATACTATTACTATGAATATAGCAAATAAATAAAGGTACAAATTTAGAATAATTATTGGTTTAGAATAGAAAAGTTATTTTAGTTCTACTGGAGTTTAAAAGAGCATCTATTCTATTTTGTAGAAGACTAAATACCAGGATATTCTTTTAAACTGTAATTTCATTGAATCAGTGTGGAATCTGATCGTGGACTTTTTATTTTCCTTGAAACAAAAGACTTCTTCAGACTTTGGCAAGGACTTGGGGGTAGGGGAGTTTCTGGTTTGACAATAATCCTTATAAGAGAAATACCAGACATCAAGACCAGTGATTTAGCAACCTTGAGGTAAGTAATCAGAGCTACTGGGTTGTAATTTCTACAGTTTGATTGAGGTATTTGTTCTTATGAAGATAATTCAACACAACTAAAACTAGAGTAAGTCTCATCAGAGGAACAGGTATTGAAATCCACTTTGACTTTTAAAAGCTCTTATGTAGTAACTGAAACAATAGTAAAAAGAACAAAGGTATAAAGTCCATATACGGGTAAGGGGTAACTCATGTTCCATCTGGACTCGATTTTGGAGCAAACATGTTTTATTTGGATCTTCTGGGACACCCACCAGCAATAGGCCGTTGAGAAACTAGAAGCCTTGTTCCTCTTTCATCTCACCGTCTTCATCTCTTTCCCCCTCCCTCTAATTTATGGTCCACCCAAGACATATTGAGAGGCTATGAAATCAGGACACGGAATAACCATGTTTTGATATCTGGCTGTTTTTCAAAAACATGAACATTATTTGATATTGGAGTTTCATGTCACAGAGCACCTAAAAAATTCTTGTTTTTAATATTCTTTCTTCAATAAACATCACTGTATTATGAGCAGAATATTTGATTCTCCCATAATTTGGCATGTTATGATAACATACCAAGCATATTCATTGTCATCGTTATGGCTGCCCCCATCCATGCAGCAGAATAATTAATTTCCACTGTATGAGAAAAATAGGGATTCAATATCTAACACTTTGTAGTTTGTAAAATAGTTTCAGTTAAGATATTTTTCTCTATCAAAAAAAGGGGAAACTTCGGACCTCCCTGGTCGCATAAGGGGATTGCTTCATAGCAATCCACAGCCACTGTAGCACGAGTTCTATCCCCGGCCAGGGAGCAACCCACATGGTGCAGCAGACCTCTCCTGTCTTGCCTGCTGCTCCCCTCAGCAGTGTATTTCCATCGATCAGCCTGTTCTGTTCCTCATTCTATCTCTGGTGGATCTTCCCACCCCCATCCCTCTGGCCTGCCCCCCAGTTCGAGGTGGGTGGACTTACACAGTCCTCCTTAAAAAGGGAAATAGTCTATAATGTAAAAGCATCTGAAAGTTGCTCAATGAAACTTTTCCATAAAAATATTGTGGCCATATAAAAGATGATCAAATGGCTGTTTGCTAATACCTTGTTATCAGTATTAATGGAAATGTCAACTGATATAGGATTTGAGAATCAGAGTTTAGAAGGCACAGGGCCCTCTTTGACTTTAATAAATTCCTACCTGGAATTGCTAAAAATAAACAAATATTGTGAGCAAAAAAACAACTGCATGGTATTTACATCTTTTGTGTAGAAATTACATTTTGCATTCAATAGTTCAGTATAAACATAATAAGAATATACTCCCCAAGGCCTTCTTTATTCTCTGAATTACTATGGTTTTTATTTTATAATATGATGAGTGAACTGTATCAAACTTGATTCATTCTGCTGACATTTCCCACCCCCCTCAATTGTTGAATGATATTTACTGTAGTTCAAAAAAAAAAAATGAAGCAAAATGAAACTATGCCAGAGTCTAATATATGTACAATCATATTGATTTGGAAATCTGCCATCATTTTCTAAAAAAGAAAAAAAAAACCTAATTCGCCAGGAGAGGATGGACACAAACAACTTCACTTATAGAACATATCATGTTTTTAAAAGATCTGATAAAGGTAAATAATGTTTTTTTTTCTAAATAATGATAGCTTTATGGACATGTTTGTATACTTTTTGAAAAGGCTACTGCACCAAAAAATGCTCGGTTCCAATGCTTTAGGAAGAACCTGTGCCAGATTGAATGGACATAGACCATCGAGTGACAGACAGAGGGTTCCTGTGGGTCACTGTGTCCTGTAGTTTTGCTATTAATCACTGTCTTTTAGAATAACAGAGAAGAAGTGGGAGGGGAAAGAAATGGAAATATCGTGTCATTTCTTATTAAAAATAGTAGAAACATTTCCAGGGTTATAGAAAATTCTAGAATAAAGCACCAGTGCAGCAAGTTCTATTCTCTTCTGAAAATATAACAGCTCCACCTTGAGGCAATTTTGTTGTTGTTGTTATACAAGAGCTTCAATTTAAAATAGTAGGCTAGGGGCCTCCCCGGTGGCGCAGCGGTTGAGCGCTGGGTTGCGAAGCTGCCCGCAGCCTCTGCAGCGCCGGTTCGATCCCCGGCTGCTCCCCGGCCACTGGAGGAGGGTCCCACATGGCGCGCAGACCTCTCCTGCCGCCCGCTGCTCCCCTCAGCAGTGTACTTCGGTCCTTCCGCCTGCTCTGCTCCCGGCTCCCGGCTCCCGGCTCTGGCTCTGGTGAATTCTCTCACCCTCCCGCGATTCTGACTGTACCCAGTGCTTGTATAAATAAATAAATAAATAAATAAATAAATAAATAAATCTTTAAAAAAAAAAAATTTAAAAAAAAATAAATAAATAAAATAGTAGGCTATATTTGTATGGTGACTAGTGACCAAGAAATCTCACATGGAAAAAGAAACAAAGGAACTGAAAAATTATATAATGAGTTTGGAAGTGTATCTTGAATTTCCAATTTTGGTCAAAGACAATGGCATTTTAAGAATGGAATTTCATTTGGTCAAATATATGTTGATGAGATTTTATTGGAAGTTGTTCA
Source organism: Talpa europaea (assembly GCF_964194135.1). Classification (NCBI taxonomy): domain Eukaryota; kingdom Metazoa; phylum Chordata; class Mammalia; order Eulipotyphla; family Talpidae; genus Talpa; species Talpa europaea. The sequence continues at coordinate 102,619,315 of NC_140077.1, forward strand.
AAAGGCAAACTGGAATTTGAAAAATGTATTCTTTTGGTCTCCATTGGTAAATACATTTGTATTCTAGGGAATAAAATATCCTTTAGGACCTACTATTTATATCTTACTGTTGGCAAAATGTTGGTACTTGAATGTTAAAAAAAATGGTGAAAGTTAGTAGAAGAAATTCCATATTTCATTTATTTTCTACAACTTAGTCTTAAGGTAGTTTTATTGTTTTGTTTAGCTGTTCTATTTACCTCACCTATCAAAGGTCAGATTTACCCTATAACAAAAAATGTGGAGAAATTGAAATCTGCTAAAAGCAAAGATTAGAATAATTGTCATGATCCCACCCATGCTCTTCTCCTGGTTACAAATATGCTAGGAAACATTCCCACTGTAATTTTTATAAAATATTTTTCCATATTTTCTTCTGATTCATTTACAATTTTTATAATTTATTAATCATTTAGTTTATTGGAACATGCACAAGCATGTACGAGCGCACATGTGTGTCTGTGTGTGTTTCAGTGTGTGAGTGTTTTTGTGAATGATGTTGCATATGAATTTTCTTGGCTGATAGCCAATTGTCAGCACCATGCTTATTTCTCAGTGATCACTACATGCATATGAGCAAGTGATTTATGTTGTCTTACTGAAACTTCCATTCATTTGAATTGTTTTTCTAGATTTTGAGATAGTCAGATAAAGCTACCTCTCTTAAGTCAATGTTGGCAAAAACTTTTTCTCAGAATATCATGGATTTATTCTAAAATATACTTCATCTTATAATGTTCAACTCTTTTTATATCTTTCTTATGTATTATTATTTAGGGTTTATTTTTGAGTTTCAGATCAGTTGCATATGAGGCTACAAGAGCCACAGACCCATGTCGTGGGATAAGAGTAGAAGAGGGACTGCCACAGTCTTGTGTGAACCAGTAAGTGCCACTGCTGCCCACCACTTGTGGCACTGGCCTGGTCAAGAGACTTGAGCCAGAAATAAAGATGGAAGATGGCGAGAAGTGTTCGAGTGAGGCTTGAGCAGAAGCTCTCACTTTCCTATTTGCCAGTTTCAGTCTGAGAAAAGCAGCTGGCTACTGAGGAGGCAGAGCTCATTAGAAAAACACTCCCTCATAAATGTGCCTGCTCCCCAGCTGGTAAATTCTATTAAAATGCCCTTCTCATGGTTCAGCCTTAACACCTTCTCCTGACAGCTGCAGATGCTTGTTCAGAGCTTGGGTGGGTGAGAGATGTATTCCATACAGGACAAAAAAAAAAAAAAATGGTGTATATTATAATAAGGAAAGAGGAGATATTTAAATGAACTTGGCAGATGTATTAAACTAATTCATAGAACACAATCTTTGGGGTTGGAATCCATATTCTAGCACTTTATTAAAACACAAGCATTCTTCTAGAATATAAAATGCATTTAAACGTGTATTCGGTGGGACAAAATATGTATTTTTTAAAAAAGAAATCTTGTCATAAATATTTTATAGATAATTCATAGTTTCACACTTAGAAATTGGGACTATATTTTTTTGTGTTAGAAGCAATGGACAAACCTACAATTCTTGGTTTCTTTAGACACAAAGAACAAAAAGTAACTGGTATATACTAGATATTTTTACAGATTAAAAATTAATGCAGCTCCAGGGAAGAAAACTATGTCACAAGTTTTTCAGATGCAAAAGAGAGATAAGTAAATCTACCTGGTGACAGTAACTGCAAAGTGATTAAAAACCCTGGGTTGAAAGACTCTTTAAAAAAAAAATGTGTCAAGTCTTAAAACCTAAGGAACCTTTGAGTATTTCAATGGAAATGCATACACTTTTTTTGCTTGATGCCAAATTACTATGTTTTATAAAACCTGATAGAAATTTGCCTGAAAGCAAAAATTCCTGAAAGGGCTCTTTTAGTATTTGTTAGTTCAAAATAAATAATTCTTCTAGCCCTTTCTTTGAAATTTCATAACTACATACATGGTTCTTTCATATGAAAGGAGAAAAAATACCAATTTTGCACTTTTTATATGGAGCTAGAGCCATATTGGTTTAAACTACATGTTTGATCTTCAGCGAAGGACTTCTCTTTAATTGACATTTTTGATCTTCAGTGAAGGGTATCTCTTTAACTGAGCCTTCCCCCTCCCTGCCCTAGAGAAGAGAAGCTGCAATATCAACAGAAGAAGAACCATAGGGAACAAAGGGGTCCAGGAAAGGGATATCAGGAAATAAGAAAGGATGATAAGAAAACTGAGGAAGATTCTGGGTGAGCATAGCCACCAAAGTAAACTCCAGCTCAGTGCACCAATATCTCCATCTTACGCCACTCATGTTGCTTGATAATGGTGCTCCTATTTGAACATTGAGAAAATGCTGGCATTCTGGCCCTTGCTTTTGACTTTATCGGATACCTTATTATTTTCTTTGTTTCCTAATGCTTTGTCTTTTTGGGATCTTGCTGATGCCAGAAAGACATCCCATGCTGGAGTTAGCTAATACCTAGAGAGCAAAAACTTTCCAGGATCTTGAACTTCAGCTGCAAACAAACTGATTCAGAGCATGGACCTTCTAACTCCTTTTTCAAACACAATCTTGGGTCACTATCTCCCCTGCCCTAATCACTCCAGGGTCAGGCAATGACAACTGGAGATAATCTCCATGCCCCAGAGTCTGCTGAAATCATCCAAAGTGACCAATCCTACACCTGTTTAGCAAATTTACCATGCCTTGGTCATTCCTTCCCTCAAGAAGCACAATAAGACATCCTGCCCCATGTTTCCCTCTGCTCCCTCTGGTTCCTCACTGATCCTGTTATTTTGCTGTTTCCCCTTCTATGCTGGGAATTGCCCCAAATGCCTTGGAACTGAGTAACAGTCCTTTCAAAGACACCACCTGTTCTGTTGGCTTCAACATACACTAATAGTAATAAAATGTATAGTATAAAGCACTTTTTTCCTCCCCATTCTCTGCACTCCAGTGTCTCTCTCTCTCTCTCTCTCTCTCTCTCTCTCTCTCTCTCTCTCTCTCTCTTTCTCTCTCTCTCTCAGAGAGAAGAGACACTTTCTTCATTCTTTGGCTGAGACCTATTTTTTTAATGACCCATTTTGTATGACATAGTCTTAGTCATTCTTAGCAATTTACCAAAATGTCATCTCCTCCACTTCAAAACAGTTCCTGCAACTCTAAACAAAGTCATGGTCTCTTTTAAACACCTGCAATATATCAATGGCTTAGTGATAGCATTTGGCAAGTTGCATATGATAGTTTACTTTATTTTAGTGTCAAGAATGTTGTATTATTTAATTTTGGTATTCCGAACTTCTAGACTATTTCATGATTGATAGTATGCAATATTTACCATGTGAAGATTCAAATTAACAAAACCTTTCTTGATCACCTTTGTAAATGACAATTTTCTTCCCCACATGCATTCTATGTCTGTCTATATTTGCCAGTTGCTGGCTGCCGTGCATAGTATCTAATATATGTATTCCAGCTCAAACTGGATTTTGAATTGCCAAGGATAAAGCACTAAGTCTTGTATTTTATGTAGCTCAATACCTGACTTATGATTGTTAGCTTAATTTCATTTTAACTAGTAATTCAATTTTATTCAGATTATTTTTTAGAATAAAACAACACTCTGCATGTGCACACTAAAGTATACATTTTCTGACTATATATGTGCTATATATATATATAGAGAGAGAGAGACTCATTTAAGGCATCTTTGAAACTCTTAGTTCTTTAAGTGTCATTTTGGTTCAGTTGTCTAAATATTAATTAAACTCATACCAAAGCACACAGACCAATAGGATTATCTGTAAGAGGAAAAATGTATGTTGTTATAAATGTAAATAAACCATATTGTCTTGCTAAGGAATGCTTTGTCTATAATTGTTGGAAAGCCCCTAAAATTTGAGCAAAAAAAAGGGAAAAAAAACTTAGAGAATTTACTGGTATCTCATGGAATGCAAGAAAAAGTGCTACACACAGACTTAAAATGAACAATCGAACATTATCAGGCATGCAGGAGTGTGCTGTATCTCTGTCTCTGTCTCTGTCTTCATCATTCTCTCTCTGTCTGCTGATCATTTTACTTTATTATATATTTCATTCTTCTGCTTATTTTACTTGACAGCCTTTCTCTGTATTTCATCAATATACATGGCACTAAAACCCCACTCCACCCCAAAGGGGTAGTAATTACTCTCAGTGCACAAACACATCTCTTTTGTGTGTCTACCTCAGTTTCCATGGAGAACACTGAGGCAGGCATATTCATGGGCCCCTCCAGTTGGAATAGGAGGTAAAATCGAGCAGACTAAGGGCAATAATTCTAGATTCATATTCAAAACTCCTAACTTTAGACTCATCTTTGATTTATTTTGTGCTTCTTTTCCATCTAACGTAGATTGGTCTAAAATTTGAACTCTGATTTCCCCCAAAATGTGATTAGATTCAACCTAATGAAAAGGTTTGATTTATAAACCATGATTCTGAATAAAATTCAGATTTCACACACCCCTTTGGGGCTTCATTTACTCAGCTCTTTTGGATTCCTTACTACACCAACTTATGTTTTTAATTCCATAGTGGCATTCTTCCTTATCACTTCTGATAAACTTCATGAGGTTTTCTACACTAGATTCATCATAGTCTTCCTTATGAAAGAAATAATTATCTCATTTAGTTGAAAATGCTCTTATCAAAAATGCAATACTTTTGGAAACATTGTGCTAGTTTTTCACCAGGTGTGTAGTCTAATGTGAGACTGGAAACTAGAAATTTGTTTCCAATGCTATAAAGAAAAGAGAGATATGACAGATGATTAAATTTTGTCTAAATTTGCAAATATCTTAGGAAGTAAGTAATCAGTTGTCACTTGGCAAGAATATCCAAAAATATTAAAAACAAAAAAAATCCAAACACAATGAGTAGAAGAGTCAAAACCAAAAACACTGACAACCGGTCCTTCCTGCTGGCACAAAGGGTTAAGCACAGCACTATGAAGCAATCCACAGCCTCTGCAGCATGAGATCAGTTCCATCCCCTGCCAGCCAAGGAGCTACCCACATGGTGCAGCAGACCTTTCCTGTCTCACCCACCGCTCCCCTCAGCAGTGTATTTCAGTCAGTCTGCCTATTCTGTTCCCCACTCTCTGTCTCTGGTGAGTTCTCTCACCCCCCCGCACCTCTGACCTGTAGCCCAGTTATTGTGTGCATAAATAAATAAATCTTTAAGAAAAACAAAAACACTGACAGCCACAAATGTTAGGAAAAACATGGGGCATCAAGAGCTCCACATTCAGTGCTAGTGGAAATGCAAAATGGTAGTCACAATGGAAGGCAGTGTGGTAGCTTCTTACAAAAGGAAATGTACCACTAACCTCAGTGCTTATCCATCGGTGTTGCAAAGTTACATCTACACAAAAACCTGCACATGGGTGCTTATTACAGCTTTACTTATTACTGCCAAAACTTGGAAGACACTGTAGTGTACACCAGTAGTTAATGAACAAACACCTTATGGCATATCCAAACAATGGAATATTATTCAGCACTAGAAATAAATGAGCTATCAACCAAGCTTAGACATGGAGAAGCCCTAAATCCATATTTCTGAGAAAAAGAAGTCAATCTGAAAAGACTATCCACTACATTATTTCAAATGTATAGTGTTGTGAAAAAGATAAAACTATGCTGAGAGTAGAAAGATCAGTGGTTACCAGAGGTGGTGGTGAAGAATTATGAATAGACAGAGCACAGAGGAATTCACAGGAGTGATAATAACCATCATATGATAATGCATTTTCCTTTCTGTCATCTATAACCAGCAAAGACAGGTCTGAAGCTGTAGGTGGTCAGACGTGTTCCTTTAACAACACTTTTAAGGTCCCCTTTCTTTCACTGTGTACAAATCTGTTAATAAAACTAATTTTTTTTAAGATTTATTTATTTATTTATATAAGAACTGGGGAATAAGACAGATGTGTGGGAGGGTGAGAGGATTCACCAGAGACAGAGCAGGGAGCAGAACAGGCAGACAGACTGATGACATACACTGCTGAGGGGAGCAGCGGGAGTGACAGGAGAGGTCTGCTGCGCCATGTGGGATCCTTGCTATCTGGCGGGGATTGAACTGGTACTGCAGAGGCTGTGAACAGCTTCACAGCATGGAGCTCAACCGCCTGCACCACCAGGGGAGGCCCAATAAAACTAAAATTGTAATACAAAGTTAATACCAACAGAATTGAGCATAAACTTTCTTTTAAGTAGTAAAACTCTGAAATGATCCATTTAAATATAATTTTGATTTAAAATAGATATTTATGTTTATTATACTAAGAGATAGCTATGTAATGTATGGTAAGAATCCATTATACAGGGCCTCCCTGGTGGCGCAGTGGTTGAGTGCTGGGTTGCGAAGCTGCCCACAGCCTCTGCAGCGCCGGTTCGATCCCCGGCTGCTCCCCGGCCACCAGAGGAGGGTCCCACATGGCGCGCAGACCTCTCCTGCCACCCGCTGCTCCCCTCAGCAGTGTACTTCGGTCCTTCTGCCTGCTCTGCTCCCCGCTCTGGCTCTGGTGAATTCTCTCACCCTCCCGCTCTTCTGACAGTACGTAGTGCTTGTATAAATAAATAAATAAATCTTAAAAAAAAAAAGAGTTGTCATTAAAAAAAAAAGAATCCATTATACAGCTTGATAGGGAATATTAATAAAAAATATTTTCATTCCATATAGTTGTCTCACAGACAATTTATCACTAACAGATGTTAGGCTGGCACATTTCGACCATTTCTTTTAGCATTCCCTGTTGATGAGTTGCTGTTTCAAATGCAAGGAATGCCTTAAACATAATTGTAGTACAGCTGTAGTGATAAATGGTTTTGATGGTGTTTGAATTCCACAATATTTTAAGTGACTTCCAAGCCTCAATCAAGATGCTTTTAAGTGATTAAGTCAGTGTTTTGTGTATAATGATTTGTGTCTTACAGATAATATTCAGTAGCCACCATATTTTGCTTTTAATCCATATAACATTTTGCATGATCGTGTAATTTTATTTTGCTACTGAAAACAAAAAATATGAATTCAAAATGAGCAACAAAGACATCTCTCGGTGGATTCAGAGTGCCAGTCTGTCAATTCTTCCTCTCTCTTTCTCTCTCTCTCTCTCATAAATCTCCCAAATGTAGAGTACTATCTTAATTTTCAAATCCCATTTAATCCTCTTGGAAACAATGTACAGTAATGTCTGTCTGGTGAACCCACTGTCACTCATTCCCTGCCTTTTTAAATTTTTTCTTATTTTTTTAAAGATTTATCTTTTTATACCAGTGCTGGGGTACAGGCCAGAGGCACGGGAGGGTGAGAGAATTCACCAAAGACAGAGCAGGGAGCAGAACAGGCAGAAGGACCGAAATACACTGCTGAGGGGATCAGCGGGCAAGACAGGAGAGGTCTGCCCAGCCATTGGGAATGCTGGGAATCGAACCGGCACTGCAGAGGCTGAGGACAGCTTCACAGTGCTGCGCTCAACCCACTGCACCACCGGGGAGGCTTCCTGCCTTTTTTTAAATTAAAGTTTTTATTTCTATGAGTAGTTTAGGTTCACAGTAAAATTGAGAGGGAGATACAGGCTTTATTGTAGTGAACATCTTGTGGGTTTGGCTAAATGTATAATGACACTTTAGAGTATAATCATTGTAGTATCATACAGAGTATTTTCACTGCTGTGAATCCCTCTGTGCTTTGTCTATTCATACACCACTAACACCACCTCTGGCAACTACTGCTCTTTTCACACTGCATAGTTTTGACTTTTCCACGCTGTTACACAGTTAGAATCATGCAGTGGATAGTCTTTCAGATTGGCTTCTTTCTCTCAGAAAGACAGATTTAAGTTTTCTCCATGCATTAGCTTGGCTTGATAGCTCTTTTATTTCTAGTGCTGAATAATATTCCACTGGATATGCCACACTCTGTCTGTTCAATAACTACTGGTGTACAGTACAGTGTCTTCCAAGTTTTGGCATAATAAATAATGCTATAATAAGTACCCATGTGCAGGCTTTTGTGTGGATGTAACTTTTCAAATCCTGTGTGTAAGTGCCAAAGTTAATGGTACATTTCATTTTGTAAGAAGCAACCACACTGCCTTCCGTTGTGACTGGACCATTTTGCATTTCCATTAGCAATGAATGGAGCTCTTGATTTTCCCCAACATTTGTGGCTGTATTTTTTATCTTGACCATTTTAATAATTGCATAGCAATATCTCATTATTGTTTTAATTTGCATTTCCTTGATGACATATGATGTGAAGTATCATTTATATGCTTATTTTTCACTTGTGCATTTTCTTTTTTTTTAAGATTTATTTATCTATTTGTTTTTTTAAAGATTTATTTATTTATTTATACAAGCACTGGGTAGTCAGAAGCGCGGGAGAGAAAATTCACCAGAGCCAGGGAAGCAGAACAGACAGAAGGATTGAAGTACACTGCTGAGGGGAGCAGCGGGCGGCAGGAGAGGTCTGCACCATGTGGTCCCCTCCCCGGCAGCCGGGGATTGAACCTGCACTGCAGAGGCTGCGGGCAGCTTTGCAGCCCAGCGCTCAACCATTGCGCCACCAGGGATGCCCAAGATTTATTTATTTATACAAGAACGGGGTACAGGCCAGATGTGTGGGAGGGTGAGAGGATTCACCAGAGACAGAACCAGGAACAAAACAGGCAGACTGATGAAATACACTGCTGAGGGGAGCAGCAGGAGAGTCAGGAGAGGTCTGCCTCACCATGTGGGCATCTCCGCGGCCAGCAGGGATAGAGCCAGCACTGCAGAGGCTGCTGACAGCTTCACAGGGCTTCACTCAACCTCCTGTGCCACCAAAGAAGCCCAACTTGTCTATTTTCTTTGGTGCTGTGTGTATTAAGGTCTTTGCCCATTTTATGTTTGAGTTTTTGTTTTAAGATAAGTTTTAAGAGTTTTTTTTTTGTGTATATGATAACGACCATTAATCCTTATCTATGAGTCTTTTACCAATATTTTCTCCCAAATTATAACTTGTCTTCTTATTCTCTTTACAATTTTTTTTTTTGCAGTGTAAAAGCCTGTAATTTTAATGACTTCCAACTTATTCATGAGCTATTCTATAGAATGTGACTTTAGAAGTTCATCTATATTTTCTCGTTTACTAATCTTCTGGGAGTTTTATAGTTTTCTGGTTTATCATTTTGGGGAAATTTTTGTGAAAAGTGTACACTATATTTGTTCCATTTTACTTTTTGGGGATTTTATTTCTTTATCAAAGACCAGTTGATTACACTTATATGGGGCTACTTCTAGGCTCTCTGTTCCATTCCATCAATCTATTTACCTTTCTTTTTGCTGATGACTATCTCTTGATTATTAAAGTTTTATAGTTAGTCTTAAAATCAAAAACTATCACTCCCCAACTTTGTTATTCAATATTGTGCTTGACTATTTTGGGTATTTTGCCTCTATATATGAACTTCAGAATCATTTTGTCAATATGCATAAGTAACTTCTGGGATTTTGATTAGGATTGCTTTGTATCTATAGATCAAGTAGGGAGGAACTGATCTCTTGACACTCTTACTCTGCTTATCTGTGAATGAGGATAATGCATTCTATCTTTAATAATGAGGTCTATCTCTCCACTTATTTAGTCTTCTTTGACTTTGTTCATCAAAGTTTATAGTTTTCCTCATCTAGACTTTGTACATATTTTTTCTTACATTTATACCTAAGTACTAAATGGGTGAGTGTTTGCTAATGTAAATGGTATTGTGTTTTTAATAACAAATTGTTCTTGTGCATTGGTCATATCTAGGAAGGCATTTGACTTACATCTAATAACATTGTATCTTATAATAAACTTGGTATAATCACTTGTTAGTTTCAGGAGATATTTTGTCTCCTTTCAGATTTTCTGCATAGCTGATCCTGTTATCTGTGAACAAATACAGTGTTAATTCATCCTTCCCAATCTACACACATTATTATTTTATTATTTTATCTAGAACTTAAAGAGGATGTTTAAAAAGAGCTCAGAGAGATATTAGCCTTATTTTCGATCTTAGTGAAAAAGTTTTGTGGTCTCACCACTAAGGTTTTGTAGATGTAGGTTTCTCATAATTATCTTTTATCGAGTTGAGCAAGTTCCTGTTTATTTCCTAGTTTACGGAGAGTTTCTATTACAAATATTCATTGAATTTGTCAAATCCTTTTTCTTCATCTATTAGTATGATCACATAGTTTTTCCTCTTTAACGTGATGGATTCAATGTTGAACTAGTCTTGCATACCTGGGGGAACTCTTACTTGATTGTGATGTTTAATTATGTTTATACATTGCTTGATTAAAATTTATATATTTTGTTGGGATATTATGCCTCAACTTCATGAGATATTGGTCTGTATTTTTCTGTTCTCATGGTATCTTTGATTTGGGTATTTAAGTAATATTGTTTTTTCTATCTTTGCCCTGTTCTACTTTATCCCCAGAATGTTTAATACTGCCTTATATGTCATGGGTATTCAATGAAGATTTGTTGAACAGACAACAGAATTAAACAATAGACAAACTTAATGTTCTTACCGGGGCATCTTAATGAAAGTGCTACTTTTGGGTCGCTACCTTATCAATACTATGTCCTCAATGATTTTGAAAATGTACTTATATTTTATAGGAAAATATGCACATTCATAGTGTTATATTTCCTTTTCTTTATTAATTGTATTGAATGTCTACTAAATTATAAAAGCCAATAATTAAAATAATGCCAACTGCAAGGTGAATCACCCAATATTTATTATTTATCTTTTTTTGTGGCAGGCCCTTTCCAAATCTCTGGGGAAAAATCGTACATCCAAGACTTCAAAAAACTCAGTTTGATTATGAGATGTCCTTCAATATTTTCTGAGGGTTGGTCTTTTCAATAATGAAACACCTCTTTAATCCGTATACTTTCACTTAAGGAATTTATATTAAGGAAGGGTTATATAGTCTAGAGAATCTTTATTAAAAATATATCTTCCTAAAAACCCCAAACACTAAAGTAAGCAAAAAATGTTACATTTTAAAATGATGGAGAGTTGGTGATAGATCTGAGGGTAATTGAGAACGTGATCAGCATAGCTTTTGACACCTCAGTAATTGCTGGGGGGTGAGTAGAAAAGGTCCAGGAAGATCTCTCCATTTCTGGTGTGGGACTTGGGAAGGTTTGTACTCATTTGGAAAGAGGAATAGAAGCAGGTGCAGGAGGAATAGGAAGATTAAGAGTAACCTCTCTTCCATTCCTGTCTTTGAGTGAAAATAATTACAAATTTCTCTTTACTTTGTTAGTATGGACATGTTAACCTACCATTTACCTTTTTTATTTCCAAAGAGTAATTAAGAAAAGAAATAAAAGATGTAGAGAAGTATTATTTCAAAAGGTTTATAATTTTGCAGGTTATGGCATTCATGGAAAAATCCGGCTCCTGGGAATTACATTCCTTTTACTACCGAATCAGCAAGTCTGTTCATAAAGAGAGTTTGGGAGGAGATAGCAAAGTGTCTTAATTCACCCCTAGTTTGTCACATATGGAGAGTTACCAACAAATCGTCCTGCTATAGTTGAATAAAGTGTAAAATGAAATCCAGAGAACAGATTGAAAATTGCAGACACCTTATAATCAAAAATGAAATCAGTGAATAGAGATGCACATTTAAAAAGTACTGAAGTACATCTGCAGCTCTTCCTGAACCACTTGCCAGTCTCCGGGCAGCTTCCATGAAGGGGGATGCAGTTTGAATGAGAGTGAATGGATTAGTAGTATGCAAATTAAATTCTGATGGTGCAGTTCCAAAAAATAGGAGCAAAACTAGAGTGTGACCTCTTTGTATTTCTCTCATGTGCTCTCTGCACAGGGAGAAAAGGAATGGGTATGAAAGGAAGGGATATGATTCAGAATACTAGACCCCTGTCCTGCCTCATCTGGGTCTTTCTTGCCTCTGGTTCTACCTTGAGCTTTCATTTGAGGAGACTATTAGGAAGCAGATAGGAATTATGATTGTTTGCAAGACAGGAGGCATTAAAGTTTAATCAAATGTTCTCAAAATGGGGCTACTGGCATTTCTTCCTACTGGCTTAAATATCACCAGATTTCTCTCTGGGATGATTCAGCAAAAAAAAAATTATGGTGCTGAGCTTCATTTCTGTGGCTTTAGATAGTTCAGTATAAGAGGTCTCACTTGGGGTTCACAGCGAGCCACCTTAATAGTATAAAGTAATCATATTTAAACTCATTGTAAAGTTTAAACTTCACAGAAATTCTGTTTTATGGGGCTAAATCTCATATCATGGCACAAATTGTGTCTATTAAGGAAGAGGAAATAGACACGTGGGTGTTGATTTTATGGGGTGAATCCAATATGTGAGAAAGCAAATGACTCACTTAATGTCATTGTTTGTGATGGGGCGAGAGTTAAGACCACAGGTCCATAAATCACAGTCAAGAAATGCTTCATTCTCAGTCAGCTTACACTAAAAAAAGGAGAGCTTCACTGTTGTGTGAAAAACTTCTTCAGTCGGCAAACATTACAAAATGGCAGAGAGCAAACACTAGAAGATAGGCTCTTGATCATGCTCTTGTCAATGAGTAACAGAAATGTCTTTCTGCAGAATAAGTATTAGGTTAATTATATATTTATAAGGTTATGGTTCACGGACAGTCATTTGTGAATACTGTGCCCCTGCAGAGTAGCATCTGGAATTTTGAAGTTCACTCCCTCTATGAAAACGGAATCTTCCTCCTCCATCCATGTTGCTGCAAATTGCATGAGTTTATCTTTTTTGATTGCTAAGTAATATTCCATTGTGTATATATACCACATCTTCTTGATCCAGTCATCTATTTTTGGGCATTTGGGTTGTTTCCAAAGCTTAGCTATTGTAAATAGTGCTGCTATAAACATGGGGGTGCAGGTGCCCTTTAGAATTAATAATCTGTATTCTTTGGTTAAATACCTTGGAGTGGGGTTGCTGGATCATATGGAAGCTCTATCTTTAGTAGGTTGGAAGGGATCATGCTCAGTGAAATAAGCCAGAATGAAAAAGAAAAATACCGGATGGTCTCACTCATAGCAGGAATTTAGAAAACCTAAATAAGGGACCAGGAACTAATTGCAATAAAATCAAAATCAAAATCAACAAGCAACTATAAACCAGAGACATGCTATGGAGGGGGTGGTAAGAGAAGCGGGATTAGGGCCAAAATAAGGGGGGGTGGGTATTGTACGGTGAATATAACCAAAATGAAAATGCATACATTGTGCAAAAATGAAAAATGATGTAAGAATTATATAAAATAAAATAATTTATAAAAAAGAAAAAAAAACAGAATCTTCCTCAAAATGAAAATAATCCAGAATGAATGTGCACTTTCACATTTATTTTAAAACAGTCAGGGTGTCTATAACTAGCCTAATTAGAGGAAAATCTCTATGAGCATTTTTTACAATGAATACTATGAATTTGAATATCTCTGAGGAAAGCTCTAAAATGCAAAGAAAGGTAATTGAATAATACCAATTCAATTAGCAGTTGTAGTAAAGTTTACTTTTATTGAAAAGCCAGAGGTTATAATTTCATCATCCTGCAGAAAAAGAACACCACACATTAACATCATTTTCTCTCTTATTTGTATTCAGCTCACGGAGATCACTATATTTAGATTTTTACATGGAATGTTTTAAAACTAAATGTCTGAAGGGGAAGCTACCATGACAGTTTCACATCAAATGCTGATTTTTAAGCTTCAATCAGTATATATTAAAGAGAGGAGTCCTTTGCAAGTGAGATAATTTTCATCATGTACCAATATTACATGAGTTCATTGTCTCCTAGGGAAGGATACACATGAAAAGACTGTGATTGTGCTGAAATAAATCCTATCATTCAATACAGTCTATGAAGCCACTGTTGCTATAGCAACTGCTTCTTACAAATCCATTATACATAGTAATTTTCTAGTTTTTTTTTTTTTTCATTCCAATCCATGAAGCATCTATGTAACCTTTATGAATGGCATTTTTCCCCTTGGTGATCCAAAAAAAGAACAGATCCATTATTTGCCAGTAACAGTGTGGATCCATTATTTTGTAACTTCACTGAAACATTATTTTCTTTTGTGTCTGCCATGAGACTAATTAAGAAGGGGCAATCACTTGGAAGTAAACTTCTTCATCAGGCAGTATAAAGCAACTCAGTGTAACTTTATTGTTTTCTGCTATAGACTATATGTACAACATTACTTGCTTAGTGATTCTTTAAATGTTGTCTCCTGTAAAGAATAGCTCTAGGGCAAAAGATGGGGGATAGTCAACAATTGTGTCAACAGCTTGTGAAGAAAAAGAATCTAAGATACCTATTGTAACATGTGAAATGTTAATTTCATTCTTGACACTCATTTTTTTAGTCCACATTCAAAACCTCTCTCCCATGTGTCAGACACTGTCTTAGGCACTAAGTATAGGGCATTAAGCAAAACCAAATTCTATAGCTGTTGAATTTATGTGCCCCGTGGGGCCCATGAGCACTGGGAAATAGTCCTAAATTCTTCCTAGAAGTTCTAAGAAGAGAAAGATAAACACTTTAGAAGTATCAAAACCTCCGGGAATGCTTCTTTTATCTCTTAATTGTATGATTTTGAACAAGCTAAGTTACCTGTCTGACTTCCTACTCCTCTATTTTCAAAAATGTGTTATGTGTTCACACAAGTTTATTGAGAAGATAATGTGAGATAAGATATGTAATGAGCATAGAATGTGATTGTTTCTTAAAAAGTGTTTCTGGGAGATTATTTTTTCTATAAAAAGAGAGACTGCTATAAAAATTGACCTGCTCTAACCTAGAATTCAGGCGATTAGAGACAGAGAAAAAAGGAACAAGTCCTAGGTAATAGGTCGGTGCAACTTACATTGGAAAGTAAATTAAAGAAGATAGTCCCAGTGCTACCATTTCATGTTCCTATGAAGTAGTCAGTGGAAAACTGAAGTAGCAGGCTATAGAGAGAATTATAGCAATAAAGTAGCAGTAAATGAAACAGCAGAGGAATATGTGTTTCTACATAAGGGGTTTAACAAAAGGTCTTGCAAACAATATTTAAAAATGCTTATCATATACACTATATATGACAAATGTTATTCCAAAATGCTTATTTCAGAGGTTGTAAATTATAATTAAATATATTAAAATTATATATAACAAGTGATGTGCTAAATGCTCTACATATATAATTTAGCTCCAAAAAGATCATGTGATTTAGAGCTAATGAATGAGAATTTTAAGTCCAGAAATATTAAGTGAAATATTCATGATGACACTAATAAGTGGAAGAGTTGAAATGTCAGTTAAAACAATGAGTAATGACAGACAGTGGGAAGAAAATGTTGGTGAGTAATATATTATTAAGATTAAGAAAAAAATACCCTTTCTGGGAAACAAGTATTTTTGATATGGGTCAAAGTAATGCATAGTTGGTGACCACGAAAAGACCCAGAGATATAGAGGTGGTGCCTCTACACCTCAAAAGCAGTTTCCTCAGTTCAAAGTTAATACTTTCCAGTAAGATCATGTTACATCCTCTGTATTTTTAGCTATGTACATAACCAACTTCTAAATTAATTCCATTGATTCTTAATGTTCCTTAAGTAACACTACAAAGATATGTTTGTTTGTTTTTAAATAATTCCTCAAATTAATATTGGGGTGAGACACTTGAAACTGAAGGGCTGATCACAGCAATAACAGTTGAAGGCTGAGTTCCACTAGTGGTCAGCCTTGGCAAGAAACCACACTAAGGGTAGAATAACACTTCAACCAAACTGATTTCTGTCAAGAAAACTGTGTATCACATTTTAAGTCATATCTGAGTTTTATAAATGCACCTAAGTTTTCAAGATTATTCCAAATGGATTACATCTCCTCAAACTTTTTCATATTTTGTTTTAAAGTTGCCTAATAAAGGAATAGAACACTGAGTCTATTATCCATGTGAATTTCTCTTAAAGAATCAAATTAATGATTCAAATCATGGCAGTACTGGGTACATAAATTTTATATTTTAATTAAAATACGAAGTAAGACCCATCAAATACAATAGATAAGCTTTTTTATCAATGGTGAAATTTTGTAGATAAAAAGCTCAGTTAAATTACAAATTTATGGTGAAAAATCAGTTCAATTATAAGTGAACTTCAATAAGCTTACCCGTTTGCTTCTCAGTAGAAATAAGGAGGTGAAGATGCAGTAGGATAGCATGTCCAACATGCAATTAAAAATAATATCAAACAAGGATCCTATAGATCCCCAGAACAAATAAAAAGCATTGGTAAGATAAAGAAGAAATAGATAGCACCAAAAAATATGACCATATAAATATACGGTATAAAAGACATTATAAACATTATTTAAAATGTGCAAAATATTTAAATAAAGATTTCTCTAAAGAAATTATGAAAATAGGCCTCCCCGGTGGCGCAGCGGTTCAGCGCTGGGTTGCGAGGCTGCCTGCAGCCTCTGCAGCGTGGGTTCCTTCCCCGGCTGCCAGACGAGGGTCCCACATGGCGCGCAGACCTCTCCTGCAGCCCATTGCTCCCCTCAGCAGTGTACTTCGACCCTTCTGCCTGTTCTGCTCCCTGCTCTGGCTCTGGTGAATTCTCTCACCCTCCGGCGCTTCTGACTGTACCCAGTGCTTGTATAAATGAATGAATGAATGAATGAATGAATGAATAAAAAGAAATTATGAAAATGACCAGTAAGTATATGAAATGATATTCAGCATC
The DNA here is from genome assembly GCF_964194135.1 of Talpa europaea. Classification (NCBI taxonomy): domain Eukaryota; kingdom Metazoa; phylum Chordata; class Mammalia; order Eulipotyphla; family Talpidae; genus Talpa; species Talpa europaea. Next base: position 102,636,164 of record NC_140077.1, read on the forward strand.
AGGTCTTTTAGGAAATACACATTAAAACCACAATGAAATACTGTATCCAGTAGGATGGCTGAAACAAAAAGATTGGCAATATAACAAGTGTTGTGAGGACTTGGGTGAAAACAACTGCATTCGTCACGACCAGCATGTAAAATGGCACAGCCACTGAGGAAAACAATTTGGCAGCTCCTCAAAATGTTAAAAATAAAGTTCCCTTAAGAGCTGGCGATTCCAATTGTAGATATATATTCAAAAGAAATACTAAAAACATATGTTCACGTGAAACAGAATGTTCATGAATGCATCATTCTTAATAGCCAAAAAATATGGAAACACCCCAAATAACTACCAAGTAGTGAATGAATGAACACATGTATTTGGCAATAAGGAGGGTGACGTGCTGGCGCACACTACAATACGGATGAACCGTGAAAACAGTATGCTAAATGAAAGAAGCCATTCACAAAAATACCATATACTTCATGATTTGATTTATATGAAATATTCAGAAAGGCAAATCCAGAGACAGAAAGTAGCCAAGTGGTTGCCAATGACTGAGGGAAGGAAGAAAAGGGGTGTGGAAAATAATGACATGGCAGACCTGTTCCTAGATTGGATAGTGGTGATGCTGTACAACCCTAGAATATATTTTAAAAATCACTATATTGTACACTTTATTTTTTAGATTGATTTATTTATGCATACAAGAGCTGGGGTACAGGCCAGAGATGTGGGAGGGTGAGAGGAGTCTCCAGAGACAGAGCAGGGAACAGAATAGGCAGACTGACTGAAATACACTGCCGAGGGGAGCAGCGGGCAAGACAGGAGAGGTCTGCTGCACCATGTGGGAAGCTCCCTGGCCTGCCGGGGATCGAACTCCTGCTGCACAGGCTGCTATTGCTTCATAGTGCAGTGCTTAACCCCTTGCGCCACCAGGGAGACTCTACATTGCGCACTTTAAATAAGCTAATTTTATCGTATGTGGCTTATAGCTCAATAAAGCTTTTATTTAAAAATCAGACTGACCCAGAATGAATGTAGAACAGTGATTTGTCCCTTTGTTCCATAGATGAAGAAAATGAAACCCTCCCACATATCTGGCCTGTACCCCAGTTCTTGTATAAAATAAATAAAATAAATAAATCTTTAAGAAAGAAGCTTCTTAAGATGATACAATCATCCCATGTTTGATAGTGGATCCTCAGCCCACCCCCTTGTTCCCCTCTAGACTTTAAAAGACAGCCTTGAGGAAGCAAAATCAACCTGCACTTCCTGGGACAGACCAGAAAACAGTTCTTTTCATTGTCACACCACTTTTGTGATAACTTTATGATCGGGACAGAGGCTTGCACAGCTTCCTCCATTTCTCCTTCCCTGCCACTAACAGTCATTGGACCTACTTTCTGCTTTTCATCTGCTTTTGGGAAACCATTTCCACCAAAGTTTTCAGCACATTCAATTTAAGTTTTATATCTTTCTTTAAAATTTTTACTTAATAAGCATCCATCTTTTATTTCCATTCAATCATACAATGGTTCTTAGATAACTTCTGACCTTTAATAAAATTGAAAGATAGAGTTTGCTATGCACTAATTACATTTGCACAATCTCTGATGGATGATCAAAAGAAAATGAAGTTCTTTTGCTTCACTATAAATTAAGAAAATATAATTCTAACGTAGTGAGAGTTATCTTTTCCTATTTCAGAATATAAATGAGGGTTAAAAAATTTCTTTTTATTATGTGCCTTCCACCAAACAGACACTTTTAACCAATTTTTTAAATGTAGGATTTATTCTAAGTTACAGCAGCTATTGGTCTGAATATCTAATACTTTAAAATATGTCCTTGCCTTGATACTGTGCCCATACCTGCCACCCTGTGCAAAAAATGGGTTTATTCAGGTGGTGGGAAATATCCATTCATGGTCTGATGTCTGTCTTTGAAATGACCACCTCAGGCAATGATCAAGTGATTGCTAAATTTCTAAGAATTCTAGTTTATGTTACTGTTTTACAATTTGTACTAATAATTCAAATTAATTGACTGAATAGAGTTCTATAAAAATGTACAGGTTATACCCTTAATTATTTTCTTTTAAGATTTATTTATTTATACATACAAGAACTGGAGTACAGGCCAGAGGTGGGGGGGTGAGAGGATTCACCAGATACAGAGTGGGGAACAGAACAGGCAGATTGACTGAAATACACTGCTGAGGGGAGCAGCGGGCGAGTCAGGAGAGGTCTACTGTGCCATGTGGGTAGCTCCCTGGCCAGGGATCAAACTTGTGCTGCAGTGGCTGTGGATTGCTTCATAGGTTGCATCTTGACCCTTGTGCCACCAGGAAGGCCCAATATACACATAACTCTAAAAGTATCTTTCTGAAACCATGATGCTCTGAGTGACAGAGATTTGATCTTTCATAATAATTTGCCAAACAATTGCTCAATCCATTTCAGAAAGTAATTTGATTAAGTAGATATAAACATGTATTAGATGTTTATATGACATGCAATGTGTACTTTTTTATATTTGTTCTAAGGATTAATTATAAACTGTCTTTGAAGCCACTACAGTGGATAATTTGTTTCTTTTGTTTGGTTATACTTTTGTTCCCAAGTATCTAAACTTCTATTTTTAGTGACTGAGATTTAGGGAAGGAGAAGCTCACCCCAAATTTTTAAACTTTTGAGATACTTGATTTTTCTGAATTATAGCAACAAGGCATGGACAGTTGACATAATCCTAACCATTAGATGGTGCTTTCCTAGATGGGTGACCCACCTGAAAAAAAATTTCAGAAATGGTTTAGAATTCACGTGGCAGAAGCAATATTAATTTCTATAAAATTGTGCCCAGCTGTGAACTGCATATTCACAGTTTTTCCCTGGCACCAATATTTGTTCAGAAATAACGTGAGTGCCAAAGCTAATATTTCTGTGCTGTGACCTTGGTGATGGTTTTGCCCACCTCGTTGACCTTGCCTCTTGCCCATTTTTAAGTCTTCACAATAAACTATTTTTATGTTTAAGTAAATCAGAGTTAGTTTCTTCTGTTTGCAAGAAGGAACCTGACTGTAAATGTTAATATAACATAGACTCTCAATAAATATTAATAGTATCCTCTGCAAACACTTGAGAATCACTTCAGAACAGTTAAAGCCTGACCACCTCTACTTTAAATATATATTTAGAACCAATGAATATTTGTTGTGTTCAGTTGTGAGACATCATGTAATCAATGTGAAGAGCAAGGATTGGTAGTCTGTTCTTCTATCTATGTATATATCTATATAAGTTAAAAAATTTTTACAGTTATAATATATGTAGGATATAATATATAAATATACAATAAATAATTTATATAAACTGTAAAAATATATTTACATATATTTCTGTTTATATCTCTACCACTTTCTTACAGTAGAATACAACTATTGGTCATAAGGGGAGCATGTTTAATAATCTGATAATTTGGGCCTCTCCAGTGGCACAGTGGTTGAACGCGGGATGCAAAGCTGCCCGCAGCCTCTGCAGCGCCAGTTTGATCCCCGGCCACTGGCAAGGGTCCCACATGGTGCACAGACCTCTCCTGATGCGCTCGCTGCTCCCCTCAGCAGTGTGTTTCATCAGTCTGTCTGTGCTGCTCCCTGCTCTGGTTCTGGTGAATCCTCTCACCCTCCCGCACTTCTGACTATACCCAGTGCTTATATAAATAAGTAAGTAAATCTTTAAAAAAATAATCTGATAATTCATAATAAAATTAACAGTATGAAAGTGCAAATGAATGGTATTCTTAAGTAATCTATCATTTCCCATATCATATAATTTGTGAATTGAATAGAATTAGCAACATTCAATAGTAGAGTCAACATAGCATTTTATTTATCTATTTTCTTATTTTTGCATGAGATCTGGACCTAGTAATTCATGGTGTTTAACTATCCACCATGCAGTATCTGATCTTTGTCTCTGTGACACTGGTTTTGAACAACCAGTGCTCATGTGGGTTTATAGTTTGTATGTGTCTCAAGAGGCTAACTGTCTATAGATATGCCTGCAAAGGTTTTCAGGTGGCCAAAGAATGAGAATAAAATTGGTAGAGAAACGTGGGTTTGTGTTATTCATGAGATAGCCTAGACTTTACACTTTTTTGTCATGACTGTAATATTAGGGGGGAGGGTAGCCAGTCCTTTCATGAAGGAATTGTAGAAAAGTATAAGAAAGAAATCTTTACTAAATGGGGAAATAACAAGTAAATACAGAGAAGTAACCAGAAATAGAATAAGGAAAGAATACTTGTTCATATTTAGCTAAGAAGAAACTTTATAAAGTGTGGACTAGATGCCTAGTCCATTCCCAGCATCTTCCCTACTGCTTGTAAAACAACCATGAAATTCTTGCTTATTTTTTCCAGTTTTCGTTCATACTTTCTAAAGGAATAATTATTGCCAGAGAACATAGCGTAGAAGAAACCATTTCTTCCATGAGAATATATGCCAGTTTGTCAATGTCTGAAAATTAATAAGCCCTGGATTAATATGAAAATAAAGAAAAATAGACTAAATTGTCTAGATTTGAAAGAGCCATGTTTTACATAAATTAGAATTAAATGATGCGAGGCAATTACTAAGGAAATTAAAACAAAGAATTTCTTTCTTATCTGTCACTTTCCTGATAAAGTGTTATTAAAATGGCGCTGCTGATAAAATCATGTATTTTCATTATTAGTTTATCTAGTGAATGGTTTCTATAACTGTTACAGATGTATTTCTAATGGAAGAACATAATGGTGGAACTTCTAATAGGAATATGTGGTCTTCGTGGAAGTCTGCCCAGCAGAACTTTCAGCCGTCATGGAAACGCTCTGCACTGTACTCTAGCCACGATGAGTCACATGTGACTACTGAGCTCCTTAACATGTAGCTGGAATATGGGGGCACTGCATTCTCCAGCCTATGTCAGTTTGCCTTTATTTTCAATTATTCAGATGTGACAAATCTTCACAAGGAATGAAAATATTAGACTTGAAACTGGGAATTGGGAATTTTATATAAGTTTGTAACATTTAATATCTTGAAATTTTCTGAAATTCTAAGAAAATAATTGGGAATGAGTATAGCAAAAATACTTTTATTTATTTGGGGGGAAAGCTGTTTTTATTTTTCCCCTTTATAATTTTTATTGTGGTAAGATATCTGCACATCTTAACAGAGGATAACTCCTCCATCTGCAAATCAAATCCTGTCATTTGCTTCCTTAAGGACGTTGCAATAGCAACTAGTTCTTTGATGCATCATCATTTTTCTCTTAATCATTTTTCATCACACGCATACATATGCTTGTTTCTCTCTTATTTTGTTTACAAAACAACCAAAAATAAAACTGTTTACACATTACCTATTCCAACTACCACTCTATGTCATTGTTTTTATTTACAACACAGTTCTCCCCAGAAGTAATATCTATTTGAAGTCTCCAATTTCTGTCCTCCCATTTTCTTAGGAGTCTTCTTAATTCACATTTTTATCCTTGCCTCTCTATGATATCTACTCTTGTCTAGGTCTTCCGTGATTGCACACAGCTTGCACCCTTTTTCAGACCTTTATATTTAATCTTTTAACATCATTGAACATAGTTGATTCTCTCCCTGTTTCATTTAGGGCACCACATATTTCTGGTTATTTCCTGCTTCTTTAGTTACATTCACTGCTTTCTTCTCATCTGCCAAATCTACAGATGTTGGCTTGATCAGGGGGTTTATATCTTAGACTACTTATATTTTCTATTTAAACTCATCCCCTAAATCTTGATCAAATGCCCTTAAGTAATATTAATATGCTAATGACTCACTAAATATATACTGTCAACCAATACTGGTGACTTTACTTACGAGATATCCAATCTCAGTATGTCCCAAACTGAACTTCCTTAAAACTGGATATCCCTGTTGTTGTGCAGTGCAATAAATGTCAATAACATTTTCCAGTTGTTCAGATAAAAGCTTTGAGCTCATCTTTCACTCTCTCACTCCCCCAATCCAGTTCTGAAGCAATCCAAAATAGAGAGAGAATCCTTTCCTAACATATTACTTAATTCTTTTCTCATGCTTCCTCTCTTTGTCTTGAATATTTGCAGTAGTTTCTTCTTGCCTGCTCTGTCTTGTGACTTCTCCTTTGATTTTTCTTAATCCAGGACACAGAGTGACCCTAGTAAAAAGTCAGCTTTTACTACTCTTTTGCTCAAAACATTTTCAGCACTTTTAATCTCATTTAGAACAAAACTTAACGGCCTTACAAATCTCTATATATTACTTCTGAGATCATCTTCTACAACTTTTCTTCTTACTTACTGTTCCAGTTCACCAGTCTCCTTGCTTATTCTTAAAAATAACTGTGCCACTCAATGCAAGGCCTTAGCGTTTTCTGCTCCAAATGTCTAGAACTTTTTCCTGAAAGACCCCTTGTTTGTTTCATTCAATTTCCTACTCAAATACAAGTCTTTTCATGAGGCCATCTCTGATCATATTATCTATAAACTATCCATCTTTATTTCTAGCTTTATTTTTCCATGGCACTAATCACTGTCTATGACATTGTGAATTAGAGAAAATATATATGTTCAGTCCTTCAGATGACTAAAATACACTTCTCATACATATTTGGTCTACATTCATAATTCCTGCCTCACAGTTCACTCAGTCTTGAATTTCCTAAGTGCTGTGAGTGATAAAGATGTCTTGGCTATGTTAATGAAAATAACTTTTAGAAAGTGCCATTTGTTGGGAGCTAGTTGCCATGGAAACCAACATGCATAGAGGGTGGAACTTTCCATCCTTCCCCTTGCTTTCCTGGGAGAGGAGTGGAGCTAAAAGTGGAGTCCAGTAGCCATTGGCCAGTGATTCACTCACTCATGCCTAGGTAGTGAAGATTCTATGAAAGAAAGGGCTTTGGAGGTCTTCCAGCTGGTGAACATGTGAAGATTTGGGAGAGAATGGCATAATTGGAGAGGACTTGGAAGTTCTATGCCTTTTCCCAATATCTTGCCCTAAGCATCGCCTCCACCAGGCTTGATGTATAGCCTTCAGTATCATTTATAATAAACTGCTGTAAGAAAGTGAGTAAACAAGTTTCTCAAGCTCTGAGAACCATCTAGCAAATTAATCAAACCTGAGTTGGGTGTCTCTGATTTAGAGCCAGTTGGACTGAAGCACAAATAATAATCCAGGGCTTAGCACAGGGGCCTGAAGTCTGAGGAGGGAATTGTGAGAGATCTCTGATATATTGCCAGTTGGTCAGAAGCTTGCTTGTGGCTTGCTTGATGTCTAAAATGAAGGGTGATTTTGGGAATCCAAGTCTTAACCTGTGAAATCTAACTCTATCTTTGGATGGATAATATCAAAATTAAGTTGAATTCTAGCGCACCCCTCTGGAGTCTAGGAATTGCTTGCTGCTGTGAGGAAACTTCAGCATCCATACCTGCATATCAATAGACAATTGATCTATGAAAAAAGAGCCTAGAGTATACATTGGGGAAAGCAGAGTCTCTTCATAAATGGTGTTGGGGACACTGGACAGGCACACGCACAAAAATGAAACTAGACCATCATTTTGCATCTTACACAAACATTATTTCATTTCTTTTTAATTGAAGAAATTTTGGGATAACCCCTCAGTGTTACCACTGTTGGTCTTACACAAGTCGTAATTCAAATTGTATTAAAGACTTGAGTGTAAGATCTGAAACCATAAAATACATTGAAGAAAACAGGTAAAACACTTCACAACAATGACTTCACTGATATCCTCACAGATTTGTCTGCAACAGCAAGAGAAATAAAAGTAAGCAGAAATAAATGGGACTATATTAAACTAAAAAGTTCTTCACAATGAATGAAACTGTCAGTGAAACAAACGTTTTCTGTCTGCTTCCATGGCAATACATTGATCATGAAATTATAAAATAATACTGCGTTTTGACAATGTCCTATAATTCCAAAACCATTTCATACTTCAAGAATTAAAATTAGTGTTTTAACAATGAACAATTTTCTTTGAAGTTTTCACTAAACAAATCAGATGAATAAACCAGAGATTTTTAAATTTTCCATTCAAAACTGTGACTAAATTGAATCTAACCCAAAAGTTATGAATAGTCTCACCAAGGAGAAGAGACCCATATGGATTATTTGTTCAGATTCTTCTTTTCCTGAGTGAAACAAATGCAGGCACCAGTTGTCACTTTACCATCAGACTCTTCTGAAATGAAACATATGAGCTATTCTTTAAAAATGTATAAGGGAAAATATGAAAGCAAAAGCAGAAGACTTTTCTGAACATCCTTGCAAGGTTCCTGCTGCTAGAAAAACCATTTTCATAATATGTATGAAGTTGGTATTTCTCTCAGGGTGATTCCATGTTGGAGACAGAGTAAGAAAAAGTGCATCAGTAAAAAACAGCAAAATAAAAACTGGCTGGAAACCCCCAGGAGAAATAACAAGAGCTTTAAATTCTACCAAAATTAAGGTATATTTTTAAAAGATTTTAAAATCTGTTCCACAAGACCAAAATAGCATGGAGAGCAAGCTGCTTGTTAGCAACTGTATTTTAAAACTGTTGCAGAGAAGAAAAGAAAGGCCAGTTATCATTTATTATAAATCTAAATTGGAGACATATTGTACTCAAGAAACACCACAATTTGTTGTGCCAAAATGACAGAAGTAGGTAACATCTTATGGGGTTAAATGTAAAGGTCAAGTGCATATATAGTCAAAGGACAATGACAGGCACAGAATAATTGTCATTAATGCCTCTATATAATCATACACAAGTACCGTTAATGACTAATGATTACTATTAGTCTTAGAAATTATTAGAAACACCACTGGGGATTTTAAGCAAGAGATACATGGATGAATAATTAAAAGATTTTTGTTGAAACTTGAATTGTCGTATGGATGGAGACAATTATCTGCCCCTCATTTGATTTAATGACTTTCTGATCCTTAGCCATAATAATTGTTGCTACCAATAATTAATTAGTTAAAACATTACTGCAATACATCAACATGCAATTACTTTTAGTACATGCTTAGAGAAAAGCAATTTCCTTTAAAAGATATTCCTTTGTAAATCAGTTCAAGTTTAAAGTTTTGAAATAAAATATTCAAAAGCAGTAAGTTCCCTGATGTATTTCAGCTAAGTAAGATGTCTTCCCATTTGGAACTTCCAGCATAGTGGATCTGTATCTCCCTTCTGATCTCAATTTTGTCTTATTGAGTTATGTACTTTTTGAAATGTCTTACATCTTCAACTACAACATAGGAACAGATTTAAAGTAGAAACTATGTATTTATCATCATTTCTCCCATATTTTCAGACATCTAAAAGGAAAGAAATGTTTAAAATACACTTAAATGACTGCCCTCAAATATATTTGACCTGAATAACTGAATGGTCAATATTTTGGTGTGCTTATGGAATTATATTAAAAGTTAAATGTTGGGCCTCCCCTGGTGGCGCCACTGTTGAGCGCTGGGTTGCGAAGCTGCCTGCAGCCTCTGCAGTGCTGGTTTGATACCCGGGCGCCCGGGAGGGTCCCACATGGCGCGACAGACCTCTCCTGCCGCACCCGCTGCTCCCCTCAGCAGTGTATTTCGTCAGCCTGCCTGTTCTGTTCCCCGCTCTGGCTCTGGTGAATTCTCTCACCCTCCTGCGCTTCTGACTGTACCCAGTGCTCGTATAAATAAATAAATAAATCTTAAAAATAAATAAATAAATAAATGAAAGGTAAATGTTATAAAACATATTACCCAAATGTATCACTTTCTAGAAAAGCCACTCCCCTTGTTGCTTTTTATTGCAAAGATAGCAAAGAAAGAAAATCATTTATAAAATTTGATACACAGATTATCATTTAGAGTAATTTGTGTGTGTGTATGTGTGTGTGTGTGAGAGAGAGAAGATAAAAGAAGTATAATCCTACCCCAAGGAAATTAATGCTATAAAATATATAATTTTATTTTGTGAATGTATTTCTTCTTTGTCTCTAATGCCTCTGCACATAGCTCAGAGTTTTGTACTAATACATCTTCATCAGGTCCTGTGATTCCTTGCAGGTAATTTCTTCCTAGACTTGGACTTGTAATTACCCATCTGGACAGTGTTGTGACTTGGCTGTAAATGTTAAATTGGAGAAAAAGGCTTAAACAGTGAGAGGGGGGCACTTCTGGTTAAAGGTGGAGCTGATGATTTTGGGTGCTCAAGATGCACAGTTGTGTCTTCCTAAATGTGTTCATCCCAAACTATGAGATCCACTTCTGTCCCTATGATAACTATGGGCTGACACAGGAGATCTGCTATGTCTGCACAGTTAAGCTTCTTTGCATTGTCTCCCTTATAATTAGACTCTTGGCCAGATTTTTGGCAGTCAGTCAGAAGCTGTCAGAAGTAAGAGGCCACGTAAAACTATCAGAAATCCTCTGGTTTTCAGTTTAACTATTTCAAGTTGGAGAATGTCCTAAGCCTGTCATTCTTCATTTGTAATTTCTTGATTGGCACCAAAGGTGTTCAGCTTATTTTGCACTTCTCATAATTGTCCCCATGTTAATTAACTGTCATGACCATTTGATCTCTCTCCACGTGCCCCTATTTGTGCTTTTCCTCAATTAAGCAGAGGTGAAAGCAATTGCACTGCAACTGCATCATGAGTTATTGTCACCCCCTTCCCATCCACAAGGGATGCTTCAGAGGTAAGCAGCAGCCTCCCTAACCGCATCTTGAGTCTGATCTTTTAGAAACATCCCACGTATGAATTGTGTTTAGCCCATGATTTCTGAGTTAGAAGCAGAATGAGAGGTAGATATTAAAATGTAGATACTACTTGGGAGGAACAAGCCTGAGGAGAGAGCATAGGTGAAGCCAAGTGAAGGAACAAGGGTGGAACAATGTGACACAATATGTTACTGCAGCCACTAGCACTTAAGAATCAATTATAAAGACATCCATAGTCAGGAAGCAAGTTCACTCAACACTACAGGTCTCCATGGGAGGATTTCCAGGAAGTCTCTTAGTTCAGCAAAGAGAAAACTAGGAGGAAATGGACCTGCCCAGCTCTCCTATTTTTGTTTCCAACTGTTCAAGTTTCATCCAATCATGTACACCCCCTATACTCCCTAGGTGCACTTTCCAGAGATAAATATTATCAGTCATTTCTTGAGTTTGCTTCAGAAAATGAACATGAAAAAGCATATGTTGTTGGATCTTTTTTAAAGCAAATGATATATATATACAATATATCTTGCTTTCTTAATATCTTTTTATAGCATTGTAGATTGATTTAATCAACTTTAGTGGTTGTATTATATGTTTTGTATATATGTGTCATAACTTATTTCATGAGTTCTTATTGATTATCCTTTGGGATTGAATTGAAAGCAAATATAAAAACTTAAGTTGGATCCTAATTTTATAGGAAAATGGATCATAGAAATGAAGAAAAATAAATGTGTTTAGATGATTAGAAAACTTTTATTTCCCAACCTGCAACTATACTGGGGAGAACTGATGATTCTCATTAGCATTTTGTTTAAAATAAATGAACAAAGGATAATAGAGATCTTTACTACAACTAGTATTCCAATTTAAGACAAGTGACTTCTAGTCTCCATTTATTGTATTCTCCTTATGCATTTGTAATGGTTTCTATTTTATCCAAAAGTATAAGTTTTATAGAGACTAAATATGAAATAAAATCTGATTTCTACACTACCCCAAAATGAAAGGACTTGGAGCATCAAACTCTTTGAATTTATGTGATCGTCCAAAGTGTTTATGAGTTAATTAGAAAAGTCTCACACGGATTCTTCTCTAGTTTTTACCCCAGTATATTTATCAGTTCTGAAAATCTTTTACATGTTGTCTTGACAATATTGATAGGTTGGCAAAACCTATCAATGGGGTGTAGGTTGACAGATTATATCTATAAGAAAGAATACTAAGCAACTGTTAAAAGATACCTGATAAAAGTCAAGAAAATATAACTACCAATATTACATTGTTAGGTATCTTTGAGGTACAAATCAGAATTTAATGAATTCATATGTGTGTAGACATGAGACATAGTATATGGAGTCACAAAGGCATTGAAATACCTTAAAGACACTGAACATTGGCCACAACTTGGGAATGAATCACAGATGGGAAAGTTTGGAAGCATTTGCTGTCCATAGCATACAATTCTATTTTCAGAGATTTTTTTTTTCTTTTACAAACTTGCCCCCTACAAAAAGAGTAGTATGGGTTAGCATTAATCACTCAATCTGAGCAACTTCCCTTATAATCTCCTCCTGTCAATTACTCTCCCAACCAACTCCATGAATTTACTTCATTTTTTTTTCCTTTTGATAGCTTTCCTCTGGCCAAAGATATTCTATCCAAATATTTCTTCATAACAACTCACATCACACTTTCGTAAAAAGTTTTCTTTAAAGAATAACTGCTCTCCATGAAGACATAATCTAACCACTTACCCCCTTAGGATCCACAAGCAATTGCCTTATCTTAATAGAGATCTTACATGGCTCACTGCTGCTTTTTGTCACCAGACACTAATTACCTTGAGAAGCTTGCCTGGATCAGTTGTCACTTACTTCACACCCTGTGTCGAGTGGGTGCCAGTAAATGTTGAATTATCAAAAATTCATAGTGTACTAAGTAAAATTGCTTTGACATCACACATATTTTAGTATTTACACAGCTTGTTTTGTTTGCCAGCATTTCTTCTCAGATTAAGGGATGATCCCCCATCATTTTATAACATTATTTTCTCTGTTCAAAATGGCTACTGATGAAATTGTAATTAGTTTCAATAATTTAAGTAGATTTGATGATAATGTTCATAAAACATAAAATTTTTTATTACTCCTGGCCATTTTCCCCCAAATTTATACATGAAAATTTACTATCAGTAGACTGATAGTCTGTCTTTTCATACTTTAAAAGACTTCTATGCCAGCCTGAGTACTGAAGTGGTTTCCTCTAGTGCTATAAAAAGCTTGACTCCTTTTTTACTCTGGTTCTCTGGGTCTCTCATCTTTTTCTTTAAAGCTGGTGTGATGGCCCCCTGCCGTGCTGCTGTTTATTCCAACTGTCATATAAGAACAATCAACAGGATAAAAGAAAGCACATCATACCAAATTTTGTAATGAGTTTAAAGAGCATACCTGGGCACTCATGTCAAGAAATGACTTCCCCAATGGAAAAACACACTGCTATCTTCTTTCTGAAACTTTGCCTCTAATGTAAAATAAAGTTTAAGCAGAGACAATGCATTTTTGTTACCATTTTGAGTCATTGAATTTCTAGAAATCCTAATGCAGAACTAAGTCTATGGAATACTAAAAGCCTATTCACTTGGACCTAACATGCTCATATTTTCATTTTTGCATTCAGTTAGCATGGAGGATAACTGGAGTGAATGGGAATAGAAATATTCAAGTATAACTATTTGAGGAGGTAGTAAACATCATTTTATACCAAGTCTACCAAAGAAGCATAACTCCATTTTGCAGTTTTCCTTTGGGTCAGCACATGAAATACAGATAGGTTTACTAAAATTCACCAATTAATAGGATCAAACTAATTTAAAATTTTATTAACTACCTCATACTATTTCCACAACAAAATATAGTAAGCATATAGTCTGTGGGTAAAATATATTAAGATTAATTTAACTTCAGAAAAAAATCTAAATTATTATTTATTGGTCTTGTGTCACAGACTGATGAGCATTTCCTACTGACCAGCTGTGACTTGCAGACCAACATTTAAAAACCTCTGATCTGGAACAGTTCTTCTGGAAATAAGGAAATAAACCTAAAACTTTGGAAGAACTTATTACAAAAAGGTCTTGTGATTCATTCATGGTTTACTGTTGAATAAAACTCAGTGGTTTTTTGTTGTTGTTTTTATTTTTTTGTCAGAGGCAAAGGCACTGGCATGTGTGTTGATGAAATTCTAAAGGTAAGACTTATTTACTCTATTAATAAAAGTGCCTTTTTTAAATGGTCAAATGATTTTGAATTAATTTCTAGAGGTTAACTTTACTTTTGGAAAAGCTGTGATTAAGGATAGTAAAGCAAGCAAAGGTTTTGCCTTGTCAGCAAGAACAATCTTGCTGCTCTGGGGAATAAACAAGTTCAATTACCTTCTCTCTCTCCTGTGCAACTATGAACAACTATTACAAAAGTCTGGAAAAGAGCTTCTTTTTGCAATCTATCTTGATGTCATTTTGGAAAATTCTCCTAGCTTAAAAGCAAAGGAATGGGTCATAAGTTGGGTGACTATATAATTTTTATCACGAATCAGCACACTTTGAGAGTCAAAGGAGGAGCTATTAATAATTATGCTGGGACAACAGGGACAAAACAGAAAGGCTCTAGAAAAAAGGGATTTATTGTCACGTTAGTGGCTTTTTCCATGCAAAACTAATGTCTACATTAGAGGAATAAATGATGCTGGATTTTTGTCACTGGGTTTGGTAAAAAAGATGAGTTTATAAATAAAGCATTTGACAATGCGTATGGTAAACTTTTGTCACCTTTACAGGTTTTTAAAATAAAACATAAGGAATCAAAATTATTTTACTTATCCATATTGGGGTTATTGATTCATGTATTTGTTTCATAAATGCAGAGAAAAAAGATCTTATTTAAATTTCAAAAACATAGGCATGTCCTCATTCAAAATGTTACAAATTAGGGTACTTGATGAGTTTATATGGAATTAACAAAGCAACTCTGAGCAACATGCTTTTATCCATGATGGTGTGTGAAATGCTATAACAATAAGACATGTTGTGACTCAGGGTATTGACTTGGCCCCAGATGCTTTGTAATAGCCATTTGCCTGTCATATGGTTAGATTTCTCTGTTAGAAAGGTTATTTCTGGTGATGATCCTATCTCTAGTTAATTCTCATTCTTCTAGGTGGTTAAGAGAGTGGTGAAAAGTTTCTTTTGAGGTTTACAGGGCCCGGCTGATCTTAGCTTTAAATAATTCACATGTTAAGGTGACGTGTTAGAAAACCCTGTTCTATTCTGGACATCCTGGGGAGTCCTGCCTGAACATCTTGGGGAGATCCACCCGATTCTTGGGAAAGTTTTTCCTTCAGCTTTGGTGTCCTTCTTGGAGTTGAGAAACCTTGATCAGATGTTTGACATTTCTTGGCTCTAATAAAATTAGAAGCAAGCAAACATTAAATGAAGCAAATATTTACATTGAGTTATGTGGTCCCAAAATCCTACATGGTGCTATATGTACTATAATGGCCCTAAAAAATATTTGGCAAATCATTTTCCTCTCTCTCTTCCTCCCATCTTCTTTATTTTTCTTTTTTCAACCAAAATTATTTCTGTGGAAAATCATCAGTATATAAACAATTATTTCTGTTAATTTGTAATATCTTCAGTGTAAAAGCCAGTTTTCAGATTACTTGCTTGAGATGCAGGTCACATATTGTGGGGTCCCAATATTTGATGAAACTTCCTACTGTCATATTATAACTGAGTTTTAAAATATGACTCAGAAACTCTGTTTAATGAATTAGGAATGTCAATTTTATGAGTCTTTCTGCAGTACACCACATGAATTTTTAAATTGGTTTTAGGTCTATCAAAAAAAAAAAAAAACCTTCATCTTTCTATCTTAGTGCTAAACATCAGCGCCTAACCCAGACATGATTCATCATCTTTAGCAAAAACACTTTGATTTCTAAGTGATTGTGTCACCCAGAGATCTAAGTGCCTCACAAACACCAGACACTGACCACACCAAATTATGGTCTCACATAATCAGACAAGACACCACTATTATAAAATAGTGTTGAGTTACTTAATATTTAATAAAAAAGCTATTACAGTTCATGATAAAATATAAATTACCTGCAAAATTATGTTAGGACAAGTGGTTAACCATTTGGAGAAGAAAAAATTTATGTATGATTGTATATAAAAAATTTTTAAGGACTAAGAAAAATATATATTAATACATACTGATGGAACTTTGGGATATGAAACATCTTTCTAAATATGACTGATATGTAAGGGAAAAAATGTTTTTCAATAGAAACTGATTCTTTCATATTAATCATTAGGAAAAATAAATGCTAGTACTGGGAGATTGTAAATGATTAATAGATTGATAAATGAGAGATAAATTGATAGATGATAAACAGATAGAAATTTTAAGCTTATAAATTAAGTTTATAATTTCCTGTTGGAAGTCTTTCACTCATACATTTTTATCACATCCTAATAGTTCGATGCAAACATAATGTCATCTAGAATCTAGGTCTTAAAGTATTTTCAATTTGTCTAAATTGTATACTTTTTATTTTTTAGTATACTTTTTAATATAAGTTTTATTCTAAAGACATTTCTGACCTACAGAAAAGTCACAAAAACACTGTAATGAATCCCCACATACCCTTTGGGGTAGGAAGAATGATGGCATCCCCCAAATATCCACATATTAGTTTCTAACAACTGTGAATCTATTAACTCACATGGCAAACTGGACTTAGCAGATTTGGTAAATTTAAAGATTTTGAAATGGGGAATTATCCGAATCATATGAATGTGACCAATTTAATCACCCAGATTCTTGGTGATTAAAGGCAGGAGGCTAAGCCTTGGAAAGAGATTTGAAGATGATGTCGTGTTGTCTCTAAAGAAATAGGGTACCGTGAGCCAAGGTATGCGTGTGGCCTCTAAAGTCTAGAAACAACAGAGGAACAGATTTCTCAATGAACCTCCCAAAGGAATGTAGCCTTGGTCACACAAAATGCTTACAAAATGATTTTCTGACTAGACGTTCCTTTCAATAGTTGGCATTCTAAAGATTTGTTTTGCAATATTATTAAATATTTAGATTTTGAAATGTTCTTAACCTACTACTGTCATTTATTTTATGCAAAGATCTCCCCAGTTTGGCCAGTGCAAGCCAGTCAATCTGGATCCCATGTCACTTGGGGGAACCAGTTACGTTTTTCCCTATTTTCTGACACAACAGTATTTGTAGACACATTTTGTGCTTTCACCATTACAGTGTCCGCATCAGACATTTTCCCAAAGATCTTTGACATCTTTCACTGCAGAAGATCACTTGGGAAAAAAAATGATGTGGTGTGCTTGTTCTCATTGGGTGTGCTTGTTCTCACTGGGTTGCCATTACTACTAAACTCTTTTAGAGGTCAGGGTTAAGGCATAGAGGAATTTTTTTTTTCTCTTAAGTCATTATTTCATACTGATACTTCTAATTTTAATTTAATATAGTAGTTTTCTCTTACCTCTACAATTTTGTCATTTTCCGCTACAGTAAGAACTCCAATGTCCCCAAATATCAATGCATGCATTAATGCTCTTGTTTATTCAAGTGTTGCTTTGCTGTTTCAGTTTTAGCCCTCGGGTGGGGTGGCAGGGGTTTAGAATATCCAAGTCTCAGCTTCCATAGTGGCCTTTTCTATGAGGTGACACAGATTCAAGCCAGTAATCCTGTCTCTGCACCCCAATGCAGCAGCTCTCCCACAGTACACCCTCTGTTCTGGGTGCCCACTCTCTGCACCCCCTTCTCCAGGACAATTATAGGTCTCAGGTATCCCCGATGTTAGTGAGTGCCCAAGTCTACGACCGGGGGAGGCTCTGACAGCAGCTCTCCTCCTTCTTGTGGGCTGAACTGTCCAGTATTATTATAAACAGAATCCAAGCACAGCTCTTCCTACGCCTATGTGCTGAGCCATTGCTCCCAATGTGTGCTGCAGTTGTCCGTTTTTCCCTTGTTTTTTGTTTTGTTTTGTTTTTGAATTTGTTCTACTGCAATTTAGTTGTGAGTGTTTAGAGAAGAAGACCAGTGTCTTCACTCTGCTTCCATCTTACCCAACTCTATATTAATGTTCTCATTTCTACAATATACACTGAATAGTTAAAAGTTATTACACCTGTACCACTACCAGCAACCTATCAATTAAGAGAAATTAGGATTTCTTTGCAGTTATCTCTGTCTGTAAGATGTGGGTAGCTTGTCAAGAACTATGCTCAAAAGTTGGTATATATTTAGATACTTTTGTTGTTGTTAATACATTTCCATGATTAATTTGATTTAAATTTAGATTTAGGCATTTACTCTTCCTTGCTTATTTGGTTATACTTTCGTATATAAAAAACAATAATATGTTTCTATAATTCAAAGTTATACCAAAGTTATATTCGGAGAAGTGTCAGTCCACGTTCTTCCTACTGTGTTCTCCCAGCTCTCACAGGAGAAAAGGGAAGGCACTAGTTTCTTCTGTGTCCTTTTGTGTTTGTTTTGAGAGAAACATTCAAGTACATGTTTACATTCTGGTATCACCTTGTTCCTTGTATAAAAGTAGAATATTGCATATACTCTGTACACTTTGCTTTTTTTTATTTAACAGAATATTCATATTTGGAGGATTATGGTTGCTTTGGTGGTGGGTGTGGTATGATAACACATCTGAAGAGGTACAAAACTATACCTCTAAATCATACACAGTGTGGTAAAACAACTTTATGTCAATAAAAATAATAAAATCAAAAATTGAAATAAATAAAATTATGAATAGACCAAAACAAACAAAAATCCAGAATATTCTGGAAGTCATTAGATTGGTCTCATCTACAGCCACATATATTCCATGGTGTAGATGTCCATTCAACTAATTTTTGTGTGGTAGGGAATTTTCAACAACTGAAATGTTATTTCTCATTTTTGTTTTTTTTTTCCTTTCAGTAGCTATGTAAAGATGTAGATTGCTTTTACTCCCCTCCTTTCCTCACACCTTCCCTTTGTGTTTCTTTTCTTCCTTCTTTCTTACATTAAGTTGAGTTAATTGATCTTGTATGTGTCTATTTCACCTTTTCCTGTAATACTCTAAACATTAAGCTATTTTAGGTTTATCATTGGACATTTATAGATATTTTGTTACCTATTGTATGCATATTTAAATTAGAAAAGTATAAATTAGTAATTTGCTGTATACTCCTTTCAAACAAGATACAAAATCAAATAAGCTCTGATTCTGCGACTTGGTATGTGATATTTACATAAGGGTTTTTTTTTTTGTCATGTGTTTGTCATTTTTTATTGTGAATACATGCTCTATAGATGTTTGATATGGGGGGGGGTTGATGCTAATTTTAAAGTGTGTTCCTTGTGTAAGAAATTATAACAGAATCTCTCTACACAAAGATGAGTTTCAATTTTTATCTCTTCTCAAGACTCTTTTATCTTTATTATCAGGCATAATCAACTACTTAAAATAGTTTATTCAACATTTTAAAGTATGTGGTACATCTAAGAGTGTCACAATGATAGAAAAGAGAATCAATCCATAATTCTTTTTTTAAGCAGTCAATGAAGATTTCAAAATGCTATGAGACAAAAATAAGTCAAAAGGATTTTTAAGCAGTCCTTTTATTGCTTAGCAGACAATGCCATATAATAGTAAATGTCACCTATAGTGCTTTCTCTGTCCTCACCTATTAAATTTTTT
The DNA here is from genome assembly GCF_964194135.1 of Talpa europaea. Classification (NCBI taxonomy): domain Eukaryota; kingdom Metazoa; phylum Chordata; class Mammalia; order Eulipotyphla; family Talpidae; genus Talpa; species Talpa europaea. Next base: position 102,655,722 of record NC_140077.1, read on the forward strand.
TCTTTTGCTTCTTATATTTGGGAGTAAAGAAATCAACCACTTTCAAAGGACAGACAAAAGGAGAAATTGTTACCTGGCCAAGCTCTCACAAACAACCCTATGAAAATCCTTTCATATATAACCTAGAAAACTGCCAGTTGTGAGCCAACTGCTATTCTTTTCACATTCAGAACACTGAAAGCCAACTTTTTTTTTTTCCTTTTCTCCAGGGAAACACACACAGAAAAAGAAAGAAAATATGCATAATTCATGTATGTGTGACTGGAGTGGGGAGAGTAGGAGAATGTAAGAGAGAGGTTTCCTTCCCATTATTAAATATGTAGACATTATTATCTTAAACATAATTGCCAGCAAGTTCAAGAACTACCGCAGGGTATCAGAAGCAATAATGAAAGATATAAATTCCATCTCTTTCTAGTTGAAGGAAGACATACCAAAAAATTGGAAAATATCTAGAAACCCCTCTATCTACAAGAAGATCACTAGGTGCCTCCAGGAAAAATCATCCCCAGGATAGTTCTATGACCAACAGGAAGCCATGCTCTCACTTCCACTGGAAGTGCCGACTGGAGCTAGGGGTTGCCATAGTTGCCTGTGGCCTTATTTTCTGGTCAACTGGAAAAGCTTTTCCACAGAGGCTGAAAATGAGGGTAACATCCTGGAAAAGCAAGCTGGGAAGATAAAAAATCAAAGATCAGGCACTAGTGCTTACTCAATAGTTTCTAAATATATTCACCACATATGAATATTCAGTTTCCTGAGGCAATTTATTTCCTTCCTTTTATTAGGTGGTTTTCATTTTGTTTCTGTTAATTTTAAGTAAAATCAATTGTGTTAACACAATCTTCCTGTCATACCTACCCAATCCATGAGGTTTATATATGTACAGTGTGTACAGTCATTATTACATTTCTATATGTAGGTGTGTGTGTGTACATACATATATATGTCATAGCACATCCTGTGTGCATATGTGTAGGTGCAGATATACACATGCACATATATAAAAATCATGAGTAAAAAGATTTGAAAATCCATAACTTGCTTTCTAAAATAGTGCTGCAATGAACATAGGAGTGCGTATATCCTTTCAAATACGTGTTTTTATATTCTTCAGAGTGATATCTAGGAGTGGAATTACAGGATCATCTAGAATTTCTGTTTTTAGTATTTTGAGAAGCCTCCAAACCAGAGGATTATGGGTGCTTGGGTGATGGTTGTGGTGTGGTAATATACAGTTGAATCAAGTAAAGCCTATATGCATGTAACTCATATGGTGATGCAAATAAATGTTGCCTCAATAATATAGGAGGCAATTTTGAAAATGAGTTGATGGTCAGTCTGAAGAGACAATATTTCTGAATTTTGACAAGATGTAGTGAATGCTTTACATGGACTTGGATTTCCTCAAGTTTCCTGAGTTTAGGAGAGATAAATATCTCTCTGTTATTCAGTTTGGAAGTATGATAACTTTAGAGAAAGAAGAGTGATGAAAGAAAATATTAAGCTGTTTCCAGCAATTTGTGCTTTAGTGCAGTATTTCTACAAACCATTCTGATGGTTGAAGCCCTAATTATCAAAGCTCCTTGTTATGACTATAGTATGAATTTCAGATCTCAAAGCTGCTAACTTTCACTGGAATGGTAAGATTTCACTTAGAACTCAAGCCAAATGCATATACTGACAATATGAATGTATTGGAGGGAATCCATGTTACAACTGTATAAGCATTCGATTCAATTGACAATAAAGTGGGGGATACAAACCTTTTTGCAAGGTGTGGAAGACTGGTAGCATGGATCAGACAGTGGTGGGGATCCAGAGAATTCCTGGCAGCCATCCACAGGAAGGAGGAAAAGCTACTTCTCAGACCAACAGTCACTGGTGGCTTCCACCAAAGCTTGTTAAAGACTTCAGAAGTTCAGAGTCCATAAATATCTCAAATGGCTCAACCTGGTACCCATGTTTATAACACTTTTCAGAGGTATCTTGTCAGAATTACCTTGTTTTAATGGGGCTTCTGGACACAGTCAGGTTATTATTGTCCTGACCTTTTGCAAGTCTTTTTAGCAGTGTCTTTGTAAACAAGTGGTTGCTTTTATAACTAATAACTTAAGTTACTTTATCTCAGTTGCCCCCACCACTCAATCTGTCAGGGTTATTACAATTTCAATGCATACAACAGACTCTCATCATCACCTCATCCCCATTTAATTTACACATAGAAAAAAATCTTCTACTAACATTATTTTATCATATTGCTCCACCACTTAAAACACCAGGGTACCTCTTTATTGTTTACTGTCGGAGCCAGCAATCTGTGCACCATGTGTGCAAAGTTGCTATAAAAGTTTTTTTAAATGGTAGCAAGAGGATTTTGTCTGGACAATATTATGAAGTTGCCAGAGGTTGTATCTTTCTATTCTTACTCCCTCTCTCACAACACCCATATTATTTTCCCTCAGATTCTTTTCCCTGGTTTCATGCCATTTCAAAGCATAGATAATGAACCCTTCTACCAGCTCTGCATCTCTTGTCTGCTCTGCAATAACCTAACCAATCTGTTCCTTACTACCCAAGCAGAATTATGTAGAGTCTGTAACAGAAATAGTCATTTGCATGATTTCTTTGAATTCCTTACTTTGCTAAATGGAAAATTTTAGCCATTAGTTGGTGTTGGGTGTTGGGAGAGTAATGGTGGGGGAGGTGAATGTTTGACTACAGGATTCCTAAAGAATAGGAATCAATTATTTTTTGAAGTAATCTATTATTTTCATTCTGAAAGCAAAGCAATACTGCAACAAAATTTGGTAATGCCAAATTATGGGCACTGAAGAGTTTTAAGCAGGTGAAAGATAGAGTCGAAAATTTCTTTTACTCTCTCTAGGCTTGTGAAGACTTTGAGTCAGTAAAGAATTTTGAAAGGCTAGGTAATGTTTAATAGAGAAGATTTTAAATATTAGAATAAAACTAATAACTAGATATATTTGGTAAATTATTGCCTACAAAAACCATTTCTTAATCTGGCCAAGAGATTAACCATGTACACAGAGAAGAGAAGAAATCTGGATTTGGAAAACATATAAAAGTTTTGGCCTAATCTCCTCAAGAAAGAAATCAAATATAGTATCCAAAAAATGGAAGAAAAAAAATCTAACATTTAAATGCCTTTCTGATACTAAGTGTTCAGAGAGTAAAATCAATGTAGTCTCCAACTATTGTAAAATGTCCATCTTTTGAATATGTATTCTGTAAATCCTCTTTCTTTTATGTTTTACATGACTTTATTTTTAATGTCATTTTGCTTGTATATTAGGAATGAGAGGAGACCACCATCCAAAAATGTTGAAGAGTGGCTGTTCATACTTATATTTATATTTACAAGTATTCTTACTTTTAGAAAACTGAATTGAGAATTCAGGTCTTCTCTAGATCTCATACCATCTTTTACCAAGAAATATGAAAAGAGTAAATGTACCTAGAGTATTACAAAGTGTAAATAAACCTTCACACAGTGCAGACGTTGGTGCAAAATAGCTTTGAATTCAGGGAGAATGTGACCTGAATTGTAGCCCACCTTCAGAAGTGCTGTTTGGGGAAGAGACTAATCTCTCTGAAGTAATGCTACTTCCCAGGGATGTACAGGAACAAAATCCTGAAATATGTGTGATTCATAGTAATGTCTGCAGTAGAACAACAAGAGCTCGGAATCAGCTACTGAATTGTATACACTCCACTAGCCCCTGACAATAGAATAGAAAGGTAGACATATTCCTTGCCCTCAGAAATCACTAAGATAACTGAGCAATCAAACAATTGTAGTAAAGTTGGTACTCAAAGAGGAGAAGTAGAACTTCATTTTAAAAGATTGTGACTGTAGGTGAGTGAAAAGATGTTTTTGGCAAGACTTTCCAGAAAATTCTTCTGATGATTTTTAGCCATTAGAAAAACCTCAGTCTGCCTGCTTGTGAGCTGTAATACCCCTTGGGGCTCGTCAATTCAGAGTAAGTCTGAATCATTTATTAAATTAGAGGCCTACAAAGAGAACGCCCAGTGTGAGTCAGAGAACTGTTGCTAACTCTCAGATTGCCCGCTGGCTCTCTGAGGTTTTGCTGAACACATCCAGTGTAGGAGAGCCAGGACAAAGGACATGGGCACAGGGATGTTTAAACTTCCCAAATCAATTCCTTTCCTTTAATGCTTCTAAGCATTGTTGTAGTTTTCTGGCCTGAGGGCCCAATGCAGAGATGTGTCCTTTTGCCAAGGAGAATGTAACACTACATCAAGGGATTTAAGCCAAAGCAAATGGAAGCTGCTTCACCTATTCAAGGACAAGAACTGGAGTCTCTCTTTCTCTTTCCTGCCTATTTTCTCACCGCTCTTTTCAGATAGTTCCCATAGTCTGACAACATCTCACCCTGTGGAGTGCTTAGTGGTCTGTTATTTTAGGAGCTGGAATCTCCCTTGAAGAGACTACTCTGAATTAGAAAAGCGTCTGCAGGTTGAGCGGCTATGGAATACAGTTTGAAAAAATTTCAGTCCAGTCAAAATGGAATCGGATGATTCAAAAATTATGCATTTTAGAACAAAAGCAAGAAAGGCAAATTTCCTGATTTGAAAATAAGGTGACTCACCTCATTTGATTAAATATTGAAAGTAAGTAAGTACAGACCCTCTTTCTTATTTGGACATTGCAACGTGGAGTAATACAAGAGGAAACATGCTGGCAAGATTTTAGTTTAAAAAAATTAGAAAACAAATATATCTGGCAATAGCTTTCTGCAGATAATAAAAAACACTCAAAATAGTTTTTATCTTTAACACTGTCTTCTCTAGTATCATCAAGCCATTCCTCTGTTCATAAAAAGAACATCTGAGAATACTTTCCTACAATGGCAACTTAATAACATCCTTCTACATTAACTTGTTAGAGTCGATGATTTTAAATTTTTTTAAAAATCTCTATATTCAATAAGATTTGCATTTTAAGTCAAAATAATTTCATGTTTTAATTATCAGCTGCTTTGTATAATAATTTTTTCGAGAACAGATTCTAACAGTATTAGCTATAAACAAAAGTCTATGTAGCCAGTGCGAGGGCTGGCTCTGCCCTGCGCCCGGCGCCACGCCCTGCCATTCGGTTCTGTTTGGAGTTGCCTGGTGTCACAGGCAGGGTTTTTAGCTTACTGCCACCTTCAGGGAGTTTTGCAGCTTTGCCTGACGCCTTCTTTACACTCCATGAAGTCTTTCCAGGAACCTCTGAAATGTAACCACTGCCATTTCTTCCCATAGCTTCACCCTTCATCTAATTAACATATAAAAAGAATTAGCTGCTTCTTCAGGACTTTATTTATCCAGGTCCATGGTGACCACCAGCTATACAGTGTAATAGCAACACCTTGCAGTGTAATGTGCAATTGTTCAGTCTCCTTGATAAGCGTATTAAATTCACCATGGAGAAAAGTTCATTAACCAAAATTCCAGGGCCTCTTTAGTGATGAGTGGGAGAATGGTCTATATTTCCCAGAGGGGCCTCTTTTCAAATTTTATTTTATTTATTTATTTTTACATTTTTAAAGGGCAGATTTATTAAGAAAAGGCAAAAGAAAAAGAGGCAGCTGTATAGACAGGTGAGCAGAGATCTTCTCTTAGGGGGACTCCAGGAGCAACTGCATCTTTTAAAGGAGCGGTGTGGAAGCTACTTGAAATACCAGCAAGTTATTTGAAACACTCTTGCAGTCTGTGCTGACGCCTAATCTTCAGGGTGCTTTTGTGATCTGGTGTTTGGGAGATAGAGAAAACTACTGCTTAATATTTCAGCATGATCTTGAGTGGGTTGAGCAGCCCACAGTGTGTCATAAGTAGAGACAAACAGCAAATGGAAGTAAGTCATGGGAAGTGTGGGCAGGACCTTGACCTGCCCAGCGCTGTGGGGCTGAGATCAGGACAGCCTTACCTCAGTCACCAGGAGGCAGAATGACTCTGCTGCCATTACACAGGCTGTTTACTACACAACAAAAATATGCAATAGGTCAGACAGTGCTCGTAATCAGAAAACTATCAGCAAGTATGCAGATGATGTGAGAAAACAGGCTGTCCCGACAAGGCAGGAACCAGCAAGAAATTTCACACATAGTTTGCAGTATGATTTGAAATTACAGTCATGGATATTCCTTCCTTCCTTCAAACTGACTCAAGTGATAAAAGTCTGTCTAGGCCAAGAAGTAAGAAAAAACTCTCTGGCCTTAGCTGAATAACTATTTCATTATTCAGTGTTTTTTTTAGAACTTAGCAGCACACGTACTTACCATGAAGACTATAAGCAATGACCCGGAGTAACCCGATCATGAATCAGATGTGTTTTTCTAGGTCCCTATAACACCTTAAGATGCATCCCTATTACAGTCAGTCTTGAAAGTATGCACAGATAGTACTACATTAAACAAAATCACTTTGTTCTTAGATTTTTAATTAAGAAAAAAATATATATTATACATCTTTATATAAAATATAAGTATAATCATCTTATATGTTTAGATATTAGATATTAGATATATATTATTATATTATTAGATATAATATACAGTATTACTATATTATTAGATATATGTCTTATGTAATAATATATAAGATATTATTAGATATGTAAGTTATATATTAGATATTAGATTTTTTAAAAAGATTTATTTTATTTGTTTATACAAGCACTGGGTACAGTCAGCAGCGTGGGAGAATTCACCAGAGTCAGAGTGGGGAACAGAACAGGCAGACTGACAAAACACACTGCTGAGGGGAGCAGTGGGCAGCAGAAGAGGTCTGCGCCATGTGGGCTCCTCCCCGGAGGCCAGGGATCAAACCGGCACTGCAGAGGCTGCGGGCAGCTTCGCAGCCCAGCGCTCAACTGCTGTGCCACCAGGGGAGGCCCAGATATTAGATATTTTAATGTGTATATGTACCTGTCTCACTGCCAAGACTTAGCTTAACATATTCCCCATTAGAATAGGTGCTGAGAGCAAGACAATTAAGATCCATTATTCTAACAGCAAGTTTCTCTTAAAAAAGTTCCACCTTGAGAGGGTTGGTTTTTGCCTTTTAATTAAAAGTGAAAACTGATCTTTCCATTAGGAGATCTTAGATAGCATACTTGATTGACATTTTGCTTGAGGAAGCTGTTGACAACTGCCCACATCACTGTCCCTGACGCTCTGCCTGCTTTCTGTTGTATGCAAGACTCCAAAGTCACTGCAAGGAAATGCAGGTGTTCTCACTTACTTTGCATTTGCTCCAGCTATCCAGCTATCAACTTGTTTCCCTCAACTACCTTTAAATTATTAAAAAAAAAAAATCTGACACAAGTTTATTCCATACTATGAGCAAAATAAGGAAATATTTTGGGAGAATAAGGAAATATTTTGGTGGTGGTGAAGAGGAGAGCCTGTCTTTCCATCACTAATTAGAGTGGTCTATACATATGAGCCATTGAATGACTTGATGGCTTTTTGTTTTATAGCTTGAGTATTTGTACTTTTATTGTTGCAACAAACACCTAGAGTAAAAAGCCTTTGCTTTCATTTAATAAAAAACATAATAGGTCTCTCATCATTATTCAGTATAAATGACAACCTGATAGGTTGGATATAGCAAAAAATGATCTAATTTCAATTAAATGTTAACCAAATAAATGCAAATCCCACATAGCTGCACTCTGCCATTGAAAATCACATCAAAAGCTCATCACAGTGTGTAGCACCACTGCAAATCAGAAAGGCAGAAAGCTGCAGAGCAGGTTTTCTCATACAGAATTTCCATTATAAAGAGTAATTTGACCAAGGTCCAAGTCATTATTATTTGTTATATAATTTTTTCTTATTGTCATCTGGGAATTCCCAGTTAATGAAAGAGAATTAGAAAATAGCCACTATGAAATTGCAGGATTCTATTAAGATTTCTCACATTTTGAGCAGCATAAAGAATAGCGTGTTGGTTTAGGTTTTTTTGGTCAGTAAATATTACCTTTTGTAAGAAATGGAGCGGTAACTCAAGTAATACGTTTGTGGCATATAAAACAAGAAGGAAGGTCTTAGCTATCAGAAATATCATTATGGCTTTTTTTTTAAATTTCTATAAGTCGGTTATAAGACCATATATGTCTAAATCAAAAACTGAAACATGTTTTCCTGGCTAGAACTTGTGGATGAGGTCACATTATTAGTTATTGTTATGGTATTCTAAAATAGTTTCAAAATTAATAGTGGTTGGGCCTCCCCGGTGGCGCAGTGGTTGGCTAGGCTAAGAAGCTGCCCACAGCCTCTGCAGCACCAGTTCGATCCCCAGCTGCTAGTGAGGGTCCCACATGGTACAGTACGCAGACCTCTCCTGCCACACCTGCTGCTCCCCTCAGCAGTGTACTTCATCCGTCTGCCTGTTCTGCTTCCTGCTCTGGCTCTGGTGAATTCTCTCACCCTCCTGCGCTTCTGACTGTACCCAGTGCTTGTATAAATAAATAAATAAACAAACAAACAAACAAATAAATAAATCATTTTTAAAAATGACAAAAGATTTTTAAAAAAATACAAAATTAATTGTGGTCAACCAGAAATATTGTTTGTATAAAAGGACTTCATTTATATTTGAAATACTACATGTATGTGTGTGTGTATACACACACATATATATATATATTCTTACAGATAAAAGCAAAGACCTAGCGCCTTTACCTATATGAAGAGAAGAGGGAGAGAGAGGAAGATGGAGAGAGAGAAGAAACATTTATATTAATGGCTTCCTATATAATAAGGAAAATGTCTTTTTTTCCTATTCTGAGAGAATCATGTACCAGGTGGCTCTCATTTGAACAAAGCCTGAAAGTGGTGTGGCAGACAGCGTTCGTTCAAGGCAGCACCAGGGTTGCCAGGAGAAATCTTAAGCTAATGTTTTGTGAGTTTAGAAGCCAGGGGATACCTTCAAATTCCACGTCAAAAGAGACTAATGCCTGGTTGCCCAGGACTCTCCCAGTTAAGCTTGGAAATTCCTCAGGTCTAGGCAGAGGGAGCAGTTGGTCGCTTTCCCAGAGCCTCTGTGTGTGGAATCCATGTGGAAAATGTAGAGTATTTAAATGCAGCTCAACAGCGCACTCCAGCCATCAGGTGGGTTTGAATCCTTTCTTCACTAGCGACTTGGTAGGTGACTTTTTGACCTCTATTTTCTCTCTCTGGGGTTCAATTTCATCATATGTAAAATGGAGATACTACCTACCTCAATAAGTTCAAGTATCAATGAAATAATATAGATGAAGTAGTCAACACCTACTGGGTTTTCAATAAATGGTCTTTTCATTTTCTACAAGTGACAGCTAAAATACATATCTATGACATTCTGGGGGGAGGAATGGCAAAGTCCGACTTGATACTAAAGCTGCATGAGACCATATTTTATCAATATATCCTCACTGTAGTAAATACATAGGGAATAAAATTACAGGGAATCAGCCTTCTTCTGCAATCACCGTCATAAATGGGAAGCAGGCTACAGACAGGATGTATGACTAGATTCAAAATGGTTAAGCAATGCTGGTGCTAAGTGCTGACACGTCACATCACTAGAGGTCCTGTTCCTTTTATTCCGAATTTCATGTTTAAAACATAAGAACAAAATAAAGATATATCACAGCCATACTATAGTGATTCATGCCAGTTATTTTGTTCCTCAATTTTCTTTTTATTGGGTGAGAGAAGAGAGGGAGGGAGGGCATGACAATATAAAAGCAGCCTATAGTACCTCTATTCAGATCTTTGAACTGGGATGAAAAATCCAAATGTACATAGAGGGATGGGCTTAAAAGGCAGAGTGCTATTTATTCTAAGAAATGCATATTAATGATTGCCAGCTGGAAAGAAGGAAAGGAAAGGTTTTCATTTTTTTTAAATAAAGAAGGCTTTATCTATTTCATATTTATAATCTTCAAAAAGAGGACACTGAATCCCAGCTTAACACCCCAGATGAAACTGGGATTCCTAGACTTTGAGATAAATTGACTCGGTCAATACATTTTTGTCTTTTTTTTTTTCCTTTTTGGTAGAAGCAACCTTATTTTCTTTGATTTTTATTATAGAGGTAATCTGTGGAAATTATGACAGAAAAGACATTATTCCTTTTATCTCTATAATGGTGACCTAAAAGAGTTAATTTAGTTCATCAATTGCTTTCCTCTGTATGCTGCATATGAGTGAAACCATGCAGTATTTGCTTTTCTCCATCTGGTTTATTTTACTAAGCATAACACTCTCTACATTCATCCATGTTGCTGTCAATGGCAGGATTTCATCTTTTTTATAGCTGAAGAACATTGCATTGTGTATATAGACCACATCTTCTTTAAGCATTTGTCAGCTGCTGGCCATTTAGGTTGTTTCCAGTTCTTGGCTATTGTAAAAAATGCTGCAATAAACATGAGGGCTCACGTAGCTCTTCAAATTAGGGTTTTGTAGTTTTCAGTAATTATCCAAAAGTAGGATGGCTGGATTGTATGGAGTTTCTGGATTATTTATTTATTTATTTATTTTGCTTTTGGAGGAAACTCCATACTGCTTTCCACAATGACTGCACCAATTCACATTCCTAAAAACAGTGTATAAAGACTTTCTTCTCCAAATCCTCACTAGCACTTGCTGCCGCTTGTCTTTTGGATAATCACCATTCTCACGGATGTGAAAAGATATCTCATTGTTATTTTGATGTGCATTTCTCTAATAATAAGAAGTAATGAGGGCAGCACCTAAGGCAACCAATAACTATAGAAAGATGACACACAATGGAAGAAAATAAAATAATTTTATAAAAAAAGGTAATGACAACTTTGTCATTTACCTAATGGCCATCTGTATGTCTTCTTTGGAGAAAGTCTCTATAGAGATATTTTGCCCTTTCTTTTTGGATAGGGTTAATTTTCCTTTTAAATGTTGAAATTTATGACTCTTTGTATGTTTTCAATATTAACCTTTGTCAGATGTATAATGTGCAAATATCTCCTTCCATTCAGTAGGATGTCTTTTCATTTTGGCACAAGTTTCTTTCTCTGTGTAAAAGTAGTTTAATGCAGTCCCATTTACTTTTTTGCTCTTGTTGCCCTGACATTTGAAATCAAGTCCCCAAATACATCTCTAAGGCTGATGCCAGGGACCGTAACCCCTTTTCTTATATGCATTTTATAATTTCAGGTCCTATATCCAAGTCTTTAATCCATTTTGAATTATTTTGTGTGTATGGTGTTAGTGGTCTAATTTCATCCTTTTGTATGTGGTGGTACAGTTTTACCAAAACCATTTGTTGAAGAGACTTTCCTTGCTCCATTGTAAGATCTTGACTCATCAGAAATTAGTTGTCCATATGTATGTGATTTTGTTTCTGGGCTTTCAGTTCTTTTCCATTGGTCTTTGTGTCTACTTTTGTTCCACTACTATGCAGTTTTAATTACTGTCTCTTCAAAGTATAGTTTAAGGTCAGCAAGTAGATAGTTGTTAGTTGTTCCTATGGGATAGAAGCAAGGAACCTCTTCTGAGTTATGTCAAGAAGATAGGAAACATTCCTATTCTACCCTGAACATCAACAGAATAATTTATGGTATAAATGGTTCCACCTGGTTATATAAACCAATTTCTCCCTGTAAACACCTTTCAAGTGATGGCCCATCTCTGAAAGGATTGAATATTAACTAACTTTTGTCATCTCTCTCATAATTTTTGTCCTCATGCACCATTTTGAATAAAAACAGAATGACTCTTGCATCAGTATAACAAGTTCACATGTATATATGTTGTACTTTTTGTGAATTTTGGGGACTGTTTCACCTGATTGCTAATGCTACAGGAGTCATCATTGTTACTAAATGCATAGGTGCAATTCATAAAAAAAAATTGTGAATACTGAAAGTGAAATCAATAGTAAAAAAAAAATTACTTAATTTAACTTTCAACTTCTAAAATGAATATAAATTTCAAACTTCTAACAACTATTAGTTTTATATAGCAGTTTTGAATAATTTTTCTCAAATGCTATTTTCTTAATCTGTATTATCCTTCTTTTTATGGCAAACTGGGGAAGGTTCTGCACACCTTTTTCTTTAAGAAAAATATTTTCTTTAAGAAATTATCTAAAAAAACTTTTTTCTAATTCCACATTTGGTAAGAATTATGCTACCATAGGTCAAGTTGCTATTTGTTTTATTTGTGTCTTTATTCAGTCTTTTGTAATATAAGAAAATTGTATATATAGTTATAAACATTGCCTGCTAATATAGAGTTATAACAAAATCTAGAAGGAATATTATAAATTATCTTTTAGATTTCACAGTAAGTATCTTATAAGAACTATTATAATATCAGCCTTGATTGAGAATTCAATATTTATTTTATTATTTACATATATTTTCATTAATTTTTATGATATCAAACACATACATGGTTGTGATTGTCATTTCCATATTTTTGTTCTTTTCTGTCATTTGAAATTCAGTTACACACCTGTTGTGCTTCACTGTTAATGGAAGGTAATCCATATCTTCTTAAATTTTTATATTAACACTAAAGGTTAAAAAACCTTTCCCTGGAAAATTCACTATTATGAAAATTTATTGCACTACTTACTCAGTACATAAAAGTAAACTGACTCTTTCCATCCTTTCAGTAGACTAACAAGTCAATTTAATGTGTATTTAATAGAGTATCTATTTCCTTTGAATTGCTACAGTTAAATAACATAGAGCATATAAGATTGGTCTACCAAAAATATAATACATCATAAATTATCCTAAGCAGAAAGCAAACTTAGAAAATCATGATTCAGTCATGATTACTTACTAAAGAACACAGAAACAGAGCAGGAAAATTCATCTGTGCATGGAAACATTCTAACCTTTTGAAAGTTTTCATAATACAGACAAGAGCAGCCCCCAGGTGATCTTTAGAAATAGAAGGTATTTGAAACACTGCAGGAAATTTGGTTTGCTGATTTCATTCCCTGTATGCAAATATGCCTTCAATTCAACATTAACAAAATAATCTGCTCCCTGCCATCCACACAATGCCCAAACTTTCCAAGAAACCATTGAATCCTTCTCTAGCACTCATTCAGGGCACTTAAAAATGTCTTTACTGACTAGACATACTCATAGTTTGGGCTCCAATTTTAATTATACTAATGTATATAATGTGTTTTACTTAATGTAGTTTGTCACACCTGTCCTTGTTTTCCAATCTATAAATCTACTATTTTTTCAATCCTCTATACTGTACATATAGATTTAAAGTTAAAAAATAAGTAATATATAATTTTAATATTGTTATCTGCATATATTCTCTGCATAGTTCTCTGCATATATCTTATTCAAATGAAGTTAGGAGTAAGTAATCAATGGTAGAGCAATAATAATGGATAACTGATAGAGTAAAATAAAGATTTTTGCTCCTAAGGAAATATCATTATTCATGTATGGTTTTAATCTCTTTATTGGACTGGAAATATCTGACCCGCTACTGAAGTCAAATCTGTTTGATCACTGTCAACTATAAGCCATTCTTTTCTTAACTAAATAGACAGGGTCCTAGAATCACAGTGCTGTGGGCCAGAGAGCTATTTAGAGATCTGCTTTAAGATCTTCATAAACAAATTCATATAGTAAATGAGGGAAGTAAATTAAAAAGGCAAATAATCTACTAGCAGAAATAAAGATTTGATGATAACAGAGTAAATAACCAGAGGAGTAATTAAGAAGGGACTGGAATGCCATCAGTTCTTGTAGTTAAGAGGATCCAAATCTACCTTGAGGTTTACAGATGCGCCACATTCCGTGGCCTGAAGAATCACCCCTGTCGGAGAGCACTTTTCAGCTACTGTATAAAACAGCCACGTCTCTCAAAGTTTTGTCAAAACGATTTCTTGAAAAGAAACAGCTGGGCATTGGAGGTCATTGGGAGTGTAAGGGAATTCTAATTTAAAATGCATATCTCTGGGCCTCAGACTCTGGAGAAGGAGCCAAAAGTTAAACTTTTTACAAGCAATCTAGGTGATTCTCACATACTTGAGGTCTAGAGAATCCCTGTGATTTTGATTATGTAACTTGTTCACAGTTATTTTTGTTTTCTTTTTATGCTATATATTGTTTCATATTAATTGGCAATAAAATACTTTTGTTTGTAGAAAATGTTTTTTTATTCTACTGTTAGTCTGAGAGAAAAGAACCATATAAAAACAGATCCCAGGATAAGCATGTTCAGTAAGTAATAGTCCAGGGTCCTCCCTGGTGGTGCAAGGGCTTAAGATGCAGCCTATGAAGCTGTCCGCAGCTACTGCAGCACCAGTTCAATCCCCGGCCACATGGCGCAGCAGACCTCTCCTGTCTCACCCGCTGCTCCCCTCAGCAGTGTATTTCAGTCAATCTGCCTGTTCTGTTCCCCACTGTCTCTGGTGAGTCCTCTCACCCACCCTCCACACCTCTGGCCCGTACCCCGATTCTTGTACAAATAAATAAATCTTTAAAAAAAGATAATAGTCCACTTTCCAAAGAACTTATGAAAAGGAATGAGAGATAATTTGAGTGTTGTCCAGGGCCAAGAAGTGGGCCCGTAACCTACTGAAGAGACAAAAATCAGAAACCGATAAACTCAGCAACTTGTCTGGATGGCAAAAAATAGAATTTTAACTAACACAGAACCTTATAGATCACCCTAGCTTTTCCCTACTTTTTGTAGAGCTGCATGGAATTCCACAGCTTCTTTAGGAACTAGGAAAACACAACCTCAATGACTTTGATGTAGAACCAGAAGCTCAGTTAGGGACTATGTAGGAAAATTTGGAAAAATAATATCAGAATCAGCAACATGGAAAATTAAAATTAAAATAGCATGAACATGGAAAAGTATAATTCCCCAACATCAATCATTTATGAAATAGAGGTTGAATGAGATGACCTGGAGTTTCCTTGGTTATAAGTATTGTAATCTGTGGGAGTTCTAAGCATTACTCTCTCCAATTCATCCAGAGGACTCTCAAGATGCACATAGGGAGTCTACAATATACCCCAATAGACCACCATGAGGAAGAGAGTTTATAGGAGATTTTAAAGCAATTATAGATACAACTGTTTGGGGTCAGTCATTTCTTTCTTTGTAATCTTCTTGTGCATGTGTGTTTAACTTACTTTCTTCTTCACTTCACTGCAAATGGTTTGGTTGACCAGAGTCCAGAAGTGGCCATTAAGGTGGCTTCTTGCTGCATCTTGGGACTCAGATCAGCTTCACATCTGGCCTTAAATAAAATGCCCTTAATGTCCCCACACAGATCAGCTATTAAACTACTATATGAGAATCATCCTAGTGTTTTGGGACAATACCCTTAGGTAGTGAAAAAAGTATTTTTTCCTTGAGTCTCCACCATATACATATCATTAGGAACCTGTTAAGAAGAGCCACCTAACAGTATTTGATTGAACAGGGTCCAATTATCTATTTTCACCTCTCTAGTGATTAATAGTTACTAAATTCAAAACTCACTGTCACAAAATAACATTTTAGATTGTCTTGCAAATAATAATTTTATTTCTACTGCCTGTTAATTCTATTGCATCAAACACTTGAGCAGGAAATAGTTATTATACTAGAATGACATTATCATGGATCAGGAAATTTTTGTTCCAATTTTGTACATAAAGAATGCCTCTTTCATATCCAAAAGGTCGGTGGAGGCCTGATGAATGAAGTGCTATGAGGTTTTCTCCATATACCTTTCTTTAGAGAATTTTATAGTTAATTATAGTGATTTTATATGTTATAATTTGCAATAGTTTTCAAAAAGTTTAAAGTGAGCAGTGAATAAATCAAATGTGTCTTAGATCATTAAAATGTACTACTTTTATAAATAATGCTTTAGCAGACTACAGGGTTAGAATAAATTTGTGCAACTATATTTAAGGAAAAATAGAACCACACACAGAAAAGTTTACTTCAATTTAAAGTGTTAAAGAAATAACTTCTGTGAGTGAACAGGAACATAAATTCTTCCACAAAGCCTGTGATTTTAGAAAAAGAGAAGTTTGTCTATTTCAAGAATTTGTTTTCTATAAGGAATTACATTAGATCTATGAGTTCAGGAGAGAAAAGTTTTGTCAAGGAATCAGAATTTACATATAATTTAACCAGCCAAGACCTTGCTATGCATTGTTCTTCTGTGCAGCCCCAAATGCCTTAGTATTGAAATAGTCTCTTGCCCTTTGATGGTGAACAATGCAGAAAAGAAGAAAGGGAAAATTTATTTTAATCCAAATAGATCAAAACTTAACTATCTAAACCCTTTTACAATAGGGAAATGTAATACCTGAGACAAGATACTTGCCAATTTTCACAATGGCTAAGAGAATAAAAGAGTTACACATACTTACCTCCACTTATTGTCCTTGTGAAATGTACATATGCTATAGAAATTAGTTTGAGGCTGTCAATTTAAAAATATATTTGTACATGATCAAGATGCCATTTAAGGAGCTAAAGAACATAACTGATAGCTCAGTAATAATTATTAGTAACTCAGATATTTTTCTTCATCCTCCATTATTCAAAATACAGAACTATGATTTTATGTGGAAAATGTGATTTAAGGCATGAAAATTCAATTTTCAAAATCCTTTTCCTGTATAATTTCCAGCATTGAAGCATCATTTTATTGTTGTATCTGTAAAAATGGAGATGACTCTTACACACAACCACCATTCCGCATGCAATTGCATTCCTGCATATTTATCTCAGACAAAAGTTTGAGATTCACAAAACCTTCACACAAATGTTCATAGCAACTTTATTCATAATAGCCCCAAACTGGAAACAACCTATATGTCACACAAGGAATGACTGGTGAAAAACCACCATGGTGCATCTGTGTCATGGAATACTACACAACAACAAAAAGAACTACTCTCACACATCAACAAACCTTAAATCTGGTATGACTTAAGTCATACCAGACTTTGAGTGAACAAACCTTAAGTCTGGTATGATTACATTTTTATGTTATTCCTGAAAGGACAAATTATAGAAATGGAGAGCAGATTGGTGGTTTCCAGGAATTAAAGATGGTGGAAGGGCACTAGTGGTGAGCAAGAGAGTAAGTAGATGTGGTAATAAAAAGCATTTGGCTGGATTCTTCTGGAAATGGATATGTTCTCTATCTTGACTGTATCAATGTCAAGTTTCTAATTGTGATAATGTTCTGTTGGTTTTATAAAATGTAACCAATGGAGAGAACTGGATAAAGAGTTTATGGGATCTCTATTTTCTCTTCAATTGCATGTGAATCTACAATGATCTCAAAGTAAAAGTTATTTTTAAAATTTATTGATAAAACTAAAATAAAATTAATTTTAACAAAATTCTATCCTAAATGAATCCCCAAGGAATTAGATATAGGTCCAAGGAATTAGACATAGGTGGTGTGTGTTTTTAAATTAAGAACTAGAAGTGTATCATCATTAAATGATTTTCCTTCAACTTTCAGGTGAACAATTGCACAGAATTATTACACTACCTAATGAGTATTAACTTGTTGATCTTCTAATTCATTTCTCTTGGGCTAGAACAAAAGATAGAATTATACTAATTACTAAGTAATACTAAATATTCTTTAAATGGAAGCAAATTAAAGCCAAATAGTAATTTTCTTAATGGCTCTCTAGTGCATGGAAACTTTTTTAATGTAGTCATTAAAAGTCATATTCATACTACTGCAGTGAATGTACCACTGTATCAATAACTCTGCTCAGTGGGTGACACTGCAAGCCTGACTCCATTGGGAAGTCACTTTAGACCAACAAAAGTATTAAAAAAAAAAAAGAGTAATATTTACCTGCTCTAAGGTAGATACACTAATTATACAAAGTGTTAAGTTAGCTAAGTAACAATGAAACTGAGCTAAATGGAATGTGGGGTCCTTAAATTCTAAAGACCCACTCCAGGTCCTCACAAATGGAAGATAATAGTATTCGAGGATTGTGGGGTATACAATACAAACATGATCAGGGGAAACACCCTGGTGAGCCAGGTCATTGGATAAGATGCACGAGAAGACAGTGAAATTTAAGAACTTTTGACCTAACAATGTGACCTCCCAACAAACAAACACAAGGGAAAATTTATCACATAGGCAAAGAGCAATCTAGAAGAAACCAGGACAAAACTTACCTTCTGAATACTTTGGCTCACAGTTTTTATGTTTTTTAATTAGGTCCCTAATGAAGAGAAATGGAAAGCTTTTATCAGAACTCCAATGTGTGCCATGTGGTTGCATATATATTGTGCATCAATTAATCATACAACTTTACATTTATTGACTAGAATGAGTTTTATTTCTAAAGCTAAGATTTTTCAGAGCTCAGTAAATCTTTTGAAATGTTCACAAACTATCAAGGTAAAAAAATGCTCAGTTGAGGTGTTATTTATGGCTAGACATCTGGAGCCCAGGATGCCAAATAACAACTGCAGTTAAGATTCTGGTGCCCAGATAAGACAAAACCGATTGAGTAGAATGCATTAAGGAAGGCTGTTTTCATAACACTTGGCAGCTGTTTATTCCACACCTTAATTATATATTGTGGATTATATATTGGTAAATAAGTCATTTAGCTTTTAAGGAAAATCTGTTGCATCTACCTCAGATAGAATATATATAAAGTATATAAATTATATAAATGCAACAATGTGATACCTTAGGTGAACAAAATCATGTTCCCACATAAAGTTTTCTTCAATCTGGAAGTCATAATTCCAAAATGAAATGCTATTTCATATACCAAGTTATTCATGCACAGGAGAGACACATATATGCATTTTCATATGTTCTTGTGGACAAGATTGAGAAAAAGAAGAAGGTGCAAGCAGGAAATACATAACTGTTTAAACAGCCATAGGCAAAGGATGCTACATTATATTCAAATGTAAAACTATGAAAAGTCATCACAAAACAAAATTTAGAGATACTAGAATGATAAATCCCATCTTTTTTCAAAGGCTGACTCTGTGTTTGGTTCCAGAATGTCAAATTTGCAAGCCCAGGAAAGAAGAAAAAAATACAAATATTCCATCAACGTTGTTCAAGGGTTCCTTCCTGGCCAGCATTTGCATCTGACCAATTGTGTCTGGTCTTTTTGACACAGGCCATTCTCACAGGTGTGTGGTGGCATCTCATTGTGAGTTGGATTTTCATGTCCCTGATGCTAGGTGATGACGAGCAGTTTTTATGTGTCTGTTGACTACCCGCATGTCTCCTTTAAAGAAATTACTATCTGTCTGCTTTGTCCACTTTTTTTTTTTCAAATTGGGTTTTTTTTTAAGATTTATTATTCATGCATACAAGAGCTGGGGTATAGGCCAGAGGTGTGGGTGGTGAGAGGATTCACCAGAGGCAGAACAGGCAGACTGACTGAAATAACACTGCTGAGGGGAACAGGGGGTGAGTCAGGAGACGTCTGCTGCGCCATGTGGGTTGCTCCCTGGCCGGCTGGGGATTGAACTCATACTGCAATGACTGTGGACAGCTTCATAGGTTGTGTCTTGACCCCCTGTGCCACCAGGGAGGCCCTGGGTTTATTTTCTTTGTGTTGAGTTGTATGTGTTCTTTGTAGATCTTGAATATTAGCCTCTTGCTGGATGTAAGTTGTGCAAATATTATCTCCCATCCGATAGGGATGGTTTTAATGATAGTTTCTTTTGCTCTACACAAGCTCTTTCATTTGCTGAGTTCTGTGTGCTTATTTTTACCTTTGTTCCCTTTGTCACTAGAGTTCTGTCCCCAAAAACAACCCTTCAGCCAATGTTGTGAAGGGTTTTACCGGTGTTTTCTTTAGTTTATTTTATTGTTTACTGCCCATCCTGACATCATGAATGGGACCACAGGGCATTATTATAAGCAAAATATCTCAGAAGGAGAAAGACAAATACCTGATGATTTCACACATATGTGAAATATGGAGAAACAAAACAAAGGAATAGATAAAACTAAAGCAAGCAAACCCTAGACACATAATTGTAGAATTTAAGCTACCAGAGTGGACTGTTGGGGTGAGTGAATAAGAGGTTAGGGATCCCCATAGATTATGGTGGAGTGTTTTAGACATTTTATTGATGGGTGTTGTACAGTAACATACATTTGAGGAGATATGAACCTGTACCTCTGAATTATATACAGTGTTAAAAATCAATGTTAGCCCTCAAATAAATAACAATAAAAAGCCTAAAAATTAAAGTGCAATGTCTAAACACTCAAGACTTATAATAGTAATTTGAACACAAGAGTCTAGCTGGCAGGCAAAATTATTAAGGTGTTCCTAAGCTAATTTAATAACAGGAATAAACTTCCAGAACCAAAATAACATTAGCTTCAGTCTCACAAATACACTGTATTCGTCACTAGTCATAAATCATATGCAGTATTGATTTTAAGAGGAAAAAGGAGAGAATGTGCAATATTGAAAGAAAATCAAGGAGCTCCCAAAACATGGGTCATGATCTAAAGAACTGCTGCGCTGTCTAAGGAAAAGGTGATGTCAGGGAAGTGGGTTTTAGGCCTTCCAACATCTGCATGTCTCTCTTGTACAGCAGTGGTTGGCAAGGAAGTGGGTCAGTACAATGTGAAAGCACTTACCTTCAGTGCTTCCCAAAGAATAAATGGGTTTAAGAAGTAAGTCCTCAAATACCATTTGTACAAAAAAAGTCTAAACAGTCATTTTGTAAATATGTGGTACAATAGATATAAACTTTACATAAACAGTTATATTGCATGAAAGAAAGAGAAATAATAGTGTTGAATAAATGCTGTGTGGCTGGTAATTTTCACCTCAAGGAACTGTATTATACATTTATTTTTCACCTGCACATACCTCTTGCAACAAGGTAAGATCCATTATGATAGGAACTTGCCATTTTTACTCCTCACTTTACTTTCATGCCTGGAAATACAGGTACTCAAAGAATGCTGTTGAATGAAGGTTGGCATTTCATTTAATCCTCAAAGATTTCTGTGAAGTAGACACTGCTCTCCCAATTTCAGCAGTGATGAAAACCGGATTCATTAAGATTTAAGAACTTGCCCAATTGGCTCAACGAGACCAGTCTTGACTTCAATACTCGGGCTTCTTACACTGCATTTGAAATTTTCAGGAAAAAAAAAAAAAACAGGCAAAGGAAAGATAGTTAAATTACATTAGTGTGTTGCTATGTAGCCATTCTTCCCTGCTTCCCGGTTTCACTTGTTGCCATGGTTTCTCTTAACAGCACACCCACCAATGACAGCTTAGCTCTCGACAATACCTACTAACCCAAAAATAGGTAACATTTCCAATAAATTAGAGCTAGGAGGGTGATCTATTTATCCTCTCCGCTCTATTTCTGTATTGCTCTCAATCCTGGTATGTAAAAAGGGGAAGAACAAGATTCGACTTCAACGAGTATATGCCATGCTAGCAAATGTCAAAGTTTAATTAATCCTGGCAGGCAGTGCTATCCTGGGTAAACAGTGATGTCTTTTGTCTTTAGATTTAAGTTATGCAAAGCATTTGACACAGTACCATACTTTCATATTTATTTGGGGGGGGAAGTATAATAAAAAGGTATTTAGCCTTTTTATTATTTTCTTCTTTTAATGTAGGACCTAATCATGTGGTTCAGAAACTTGAACTATAATATGAAACATTATAAAACAGCAATACATATTAGGAAAGAACAGATTTTGTGCATCCCTATTATTGGAAATTATGTTTCTTCACCTAAAACGGAAATAACTTAACATAGAAAATTAGATCTACAAGGAATCATGAAATCATGAGCTTTAACATGTTCATTTTGCAATTTTAGAAAGTATGGGCTCAAAGAGTATCAGTGATGTGCATTTCACAGCTAGATAGTGACAGATTGAAAACCAAACAGAAGTTTCTCAGCTTTTTCCTAGTGTTTTTTTTCACCAAAACATCTGTTTCTTATCTTCTAGAGATGATCTAAAAGTTTACTAAAAATCAAGAACTAGAACATACTATCTCTTCTCAAAACACAATCCATGTCTAATGGGATATTTAGAAATAAACGTTTTCTCATTTAAACCAACAGAAAGACACCAACAGAAACAAAAATAAAATTATAGCAACTGCAAGTTAAATATTTACATTTCCTATGTTTTGCATATTTTTTATAATTGGCTTCTATAGCTGACATATCTTATATATTTTGAAAGGTGGCTTCTCTCTTAGTTGAAAATATCTCATACATGTGGCTGAGTACAATCCCTGATCTCTCTTTCACACACACACACACACACACACACACAAGCACATGTGACAAAAGAAGTACCAAGTAGAGCTGTTTTAATTTTTTAATGACAAGTGGGAGCTCAGAGGTCTTTGATCTTTGCTTGCCATCCACATGACAGACTGGTATTTAATGTAGTTCATGAAAATAAAGCAAATCAAAGTCAAACATTTTTAATTAGTGATTTAACTATGTGATTAATGATGCCTTCTTAAAGAAAATGCCTGTATCGGTTAATGAAAAACTCATTTATTTCTAAAAGCTGGTTTCTTCTACTTAATGACTTCTTCTAATAGGCAGATAAATTGAACAACAACATATGAAACCTATTAGCCTGAACATTTCACAAAGAACAAATTTGAATATTGTGTTGCAGGTTGTTGATCAACTAGTGGGAAGCTAATGAAACAACATTACACAAAGGTCTCTGTTCAAGTGGCAAGTTACTAGCTTTTCAACAACTACACAACAGAACTGAATCTTATTTGCATGAAGAAGAGTGTGCACTGAAATGAAAAGCTCATACAAAAAGATTAAATTAGCTTTTGAAAACACAATTCTGGTTGTGTTAATATGCTGTATTGATTCACTTGGGAGACATTTCAACCGTATATGAAATACACAGAAAATAAAATTTACCCCAAGAAAATAAGTCAGGTAAGTCTTGAAACATTTGGTTGAAAGTACTGGCAGTCCACAGAAATCAAAGGTGGGTTTTTTGTTGTTGTTGTTTTGTTTTTGAGAGTCAGTAGAATATAATAAGCAAAGACTTTGCTTCTAATGCCAGCTGAACTTTGCACAGGTCCAGTTTAGGTAATTTCACAGATAAATGTCTTTGTAACCTGAACTTCACTGACCCTCAGTGGACTCATCTGTTAATTGGAGGTAATAATATTATCTATGGTAAGAGATTCTGGGGAAGTGAGATGATGTATGTAAAGCATTGAGCACATACTAGTTGTGGTGCTGTTTTTAAGTGCAATTATTATATTATATGACAGTAAGATGCAGTTAATATCCTCACCAATTCGCTGTGCTATCACTATGTAATAAGGTTCAAATAGCATACAAATACTGCTTTTTTGAAAATGTAATCAATGTCCTCTAAGCTGTTTGCAACAAAGAAATTCCCCAAGTAAAGTATAAATATGTCTGTTGTCAACAGTTTTCCTTAATGTGTCATGTATCATCCATGAGTAGAGGTAGAATTAGGTGTGGGCTATTTAACATTGCTTAACTACATGCTTTATTTTGGGGGGAGAGTGAAATATATGTTTATTTAGGGTGAGACAGTGTGTATTTATTGCATGTTATTTAATACACCGTCCAATAGCAAACTTCATTGGAACTAGTTATTCACAAACTAAAAGCTCTTGTAAGCACGCATCTCATTTCTCTCCATTTACTGATATTGTATTTTTTCTTCAAAGCAAAAATGCTGTATTTTCTTTAAAAAGATTTATGCCAGTGCCCAAATCAAATTAAATCATACTTTACTCTGAAGCACAAATGCTGTTTTTCAAAAAGATTTATGCCAATTCCCATGTCAAATTAGATTGTTCTTTTCTCTCTGATGTAACAGTGAGTTCCTTCTACCTCTGTTTGGTCTTTTTTTTCACTCTGTCTCCTATTATAACTGTCTAGACCATAGGCTATGATCTGAAATGGCTCCCGAGTACATTTTAAGCCCCTCAGAGGGCAAGCACGATCTGGCTCTTATTTACTTCTCTAGTCTTTCCCTGGACCATTATCTCTACTGCTACCCACCAGCCACCATCACCTACATGTATGCCTGTAACTGTTTGGAGGTGTTTTTGTTGGTTTGTTTGTTGGTTGGTTTGTTTGTTGGTTGGTTTGTTTATTTTTGCCAACTCTTCATGTGGCTGTCTCAGTCTTCTGATTTCAACCCAAAAGTTGATCTTTACAAGTGGCTTCCTCTGATCACACTTGTGAAGTATCCAGGCTACCTTCATCTCTCTCTCACCTGAACCATAGCAATAGCGTTACAATGGATAGTCCAGTTTCCAAGAAGACTTGCAGCCACATATCATAGCAGCCAGAGTGCTCACTCTGAGCAAGGGAAGTTAATAGTAGTTTCATAAATTTTTGTGGTAGAACCACAAAGACAGAGTAGAGCAAAAAGAGAGATAGCTAAAAATAAATGGATGAGAGAAGATAGAGGATAGATGATAGATCGATAGATCGATAGATAGATAGATAGATAGATAGATAGATAGATAGATAGATAGATAGATGATAGATAGATGACAGATAGATAGATAGATAGATAGATAGATAGATAGATAGATAGATAGATAGATAGATAGATACAAACAGACTACATCTAAAAAAAATGAATGACAAGGAATTTCCCAAGAATTCCAAATGCAAGTGGATGGGGCTCAAGCCACCAAAAGCAAAATAATCCAGTTGAATATTATTAGCAATGGTGTGGAAGGAAATGACAGAGGAAATACATTTCTAACAGTTCTAAACATTAAGGGAAAACTCACAAAAAAAAAGTAGTAATGTGCAAATTGAGGGGACTTCTCTTGGTATCAGAAAATCAGTGTACTCTACTGAAAACTGTAGCCAGGGGCCTCCCTGGTGGCGCAGCGGTTGAGCATCATGCTGCGAAGCTGCCCACAGCCTCTGCAGCGCCGGTTCAATTCCCCACCAGGGAGATTCCCACATCGTGGGGCAGACCTCTCCTGCCTCACCTGCTGCTCCCCTCAGCAGTGTATTTCATCAGTCTGCCTGTTCTGTTCCCCGATCTGTCTCTGGTGAATTCTCTCACCCTCCCGCACTTCTGATCTGTACCCCAGTTCTAGTATAAATGAATAAGTAAATCTTTAAAAAAAAATTGAAAACTGTAGCCAAATCCACAACTAGACTCCATTTATGGACAAGTGCAAGGAAACTCACAGACTCTAATCCATCTGGGCCCTCGGAACTTCTCAACCTAAGCAGGATGTGCTGAGGTCCCCATCTTTCCATCTCCTCACCAGTATTTATTTTCCCTTTTTTTTTATAATAGCTATGTTGATAGATATAAAGTAGCACATCGCTGTGGTTTTAAATTGCATTTTCCTAGTGATGCATTTTGCTTAGCATCTTATGTTTATTGTTCATTTGTATACCATTTTTTGAAAACATATTCAAATCCTTTGTCCATTTTTTAATTGTATTGTTTGTTTTGTTGTTATTCAGTTGTAGGAGTTATTTATATTTCCTGGGTATTAGCCCTCCATCGCCTATATGATTTGTGAATATTTTCTCCCATTCTGTGAGTTCCTTTTTTACTCTGTTGATAGTATTCACTGATGCAGGAAAAGCTTTCAGGTTTAATGAAATCCAATTTATCTGTGTTTTCCTTTTGTGGCCTATGCGTTTGGTATCATATAAAAGGCTAAATTCAAGGGTATGAAGAGTTTCCACTTTGTTTTCTTCTAAATTGTTCAGAGTTTTAATTTTAATACTTACTATTCATATACTTACTAAGACTTCTCATGCGATCAGCCTCAGCTCCACTGCAGTGGGATCATATTCCTACTAACCAATAGGTAATATGAACAAGCTTCAACCTTTCAACGTTAGACCTGGAAAAAATAGCAATAGCAAGAAAATTTTTCTCTGAATCAAAAGAACTAATGAAATCATTAGTGGCTAAAGTGATATGCAAGAGATAGACATAATTGAATAAAGAGGGAACTCACACTTGCAAAATTCTGTTCAGATAAAAAAAAAAACAACAAAGGTCAAGATATTTTATGAGAAAAAGTAACTGTGACAGTTATAGAGGATTATCTACTTTACATAGACTAATGTCCAAAAAAGTCAAATGCTCATTAAAATAAATATCTCACCAAGTTTTCTGTGTGTCTACAACTAATTCCTCTCTTTCTGAAAAGTCCTAAACACAGCAGCAAGCATTTGCTGAACCTGTGCTGATCAAAGTCACAAGTTGTTGCTATGGTGAACACATCTGAGTAGATTTAGAGTAGAAATATCCTCAGTGGAAAAAATACCCTTTTCTCTAATGAACCACGTCATTAAGGTTTAAGACTCCAGAGCCAGGGAACTTGAAAGAAATGTCTTCACCTTCCCTTCATGTCAAAAATAAACATTTCCAGCCACCTCATATTTTTTCTCCTCCATTTTGACAATGGGAAAATTAGCCCTGAAATTGCATAAATGATGTATTTTTTAGAGTTGGACATCAAAATAGCCAACTCATATCTAGATTGGTTTTATTTCTACCAACTTGGGAAATAACCATGCCATTGGGACAGGACAGAGGAAGAGCTCAAGTAAACATGATTGGAAATGATGTCCTATAAAAATTTTGTCATCCATTACTTGGCCATTTGCAAACCCTAGATTCTTCTTCTCTATAAAGTTGTCATAGAAACTACATCTCCATTCTAGCTCTGTAAATTACAAGGCACCTGGCAGTTAGTTTCCATGGAAGATGGGAATAACCCCAATTAATGTGTCCTAAGTGGCTGCAGACAGGACAGCCGATGAAGTTCTCTGCCATTAATGAAGACTCAGAGTCTAAATGAATTTGCAATGGGGGAAGGCTGGGGAGAGCCATTGAGAGCAGCTCTGCCTTTCACTCTCCCAGCCCAAGCTTTTATTGAAGATATGAACAAAGGAACAAGAAAATAGCACCCAATTATGTTTTTGCTTATACAGATTAATAAGTTACTGCTAAAAACAATTTTTCCTGGTTAGTAGGGAACGTGCGCAGAAGCCAGTACATCCTCAGAGAACAGGAGTCAATTCTGGCAAGAAGTTCTGTTTGCAGAGCTCCTTATGTCCTGGAATTCCATATGCAGAGTGAGCAGGTATTCTCCAAAAACTCCAACTCCCTTTATGGCTGCAGGTTCCCAACACTAAGTACAATCAGAAATGACTCAAGAACAAACCTGGAGCTTGCTGCTTCACTGTCTCCACATGTTCCCAACTCAAAGAGAGACACATTTCCTACATCTTGCCCTGCATTTGTGTCTGTCACTGTTACAGTCTTGGTGAGAAAAATGATGGACTGCCCTTTCTCATATGGTCTCCCTAATAAATCGTTCCAATTGTGGGAATGGAATCCTATTCCCATTATAAGCAGCATTTATGTAGACAGAAGAAAAGTAAGATTTCAACAAATATTCATTTACCAGGCAAAACTATCCTGAGATAACCCCATTCTAAACTGCTCAATTAGACTAATCCAGGAATTTAAGATAAACAAAAACATTAACACTGATTACAGCATCACTAGAGTATGTAACAAATTGTATATTGAAGTTGCCCTGAAGAATACCATTTCTCCCATTGATACAGACAGGCCTGTAAAACAGCTTTGGCATTTTAATACTAGTGCATTCTAAAGTTCCAGATGACAGCTGCACAGCCAACATTTTCAAGCAGAAAATGCATGCTACACAATGATCACAGCTGGACCCATCGATCAAACTGGTTTTTACTCAAATGAATTCAGTAGTTCTTAGATAATTAAACAGTGCATGTGCTAGACTTTAGAATTTTAGCCCTGGGAGCTAGATTTGGAAGAAAGCAAAAATGTAAAGCTCTCCCTGTTGATTACCTTAAGATGAAGATTTTTAAAGCCCAGCATAATTCTAAAATATTTAATAATGTCTGTGATCAAAACTGTGTGCCCAGTGGTTGTTATCAGCTATACTGGTCTTAAATTGAAGAGCATTTAAATGTAGAGACCTGGATTAAATTATAAATATTCACTCATGGGAAAGCAGAATGGTCAGTCTACATAAGAGGTTCTCCTAGCTTCATAAACAGAGCTCAAACTTCAGTCTAGGGGAGAAAGAAACTCCCAGCCCCAGGATCTCAGTGTGACGTTCTGGAGTTCCCTGTCCTACACCATGGACAACACTTCAGGTAGGGTGATTTTCACTGACCAATACACAAAACCATGATTCTACTGGCTCAAACGATCAATTATTTGTAAATCTGACAAAAGGCACTTCATAGGTGAAGTGGCCCCAGGGTCAGCACCAGATCCGCTTTCTTCTCTGTATGTGCCAGTCTGGGAGTAGATGCCTTAGACGTGTTTCAATCCATGTCCATTACAACAGACCTGAGAGGCAGACCTCTTGTTATTCATAGTTTTACAAATGTGGAGGTTTAGATACATAGTAGCTCATTTATCCTGAAAATATTCTATAATGTAATCACCATTGGTCTCCATTTTACAAAGAAGGGAATGAGGCTCAGAGAATAAATTAACACAAGACTCGCTGGTACCAAGTGGCACAGTTGGAAGTGAAGTCACCATTCCAACTCTATTGTCTGTGTTTGCACCATTAGGTTTTCTCCCCTCACTATGGTAAGATAGAAGAGCAGCTGCAGAAATGCCCTTGACAAGAACGCATCTAGGTGCAGAGGAGGAGCTCGTAGTCTTGTTTGTATTTTGAAGAACAGGAAGGCCACTGGCAGAGGCCCCTGCAGATTTGGACTCAGGGGTCACTTGCCAGAATCCTCACCATTGCCCAACCTGAACGGCCACCAGCAATTTGGAGGCTAGCATGGTGGGCCAGAGTCTCAGGATGACAGTCACGTACTCGGAAGGCCCCATAAGAAGGAAGCACAGAACAAGAGTTTGCTGCTGCCGGGACACAGGCTGTGAGCTCCGGAACCAGGTGTCTGCTTAGAGTTAGGTTCTTGGAATTTTGAAATATGGACTGCATGTATGCAATCACATGGCCCTTAATCTTAGCCCTTGCTTAGGAATTTCACGTCACAAAGTCATTATGCCAGACATTAGCCAGAAAAGAAAAATGTCTGAGAAACTGTATTCCCCCTTGAATATCTTTTACAGCAGAAATTCATTCTTTTGACAAATATTTGTTGAAAACCTGCCATGTGCCCTTTTTCTGAGATTGAGTGGTGAACAAAGAGTTGTACTCAGCTTCGTGGTACATATATGGTAATAGAGGAAAGCCTTAATGTATAATATATAAATTAACATATAATTGCAAGGTAGAGAGTGGTAGGAAGAAAGGTTGGCCATATTTTAGATAGAATGGTCAAGCAGAGCTTCTCAGGAAAGATGTTATATGGATAAACATTTAAATGACCTGAAGGAAGAAATAAAAGAGGTGCTTGAAGGTAGTTAGTGTCTGGGTCCTAAGATTTGACTTCATCACCTCAAACCTTATCTCTCCCACCCATGTGGACAATATCACAGGTCTGTGTCTCACGTTCTTCAGCTGTGAAATTGGCACAAGTCATAAGCATGTTGGGAGGATTACGTGAGTTAAGATATTCCACAAGTCCTGAGAGGTTGTGGGTGCTCAGTAAATGCAAATTGTTGTTGTTATCACAGAAATAGCAAACCAGATACTGCATTCAGTCAGAACAGTGTTGTTGGATACAGAAGCCAAGGTGGAGGCGTGTGAGGAATGCAGTGTGCACAGGAGAACATGGTGGGGAATGAGGTCTGAAGAGAGTTGGGGCCAGACCATTAGTCATCCCCAACTCTGGCTTCATGTTAGGACTTCCTTCTGATAAAATAAGTCAAGGTCTCTGTGAATGAAGCTCAGGTGTTACATTTTGAAGTTCAGTCCAAGAGGAAACATCACAGATTTGGGTTTTGAATGCTTAAAAAAAAAAAAAAGGAGCTTGAATTTTGTTCTAAGGAGAAAAGCCAAGCCACTGGAATGTGTGTTGTGTCCGGTTGTCTTGCTCACTTCCCTCCTCTGTCTCATTTCTGTATAGCAAATTCTTCACTATTGTTCAAGGATTTCACATTCTTTTGGACTAAAAGTCTTTTATCACAACCTCTTCTTCCTCTGGAGGCTCCAACACTTTTTCTTCACCTTCTGTTACAAAACTTCATAGACTGTATTGTGTTGTGCATATGCCTTTTTCCCCCAATGGAAGGGAAATTACTCAATAGCAAAATGTACATCCTGAAACAATGTCAAGTACATTAAGATCCTCAGGGATACTTTTGACGAATGAACATAAGGTCTTTACTTAGTAATAATTCCTTAGACTGAAAACTGATGAGATACCCAAGCCTCCATCGCTTTAGCAAATCAAATCACTCAAGAAACGTCCAAATGTTTGGCACTAAAAAACAAAGAGATCAAAGATGGTTTTATCAGGTTACAACTATTTATTGAAATTGGAAACACATAGAATGTCATGATGCAATTAAGGACAGAAGGACCAAATAAGAATATAAACTACATGTTCCAAATGTAATTTCCTCCAGCAAGTTAAATGAGCTAACACATACACAATGTTCTAGGTTTCCTAACATTATGGTATCCAAGAGTGGAGTGATGGATTCAATCTTGGAGTAAGTTGAAAATTATTGGAAAAAAAAATAGTACTTTTCAATTCAGGCTATTTGAAGCCTTTAGTGTGCATTCTACTTCATAGATAAAACTGCACCTAATTTTATGTGCACAATTTGTATTTATCAGATATCATTTGATTTTCATGGTGGTGATGAACATCTGGTTGTCATAAGTTCACAAATGGAAAAATATTGAGAGGGAAAGAAATCAAAATGACTTTCTAGGGCTCCTAAAGTGTTGGCAGTGTAATAAAGAAGAAAAAAATTAGGTTGTCTAGCTAACAAATAGAAGTGAACTGCATGCGGAACAAAGGCAGTTGCTTTACATGGGCGCTTACCTTGAACAGCAGTCTACAAACAAAATAAAAGTTAAAAATGCCTTGTAAGTTCAGGGCTGAAAGAGCATTTAAATGTCTGGCCAACTCTAGTTCACATTGTGATATATAGTTCTCTTGGGTAAAGACTGTCAAACTGAGTTAGTGTCCATGAAAGAAAATGGGAGATGGACTTTTAGATGTTCTCATGCAGCTAAAAAGAAAAATATAGTTCAAAGAGTTTTTGCCCACTGAGCTTTTCAAATAACCACTCAGTAGGATGGAGATAGTGCTTGGAAGGGAGGGCTCATAGGAATACTAAGTGAACTTGATATCAATCATCGTTTTTGAAAGTGATTCTAGAAGACTATTCCTATCCTTTTAACTTAAGAGTGTAAATAGATTCTCAAGATAATATAGTCATCCAGTACACGTGGCCACTTAACTGGTGCAGCGAATTGAGTGTTCATCGAACTAATTCTTCAACTAACCAGCTGATGTTTTCTGTTGCCTCTTAACACAGACTGGCCAATGTTGATCATAGCCTGTGACTTTCTGAATTTCCAATTTATACAGACATTGGGTTAGGGATATTGCCACAAGTGACCTGTAAAATTGATAGTAGTGGCATTCAAGGTAATCATGGTGGTCTTGATAACTTTTTCTTCTGGACACACAACAGAACTTAGATTTACTGTGGAAAACAGTGTCATTGTAAAAAACAAAGAAAAATTTTTTAAAGATTTATTTATTTATTTATACAAGCACTGGGTACAGTCAGAAGTGCGAAAGGGTGAGCGAATTCACTAGAGCCAGAGGGGAGAGCAGAGCAGGCAGACTGATGAAGTACACTGCTGAGAGGAGCAGCGGGCAGCAGGAGAGGTCTGCGCACCATGTGGGACCCTCGCCCTGTGGCTGGGGATCAAACTGGCGCTGCAGAGGCTGCAGGCAGCATTGCAACCCATCGCTCAACCACTGCACCACCAGGGAGGCCCAACAAAGAAATTTTCATAAGTTGACATTGATATTAATTATGTTTTACATATTATTCATTGGCAATCCCAAATCATCTTTCATTTTCCAAATTCAGAATCCATACAGCACCTATCTCATTTTGAATGGTCCTCTGGCCAACTTTATTTCAGAACATCGCCATCTTCATCAGCAAAGCAAGGGTTGTGTGATTATTTGAATGTTTTTCTTGTTTATTGGCTTTTATAAAGCATTCATTATTATACTTTTGTAAAAAAGAGTGGGAAACAAAAATAAGAGTGCTTATTCTTTTTATAAGAAGGATTTCAAAAACCTAACAAAGATGAATAAGATTATCTGGTCATCTCCCTCATTAAGGCCACTTTTCTAACATTAAGTCAGCCCTCAGGAGTATAGCTGTGTTAAAGTTCCCAAAAAGTGAGACAAGTGTGAATACTGGGATTGCAACTTCAAGGCTTGTATCTTAAAATTGCAGATGTAATTGAAGAATCTATTTCCTTTTTTTTATATAATTCAGCCCTCCTCTAATAAAAAAAAACAAAACTTCAAGCAGTCTTAGATCCAGAATTAATGTAACAGAAAAATTTAATCAAATTCTGAACACAGAATAAATATGAATTCTCAAAATTGGGAAATTATCCAACTGAGGGGAGATAAGGGAACAGAAGAATATCATCTGGGAATCCTATTTATCTTACTTTTTATTGAAATAACATTGCATTATAATATATAAATTTCATATTTGCATCAGTGAAAGTCACCATGTGTATATACCACATTAAGTTCATCATTAAAAGTCCAATTCTATCTCTTACCATACAAATTTGGAATTCTTAAGATGAAAATATATGAGTAAATCCCTCAGTCAATTATTGCCTTCAGGGCTGTTCAATGGAATCTGCAATATCAAAAGATTTTTTTTAATGCCCTTTCTCTGTCCAGGCTTTCTTCTTGCATCTTCCTACCCTACCATCTACCCTTCAAAGTAGATATTGAAACACAACTTCAGAAATATGAACCAGAAGCAGACAAAACAGAAACAAGTCATTCAAAGTGAAAAGTGTGTGAGGAGGGAAGTTTTGAGTCAATTCCAGATGGCGTTGTGCCATGACGCTAACACAAGTCTTTATTTTCAGTGAGAGCAAGAACAGGCAGGGTCTATAATGACCTGTTAACATCTGTATGTGAATATCATCTCCATGGCACCTAAGTACACCAGTCAAACAAAGGCAATTCACAACAAAGGCAAGACTCTATACTTTTTGTAAGTAATTAGCATTTAAACTGACAAAGAATTATCATATACCTTTGACATGTCCAATTAAAGTCTACAATACCCAATGAATGACTTTCATACTCGATTAAACACAAAGCAGAAAGCAGACACAATGAAAGTTTTTTTTAATAATAAATTTTATTTTTATATTCCCCATACAATTGCAACCCCCTTATTTTGACCCCAATCCCTCCCCCCCCCACCCCCCACCCCCCAAAAAGTGTCTCTGGTTCATAGTTTTTTGTTGATTTTGATTTTCACTTTCTTATAGTTATTCATTTTCCTGGTCCCTTATTTAAGTTTTCTAGATTCCTGCTATGAGTGAGACCATCCGGTATTTTTCTTTTTCTTTCTGGCTTATTTCGCTGAGTATGATCCCTTCCAGAGCCATCCATGTTGCCGCAAATTGCATGATACCAAGTATGTCTAACAGTCCATCTCAGTTGGTGGCAGTGGATAAGTAGAATAAGTACTGGTTTTGACAGCATAGCTACCTAAATTAATTCCAGATTCATCATTAGCCTTGTGTTTGGGGTAACATACTTAACTTGTCTTAGTCTTGGTTTCACTGCTTAAATGAGGAGAATTTTATGCAACCCATTGTAAGACTAAATAAGATAACAGATATAGACTCTTAGCAAACCATCTACCTGTTAATGGCTACTCAATAAATGTTTTTTTTTTCTTTCTGCTTTCCTCATAAAATTGTTTCTGTTACTTTGATCTAAATTTGAAATTGCTCATTCATTAGAAAAGCAGTTTATTGAGGCTATAAATGTGAAAAGGCTTTATCTTTTTTTCCAATCACTTCCCAGCCATACTCATTTGAATCTCCTTTTCCATCCCTGAAAGTCATCTCCAGCAGATTTCGCAAGTTCTGAATATTTTTTCCTTATTAGAATTTGATCCAGCCCAAGTTAAAATTCCAGTCTCATATCTCATTCATGTTTTCCCTTCTGTCATCCCTGACTCTGCTTATGAAATGGTCTAGAAAAAAAGACATGGTCAGTGCTCTCACTACCTCCCCCAGGGCCTTGTAAATGTTAAGCCCTGGATCGTGGTGACCGGGAGGGTGGACTGGGGGGGCAGGGAAGATGTTACTTCATCTTAACAGGGATCAGCTGCATCCTCCCATGTGGCTTGTTGCTCTTCTAGCCAGTGCTGACTGGACGGCAGTGCTTTCTGTGAGGCACACAACCCGGGGCTGATCCCAACCTGGGGCACCTGTGTGGGGTCCCTGGAAGACCCTCCAGAGCCTAGTGTTTAGTTCCCTGAAGTCAGAAGCTTTGGCTGATTCAGTCTTCAGTCTACAGCAGCCTCCAACTCCAGCCCAGGGGAGCCTACCCAGGACCACCGTACTGGGGTTCCCTTATGTAGTCAACATACTGGAAAGACAGCTGAGCCCAGCAACCTCTGGAAGTTTCCACTTAACATGTGAGAAACAAGCATTCTTACCATGACAAAATGGTGGGCACAGATGGCTTGGTGCCTCTTCTCTCCTCCTGGCCTGTCCTTTCTCTCCCAAGCACATTTCCCTGCTCACTAGGGCATCAGATTGAGAAGGGGGAGTGTTACCCGAGTTTGTGTCCAGCTGCAGGCTAGACTGCCCACTCCCCTTGTTTTCTGTTTTCACAGCCACCCTCCGTCTTTCATACCCTTGCCATTAACCCTCCCTTCCATCAACCAGCTTGGGAACTGGAGGCACGGGGCACTCACCAACACTAGGCTTCCCAGAAGGCTGATGACTTTTCCTTCCCCTCCCCCTCAAGCATCCTTCCATATAGTCTTGGAGATTTGGGGGTTCTCATTTTGATGGGACTGATTTGGCTGGCGCCTGGCTGCAGTTGCTGGTGGGTCTCTCTTAAATGCAGGGTAAGTGCCATTGTTAGTTTTAGCTGCTAGATTCAAGTCATGGACTTTGAAACACAGGCAAATGTGTTAATGCTGGATTCTGATCTCACAAAAGTGTAAACGGCAAAGAAATGTATGAGAAATAATGAAATTGAATAAATAGTGGGAAACACAAATATTTATTCAGTGTGCACAGTTGTCTCTCTCTGTAGTTTTGTCACATACCTCCTAGAGCTACTTTATAGATGGTGAGTCATCATCAGAAGCTCTCACAAGGGAGTAGGAAGGATTCAGCCTTTTATTTCTGCTCCCCAGAAGTCCTTGCGTTCCTCTCTAAGACAGTGATGTGTTAGTCATGGGACCCTAAGGGAGCAGCACAGGGACTGAGTTCTCAGTCTGACTGACTATCCCTGAGGTCCATGCCAGTCCTAGCTTTAGAGTGGCCAGACAGGTATTTCCCAGGAGCAACTAGTGTGGTTCCTTCTCTGGTGTGCTAATTAGCTTCTCTAACTGAACCAGCAGCTGACTAACTGGAGATGGTGCTCATCTCAGTTAAGGTCAGGCTCGGCCTCTGCTTCATTGGTGCAGCCCAAGACACCCACGTTCTCTACTGGGTACACTGGCTTGTGTACACTGGCTTGTGAGGCACGTTCATCTCACCAGTGTCTTGGTGGATGCAGTGACAGGCCCCCCTGGCCCTCAGCTCAGCAACTATGCCATGTGGGAGCCAAGTAGGATTCCAATGAGTCGTTTATGTCCAACATCATCTTCTTTTTTTTTTAAGATTTATTTATTTATTTATTTATTTATACAAGCACTGGGTACAGTCAGAAGTGTGGGAGGGTGAGAGGATTCACCAGAGCCAGAGCGGGGAACAGAACAGGCAGACTGATGAAGTACACTGCTGAGGGGAGCAGCGGGCACTGCGGGAGAGGTCTGTGCGCCACGTGGGACCCTCGCCGGTGGCTGGGGATTGAACCGGGGCTACAGATGCTGCGGGCAGCTTTGTAGCACAGCGCTCAACTGCTGCGCCACCAGGGAAGGCCCTCCATCTCATCTTCTGGCTCCTCTGTCCTTTGCAGGATGATTTTAAAACTATACTGTGATTTTTCTATCTATTGTCTGTTACTGTACCTTCTTCCAAAGTTTTCTCTGGAATTTTCTAATAACCACTGGACTAAGAGACTGAACTACCAAACACTTAGGTCACTGGAAATTTTTCAGAATGACCATCTCCTCCAATGTAAATCACAGAAGAAAAGAAACCACCCTGGGCCTCCCTGGTGGCGCAGTGGTTGAGCGCTGGGTTGCGAAGCTGCCTGCGGCCTCTGCAGTGCCGGTTCGATCCCCGGCTGCTCCCCGGCCACCAGAGGAGGGTCCCACATGGCGCGCAGACCTCTCCTGCCGCCCGCTGCTCCCCTCAGCAGTGTACTTCGGTCCTTCTGCCTGCTCTGCTCCCCGCTCTGGCTCTGGTGAATTCTCTCACCCTCCCGCGCTTCTGACTGTACCCAGTGCTTGTATAAATAAATAAATAAATAAATAAATAAATAAATCTTAAAAAGAAAAAAAAAAAAAACACCTTATTTACTTGGTAATTTCTAGAAGAAATTTTGGACATTATTTGTTGCTTTAATGTGATACAATGAAAAACTTACCACACTGTATTACTATGATGGTACCGCCCTCATCAATGATACAGAAATAATGGGGGAAAAAAGTTTTCAACAACTATAAAGCTGGAAATTAAGTCACCGTTGTTTTGTGTGAAGAAACTTCCCCTAGGTACATGTGAGAGAAATCTATGGCACAGAGAAGAAAAGTGAAATCTAGGGGGAATCCTGATCACTACAGATAATAAGCATGCCTGTGAAATTTACAAAAGTTTGTTCCTTTTTGGAAAAGATACAAGGGCATCGTTTAGATTTTTCAAATGCATGGGCTTTAATTTGACAGTTGAAAAAATATAATTGTATTTATATTTAACATGTAGGAAATAGCACACTTGAACAGAAAGTTGTTTTGTTTCTCAAGATATTCTATTTTACATAAAAAAAATTATTTGAAAACTAGTGCCCTTATGCTAAGCCTCTTTAATGGATAATGCCATGCAAATCCTATGGTTTACAACTTTCAAAAACTTCAGAACTAGCATTTCACATTTGCAGCTAGAGTAGATTTCAAAAGTATTTATGCTCTAACCTATCCGTGACAAAAAAAAAAAGCTTTGTGTTAATTTAATGGTTTTATTTTTAATTTTCTAAAATTTCCCAGGTTTTGAATCATTTTGCTATGATTTAAAAAATAAAACCATCAGTTACTAAAGTGTGAATTGATGATATGTTAAGCCAGTCACATAAAGCCAGTCTCAGGTTCAAAGTCTGGATTTTCTGAATTTCAGAGTAATAAGGTAATTTAACCTTTAATTTGCATTTTTTTTTAATTCAAGTGCTCTCTGGAGCGCTGCTCCTTCCCTGTGAGCTGCATATTTACTGCTTGTCTGAATAGCAATGTTCACTTCCTCCAAAAGGATAATTATGAGCTCTAACAAAGGTGGGATTCATTCAGACAAAGAGACTCTGGCCAGGTCGGTAGTAGCAACGTGAAGTGGAGAACAGAGGCAATTAGCAGCAATTACTGAATGCTCACTTTTCATAGACCTTTCTAGTATGTCTTGTGGATAACGTGAAAAAAAGCAACAGTCTCTATCTTCACAGTGTTGAAACTTAAATAGGAAAA
The DNA here is from genome assembly GCF_964194135.1 of Talpa europaea. Classification (NCBI taxonomy): domain Eukaryota; kingdom Metazoa; phylum Chordata; class Mammalia; order Eulipotyphla; family Talpidae; genus Talpa; species Talpa europaea. Next base: position 102,693,567 of record NC_140077.1, read on the forward strand.
TCTGAAAAGGGCATCTAGACACATGAAAAAATATGAGGTAATTTAACAACAAAAAAATGCAGCAGAAATAGCTTTTTTTTGTAGCACACTTGTCTCTGGAGATGAGACTATTGATGATTGTTTACTTGTTTACAATAGAGATTATCTAAGAAAAGAGAAGGGCACAGCCTAAGATGGGATCATTTTATTATAAAACAGAACACTAGCTGCAGGCTTTACTCGTTAGAGGAAGCGGCAGTTCATTCCCTAATTTGTCCATGGAAGACATGGTTTAGACTAACTGATAAGGTACCCTTTGAAGGAATCCCTGGGAAAATCCAGTCCTGAAAATGTGTAGACAGCTGGTCAGTGCGTGTCCTTCCCCATAATAGGATCTTATCCTAGGATTGCTTTCTGAGCAAGGAAAGTGATAGGCTACAGTCGCCCTGCCCAACCTGGGTGGGATGTCAATATCAGCATAAATAAATTATCAAAATCGAATAAATTATCAAAATCATCCTCAAAAGTTGTCGCCAGTTTTTTGAAATAATAATGAATTTGCTTTTGTCAATTGATTTTCAATTCTTCTGAGCATTTTTCCCTTAGTCTTTTCACCTTCTCTTTGTAAATGTGCTCCAGCGTTAAATATGCTTGATCAGTGAGTGAATTAGTCAGGTTCTGCTGTAAGCATGCTGTATAACAAGCATACACCAAATTTCCATGGTTCTCAGACACACTCGTTTTTCTGCGTTCACATGTTGGTGGGAGATGTGCCAATGGCCAGTGTCACTACGGCTGGTCACCTCTTCCCCAAGTGTGCAGGACAACGCACTCCAGATTGATTTGGACCTTCCCTGTCAGAATCTAGGCTGAAGAAAAGTGATCTTCCTGAAAGAAGCTACTTTTTCTGACAAAGAGCAAATGTTCCAAGAGTGCTGGCTGAACCCGGCCACAGAAGCACCATTTTAGAACAAACAGATGATTGTTTCTTCTCAATATTTTGTCAGCCAAAGCAGGTGTCAGTTGGCCAAGCCAACATTGAGGAGCTAAGAAAATAAACTCCCCCTACAGCACAGAAATGATAACACAGCAGGAGAGAGAGAAAGAATACAATGGACTCCTGCAGTTGACTAAACAGATGAATAATTCAACATAGTGTCTGGAGATGACTTGTGAACACCATTCAAAGAAAATCACAATTGCAAAAAAAAAAAAAAAAGGTGAGGAGGTGGCAATTTATGTATGTATGTATGTATGTATGCATGCATGTATGCATGTACTTTACATTTTCAAAAGGACAGGGATATTAGAAAAAGGAAGAGAGAGGCACCTTCATAGTCCCAGGTGGGCAGGGCAACTGTCTGGGAGGTAGCAATTTAACCTTGGTGAGGATGAGTCAAGCACAGACCCATAAAGCAGCCCCATACCTGTTCACTCATTCTCTCAAGGCATGAAGTGGCTCTTTCCTGACTCGGTTCCATAGCACCCCCTTCACCTTCAATTGGTCTTGTATTTCAGCAGTGATTTTTCTAAATAATACCTCTTCTTCTGGGTTCCCCTCTGGCCTCCACCTCTGATTCTCATTCTCATCAAATGCTACTTTTTTATTCACTCAACATGGGTCTGCCTTTCCTACCACCCAAGCAGTAGCATTGGCCTGACAAGTGTGACTCCTGACTGTGTGTCTCACCTGTGAATCATCCAGCCTCTTATGGAGAGTGTCTATTCTCAAAATATGATAATTGAAAGTCAGTCCATTTAATCAATAGCACTTAAAGAAAAATTGTTATTAGATTTTATATGTGTTTGTTAAAACAAAGTAAATAGAAGCTCTAGCATTTCTCGTGACCAAGAAGAGAGTTTATGATTACAAATGGATCTGCCTATGATCCAGTAATTCCACTCCTAGGAATCTACACATTGAACAAATGCATTTAAATAATGTAATTGCTGACTTAGATGACACAAACTATTATTATTTGGTCTTGAACCATATATGCAGATGAGCTTCTGACACAGATAGAAGTCTTATTCTCATGAACGGCATTTTCATGTTATTATTTGCTTATTGAATCAGAATCAGTCCCTTCAGACATTCAGGCATAATTGATCACTCTACAAAATTAAAGTTAAGAGGTATAGACGGGCTTCCGTTACCATGGAGATTATAGTTTACAGTTATTAACTGCCAAAGATACTGATAAGAAAGAGAAAAACAAATTAAAAAAAGAAAATGTATTTTTAGATAGCCTAGTGTTTTATGAAGAAAATAAGCAGAGCAATGCCTCCCAGTAAGTTGCTACTTTAATAAAGGAGGTGAGAACGGTATCTGAGCTGAAATCTAGAGGAACAAAGAGATAAGTAGTGTGGTCTCTGGCAATGAGAAGATCTGGGGAAAGAGATCTCTAGTTTAGAAGAAAATGGGAAAAGCCCTCATGTGTGAATGAACCCCCAGTGTCCAGGAGACATGAGAAATCAAGGCAAGACGCTGGTACCCAGAAGACGAGGGCAAGTGTGGTAACTTAAGTTCAGTGTGATGGGCAGGGCCCGACCACTAAGGGAGTTTTGATAAAGATGATAGTGTTTGCAAGGGGTGGGGCAGGCGGGCCCACAAAGAGAATTAATGTGGGTATGAAGGAACAAGGACTGGGTATTTGAGGACCTGGTAACTATCACTCTCCCACTCACTAACCATGCAAACTAGATCAACTGAACCACTCATAGGAATTTTGTTTTTCTTCTTTGTAAAATATAGAACTCTATTTTTCAAGTACTATTAATAGACTTTAACAAATTAAATTAAACAAAAAGCTAATGATCTAACTGAATGACTAATTGACTGACAACTGACACTATTACAGTAGGCCTCTTTATTTTGTCTTAATCATATTGGGACATCTACTTTGTCTATTTTGTTCTGAAATGATATTATGCATAGCTTTGTGGCTAGTATCCTAGCAACAAAAAAATGAGCACTTTCTTTGCACTAAGCTAATAGCCTTAATATGTTCATAGATGGAAGGAAAAATAGCAGAGCTTTGATAGAAATAAAAATTCTTTCACTATATAACTAGAAAAATTTTCATATTAATTCAGCAACACATGTTTGTTAGCTACCCATTAAATGCCAAACACCAAGATGATCACTGAGGACTTGAGGTGAGTGTCCAACTTAAGGCAGGGACTTAATATTTAATAGATCATTCATTAAATTAATGAATAATCCTCATTATATTATTGTACAAATGATACTCTGATTTAAGTTGAATATATATTGAAAAGACTTTGTTAATTGTTCTCAAGAGAAACAGAGCCAATAAGATTTATATATAAAAAGATTTGCTCTAAGGAATTGACTCATGCAACTATGGAAACTGGAAAGTCCCAAGATCTGCAAGGTGAGTCAGCAATTTGGAGATGAAGTATAATCCACAGTTCAAAGTTCAAGGTTTGAGCACAAGGCAAATTGATGGTGCAGTTCCAGCCTGAAGGTGCAGGCTCAAGACCAGAAATGGTCAATGTTTTAACTGGAGTGTGAAGGTTAGAACAAAGCCACTGCCCCATTCTGAAGGCAGTCCACAGGAAGAAGTGTCCCTTACTTGGAAGGATTAGCAATTTCATACTAGTCTTTTCTTCAACCTTCAACTGATTGGACAAGACCCATCCACATTATAAAGGACAATCCTCTATTTACCCCGTGCCCGCTGAAATGTTAATCTCATTCAAAAATATTCTCAAGAAAATAATCAAAATATGACCAAATAACTGGTCACTCTGTTGACACATAAAATTCATTATCACAGTGTCCAGTTTTCATGACTGATGGAGCGCAGGAGACAAGTGATAAGGATGGCGGGCAAGAAGAAGATTTAAAAAATATTAAAGAGGTGGAGGGGAAGGAAGAGGGTAAGCATATTCTGTTACCCAGATTTTGTTCATATGCAAAGTTTGGATAAGGGGTGCAAATAAAAATGTTGGGGGCAAAGTTGAATTATGTCTCCCAAGAGCTGACTCTGGCCATGTCTGTGGCTGTACATGTGCAGTAACGTTTGAGCTGCTGAGGAAAAAGAGCTTAAAAAGCGCACACACAGGGAAACTTGCGAGGCAAGACTGGTGTGCTCTCTTCCTTGGCTAGCTCCTGCGTCTTGGAGACAGTGCTGCCGTTTCAATGCAACTCACAAACACATGGTTGTGAGCAAAATATTAATGACAACCTTGAGAAGTCACACAGTTCAATCTTCTGCTTTCAAGTATTCACTGAGTCTTCCAGAAATGAGATGTTCTCTCTTTTATTTTTCTATTTTCTCCAGAAAGGAACATTCCTGTGGCCAATTCATTATCAGAAATATTCAATTTCCTCTAAAATATTGTCCCACACAATATTAGCGCATAAGAAAAGGTTTCTTAGAGTAACTAGGTGCTACGATAATGCAATTATTGTTGCTGCTATTAACGCCGTGGGACGGTTCTTCTCTCTACGTCAATAGATATCAATTGTGACAGGGCTTGTTAATTGGTCTCTTTGGAAATCAGTTCCTTCCATTGTAAAATGAAAGTTTGGCTGAGAAAATCATTCTGGAGTCTTCTAGTTTTAATGTTGTATTTATGATTTCTATAGCTTTAATAATGGATTCCGCCTCACCCTCCCCCTAAACCAGATCAGGTCCCCCCCTTAACAGGTACATGCTGCCCTCATGTGGTCAGACTTGAGATAATACACGATCATTGAAACTGGCCAGTGAAATGCTTCTGCTTGATGTTAGAATTACTGGATTAGTAACAAAATCAATTTGAATCACTCATGCACTAAAAATGACAACATTTTACACATTCATAGCGACGCAAAATTTCCATATAGAATAATATTAAAACATCTACTGTTAGTTAACCGCAGGGAGCACAATTTATGTGTTAGATGCTGTATTTTACACATCGCATCTCATTTGACTCTGCAAAGACAATTCTTTAAAAAAAAATTATCACTTTTTAGAAACAAAGGTGGAAATATGCTAGAGAATCACAATAAATAAATATCAGTCCAAGTTGTCTGACTTCATAGCCCAAACTTTCACCACCAAAAATCTCACTCAATCATTTTATAGTTCTGAGAGCTTATTTTTGAAATTCCTTTGTTTCAGGAGACATTCACATGGAAAAGGGCAAATAATTATTGATAGTGTGATAATATGTAAAAAAGCCACACAAATGTAATACCTAGTGTGAAAATAGCAGATCAAAGGGGGTTACTTATTTTTGAATTAGAAATCCAATACTGCTTTATTTAATGATCAATCATGATATGAATCAACAGACATTCAATATTGTATACCAACCAATGAGTAACCATTTCTTAACAGTTCAAACATTATTGTTGGTAAGTATGAATGATTTGTTAGAAATTTTGTAATATAAGTTTTTTATTTCCCCCTGGGTATATAGATATAATGGATGACTTCAAAACGCAAATCAGTGATAGGTCTGTTTTCAGTTGCAAAAAAGAAAACTCATTTTTAGTTTTCAAAGTGAGAGGACAAGTTTCCTTCAAGGTGCAGCATAAGATATTAGAATTAAGAGATTAGGAAACTTGTTAATCTAGGAGCCTTCTGTGACGTATGTGCTCTTCATTACATTAGGAAATTTATCATGTACAATTTAAAGAGACTGGACTCCAGGGTTTGTATATGTGCTGCTAGCTTCTGCACACCATTATCCTAATGATTCTAAAAAGTCTTGGGTATGGATCCACCTTCATTTTGGGCCACTGTTTAATAACGCAAAGTCACTCCTTAACTAACTGTGTTAAGTTTCAAAAAACCCCTTGGTCAGAGGATTTGTGTTGGGTGAAGTTTTATTTAATCTACTTAGCTATTTTTCAACCATCTGCCTCAGACTTGAAGTTAATGGTCTTATCTCTGCCATAATCATTTAATGACAGAACATGCTACCAGGTCCTTTTAGTGTATCACACAGACGGAGAGCTAAACTCAGTAACAGTCTCTCTTCCTAGATATTATGCAGAGATCAGACTCTGGTCTGATACTCTGGTATTCATGTTATCTATCTCTCGAGTCCAAATTCCAAAAACTCTATTTACTTAAAAATCTTTAACTGTACCCAGTTCTTGTATGCATAAATAAATGAATCTTTAAAAAAAAAAAACTAACTATAAAAATATAACCTGAAGCAAAATTTTCTCTGAATTTTCTGGGTCAGGGATAATATCTAAGAAGAAATTAGATATGTATGTATAAAAGCTAAACAAATTAGAGTCATTAGGAAATTACCATATTTCCCTCTTAATAATGATGGCTAATTCCTATATGACAACTAATATATAGGTGACTTAGGGAAAACAATCATTAAGAAGCAGAAAAGATGGGAAGCACTATAATCTTCAAAATAAGATTATATTTTTTCAAGGACTTAACAGTTAAGAGACAAGTCTACAAAAGCTGATTCTGAATCTTGTCCTGAAGGGAAACTTATAGCCAGATAACCATAGCAATGCTATGAATCAACCCTTATGAACTAAACACTCTTAAGCCATTCTTCTTTTATTTTTTTTTAATTTTTTTAAAGATTTATTTATTTATTTATTTATTTATACAAGCACTGGATACAGTCAGAAGCGCAGGAGGGTGCGAGAATTCACCAGAGCCAGAGTGGGGAGCAGAACAGGCAAACTGATGAAGTACACTGCTGAGGGGAGCAGCGGGCGGCAGGAGAGGTCTACTCGCCATGTGGGTCCCTCACCCAGCAGCCGGGGATCCAACAGGCATTGCAGAGGCTGCTGGCAGCTTCGCAACCCAGCGCTCAACCACTGTGCCACTGGGGAGGCCCATTAAGCCATTACTTCTAATCCTCAAAGCTGCACCAGACTTAGATGTTATTTCCAATTTATATATGATGAAAGTGAGACTCAAGAGGATGATTATTTTAATGTCAAGACAAAAAACAGACAAATAAGAACCCTTATTTATCCAAATCCAAAACTGTTTTATCCACTATTTTGCATCACATCCACTTTGACAGTACCTAGGGTCTTAGCCAAATGATTACTTGAAAAACTTTGCGGCGCATAAGTATGCTATTAAAAATGTAGCCTTCAGGAACAAGGCAAGGATGTGCCTTCTCAACATTACTTTTTAAAATTTTACTTCAAGTTCTAGCTAATGCAATCAGGAAAGGAATAAAACTACATAGAATGGTGCAGGGGGAGAAGTGAACTATGTTTATAGAAGACAGATTCATCTATGTAGAAAATATGGATCAACCCCAAAACTGGTCTTACTAAGTGATGATAACATGGGTGCAAGACATAAAGTTAAGATACAAATCAATTTCTTTCCTATATGAAAAGTGGAATCTGAAATTGTAAACACAGTATCATTTACATTAGCATCCTCCCAAAATGAAATACTTAGGATTAAACCTAACAAAATATGTACAATATTTAGATAAGGAAAACTACAAGACTCTGATAATAGATAACAAAGAATGCTACATACTATATGATTACAATGATAAGACATTCTGGAAAGGACAAAACTATGGAAAATATTGGTGATGACCAGGGATGGGGGACAGGAAGGATGACTAAAAGCAAAGAGGATTTTTAGAGTGGTAAAACTATTCTGTCATGATGGTGCATAAAGATCATTATACATTCATCAAAATCCATAGAACATTCTACATGATTCAACCTTAATGTAAATGACAGACTTTGAGGGAAAATGGTGTGTCAACTAGGCCACAGGTGGCAACACGTGAGTTGTTCTGGGGGAGAATGCTCACAATCCAGGAGGCCACATTTTTCTGGGATCATATGATCTCAACTTTTTGCTCAGTTTAGCTTCAAACCTAAAATTGTTCTATGTAAAAATAAAGTTTATTACTTATTGAATGTTGATCAGTTAAAAATCATTTAAACCAAGCTAACCTTCAAACAAATGAAATGAACTCCTTCTGCAGCTAATTCTCTCTATGGTTGGTCTGTTAGTGGCTCTCTTTTTTTGATACTACTGGTGCAACAGAGATTTCTATAATTGTTAAATGTAAGGCTAGATTGATAATCAGGAGTCACCCTCCTATAAATTCCACATAAAGACTGGCTTTTCTATATGCCTGTCTCCTCTCTGATTCTACCCTCTTTCCTTACATCTGACCTTTGGAATAATATGGCTTTTGCATGGGCAATAGAAGTCAAAAGAGAATGGAGAGCTGTTAAAATAGAGTGGGCCTCAGTATTAATGACCTACTCCAAATAAGAATACCAGAAAGATTTTCTTAGAACACAAATATGACAAGTTTCTGTTTAAAATAATTACAGGAGAGAATAAGAAAGCATTAGGCTCCTGCAAAATATGACAGTCATGTAAAGTGTACTGATTTTACCTACAAATCCCAGATGTTTCTCAAGTGCTTAAGACTATGGAATAGTCTAGGTCTACAGGAACAGAACTGACATTATTTTGCTAGGAGGAGTTAATAATGGTTCTAAGAGAAACCCATTAGCTCTGTCTCCATGGAAGATGTGATGCAGCAGGGATACAGCTCTCCTCTATTCACTTCCTTCAAATGTCAGCAGAATAGAAACAGATTAAGGTTTCCATAGAAACCACTGGGAGTTTCAGGTGTTCTGGGACATTTTATTCCATTTAATGTTTGGAGAACGAAGGTATACATTATAGGTTTTCATCAGTAGCATTTTCCTTTCTTATTAGAAGCTGACCGGGGAGTTACCATGTTCTCTTTTTGTTTTATTGCATTTTTGGCAACCCCTGTTACAGCCTTTCTCCTCCCACTGAGAAAGTGGAATGAGCTCCTTCCAAAGGCTGACAAATCCTGCCCATTAGAGGTGACTGTTCAGACAGCATTTCTTCGCTTGGACCAGAAAGGAAATTTCAAATTTTCCTACCTAGAAATTTATGCTGTGCATTTTCTCATGCAGAATCCTACAGTCTCCAGCAAAACGTTGCGAATATAAGAACTTAAGGACAAGCAGGAGGACTATATGACCCCAGGCAACAGCAACAAAGTCACAAAAGATGAAGGGCTGAGATTTCATGGTATTATTCCAATTTTCAGTGTAAAAATCCAAGGCTAAAGATAGTCAAATCTTTCAATCCAAACCCTAGCAAATTGATTCCCTGGAGGAATGAGATCCCTTCCCAAGTATAGAGAGAAAAATTTTAAAATTAAAATAAAAATTTTGAATATGTTTTTTCAAGGCCAGAAACAAGGGCTCACATGTCAGTTATATTAGAACATACAAAACTCATAGTGGACTACAGAAGGCATGATTAATAAAGCCAACGCAAAATAAAAATAATAATAGGAAACCACCCACAAGACATGCCTCGGAGTAGCTGAGGACAACTTGGCATAGGTGATAAAGCATGTATAGGTGCTGAAATCTGACAGAGGACAACTTGGCATAGGTGATAAAGCATGTATAGGTGCTGAAATCTGACAACTCAATTTATATCTCATAGTGGACACTTAACTACTTAGGAACTTGAATATATTCCTTAATTGCTATACAAGTCAACTTCTTCATGTGTAAAATGAGGATGTTAATTCCTACCTTGCAGGGTTGTAAGAATTAGAGGTATTGGATAAGTTTATCAGTATATTCATTATCTGAAACCCTGCAGTCCAGGTAGCTCTGGGATACAAAATTCCCCAATCTTGAAAGCAATCACAAAAAAAGCTAATCTCATAAAATTAATATCCATTCAAACATTTTTCCCTAGTGCAACATTAGCAAGGTTCTCAGCTTCTGTCTCAAGTTATTTGATATTCTTTAGTTGATTATTTGGGTTTCCAGTATCTCATGCAATTACAATGCTCATTTATAACAATAATGAATTGATAATGTATATATTTGGAAGGTACAGGATTTCATGAAGCATAAAAAGTGAACTGGACAGAGGCATAGCATAGATTAGTGCCACACTCTGTGATTGTATGAGTTACTAGATCAATAACTTGGAACAAGTACCTTAACTTTTCTGTTCCTCAGTTTTTCCATCTATTAAATGGAAGTGATACCAGGCTTGGTCTGTGTAACCAAGAGCGGAAGGGATGGTATGCAGCTTTCAAGGTTAGGTTAGACACTGCTGCTTTCCTCTTAGTCACCCCCCTGCCCATTCTCTCAATCTCTCTGTAAGCGACTAACCAAATGGTACCCAGGGACCCTAAACGTTTAGGGGGGTCACTCTCTAAAAGGCAAAGAAAGCACACTCTTGGTGTGAAAGATCTTTAATTTGCATGTGTGTGTGTGTGTGTGTGTGTGGGGAGAGAGAGAGAGAGAGAGAGAGAGAGAGAGAGAGAAAGGATATTCCTAACATTATTCCCCCAATTACCCATCCTCTCATGGGTAAATGCCCAGTTAAACAGGCTTGGCTCAAAATAAAGGTGCTGAGGTCAGAAAGTTTGCCACAAGTCTAAGGCAACTTCTGATGAAGAATCACAAGAAAGGGGCTAGGTAGTTCCCAGAGACATGGGACAGAAGGAAAGAACCAAAATTCAAAACATGGCTGCCACTGTCTCTGCCAAAATACTGAAGTTCCAGGAGCAGCTTCTCCACGTGTCTCTTACCCACATGTCTCTGTCCTCTATGTCTCTTCACTCCTCTTTATTCTACCCCCAATATATATCCACCTCATGCCTTCCCAGCTGCTCTCCCTCCCGCCCCCATCCAGCACAGTGTTCTGGGAACTGTATTTTAAGATGGCTACATGTAAGTGGGGATGTGGAAAATGGCGCCCTCTCCATGTCTGTGACACTATTCCCCCCTTCACTGAAATGCATTCTGTGACATCCCTAATCACTTTACTTTGAAGGGAGCTAATTGGCTACAAACAGCCTCTAGAGAGCCAGATTGTTCAGAGCTTAACCCTTTTTCCAAAAGCCAAGGACTTAAGAAGTAGCAAGTCTCCTGCCAACAGCCATATGAGCTTGAAAGAAAATCGTCGTTCTGACTGTTGCAGTCACTTTCTTCAGCTTGTCTGCCATCTCTTAAGAGAGACAGTGTGACAGAATCACCCAGCCAAGTCCTTCTCATATTCCTGGTCAATAGAAATTGAGATAATCAGTGTTAGTGAAGCTGAACAAAAAACTGCCACTCTGAAATTTGTCAAATGGTTTATTTCATGACAGGGATTCAGAAGATGGAATGAAGTTGCTTTTGATATTTACATGTGAATTTCTCTCTAGAAAGGCTTCTCCCAAGAAGACCTAATCTTATCCCTTTTCAATTAAGGCAGAAATTAAATTTACTTTAAAGCTACATTCCCTAATCTATACAGTTATAGACACCTAATGCAGAGTAAGCCCTCTGTATTAGTTGTAAATTTAATAAAACAGAATTACACTTCCCATAAGGTGCAATTTATAGTGTTCATTCTAAAAATTAGCAGAAAATTGTGACCTTCACGTTTCAAAATATTAGTCTATCAAGCATGTCTGTTTTAAACTATTTGGTATGTCATCTTGACTCCCCTTTAACTGGCAAAGATCTATTCTATATGATCGATCCTTGTGCATCTTATTTGTCTGCAATCCCCTTTATCTCTTCCCTCCACCCATGCCGACATCTTGTTTTGTATTTCTGGAATATGCCAGCCATGTTTCCACCTCCAGTCACTAGCATGACTATCCCATCTGATAAATATCTGAATTTCTCAATCTCACTTCCTCCACTCTTGTTTTCAATTATCTCCTCCTCCAGGGACCGAAAACAATTGATTTAAAATCTCAGCCACACCCCTCACACACCTGACTCTCCTTATCCCATTTTATGCCCTGTCACACACACTCAACTAATTCTATTGTGTATCTCTCCTCACCGGAACAAACTCCTGAAGCCCAGGCCTTTTGTCTCTTCAGTCACTTGTGCACTGAAATGTCCTCATTACCTAGAACAATGCCTGACTCTTAGTCAGTGTTCAATATATGCTACACTTGTTGATGTGAGCTTAGGAGATGAATTTAGTTTATTCAAATTGCTTATTTTTACAGTAGCGATTATTCTGGGGTAGGGATGGCTGCCTATATTTAAATTTTCCTACTCAGTGGGTTGTCAATAAATAACAACTATGATCTGAAAGCAAACCTTCATTTAAAAATAAAAAGCATTAGCTTGAGTGACTTAGAAGGGCAAGGCATGGGTCCCCCTGGTGGCGCAGGGATTAAAGTCTCAACACTCTCAAGCTATGGGCAGCCACTGCTGCATGAGTTTGATCCCCAGCCAGGGAGCTAACCTACATGGCATAGCAGACCTCTCCTGTCTCGCCTGCTGCTCCCCTCAGCAGTGTATTTCAGTCAATCTGCCTGTTCTGCTCCCCACTCTGTCTCTGGTGAATTCTCTCACCCCCACACCTCTGGCCTACACCCCATTTCTTGTGTGCATAAATAAAAATAAATCTTAAAAAAAAGGACAAGGCATGAAAGAACTAATGAAGCTGACATGAAAATTGATCTGTGAACTTAGGATCTAATGAAATCTCTATCACTGAACAACACAAGAGCAATAGATCTCATCATATATGTATGTAGGCGAGATGTTCATGTCTTTGCTCTTACCAATCAGCACAGATGCACAGATGCTGATTATTTTCATTACCAAATTGTATCAAAGAATGGAATAATATGACTCCCTGCACCTAGTTTAAAACTAAAGGTAAATTAAGTGGTGGTTTCTAAAAGGTCTAAGTGGGTCATTTCATCCATCTCAAGAATTTCTGGAAGCCTTCTTATGAAAAGAGGTAACACTCAGGCCCTGTGGAGCTGCCTGCATGAAGTGTAGCCTACAGCAGAGCACCTGTGCTGAGAAGGACCCATCGCTGGTTCTAATGTTCTGCTGGTGTTAACTTAAACTTCTTAATACTTCATGTAACAGATCCTTTATTTTCATTTTATACTGAGCCCTGCAAATGATGTGCAGGTCCCAAGACTCAGAGAAGACAGTATCAGTACTAGTCATGCCCGAGGAAATACCTAGCAATGGAAGGATCAGAGAAGCACATAGGATTTTCTCTGGGACAGGCAGCCCAGTCCTCTTCCATTTCCCCCACGTGGGCAGAACTGGAGAAACAGCAGTAACCGGCAGGATTTGCTGCTCAGGATGTGGCTGAGAAGCCCCTGGGAGCTCTCTGGAAAAGCAGAATCAAGACCACCTCACGCCTAGCTGATTAGCATTTCCTTTGTTCTTAATTTGAGAAACAGAACCGTGCCTTCCAAGAGTCATCCAGAACATTTCAAATTGCCCAGTTCCCTTACAAGGGATTTTTTTTTTCCCTCTTTCCCAAAAAAGCCTTACCTGAGAGGCTCCAGATTGGAATGTCAATTCAAATGAGCATGTTCCTTCTGCGGAACAACCTCTAGGATTGGGTTAAAATTAAGTATAGAAAACAAAATCAAGAAGAAAGCATGAAGAATGGGTTATTGTCAACTGAGCAGAGCCATTGGAAGGCAAGTAGATAAAAGGAGTGAAGAAGCTATTTTAAAAATAAATAGCTAACACAGAACACTTAAAATGTGCCAGGCATCTTATAAAGTGTTCTCATCTTATAAAGTGTTTCAAAAATTCCACCACAAACCTAAGACATTGGTGTTGTCTCTATTTTCCTGTGAAAATGGAGAAATAGGCCTGCAAGGTTTTGAAGGGGTAGCAATATAATAAATCAAGAAACTGGTTTTTATTTTCACAACTGTAAAATTTGACTACAAACATCTGCAGTATACTTCCTCCCTATAAATTCACAGTTATTTCAGACTTGGTTCCTGAATATTTAGGGACTATATGAAAAGGAACAAAGGATTAAGATCAAGTTTAATTCAACTGCTGCCTAATTCTACCCATGGCAGTTAAAAAGAAGAAAATTAAAGGGCTGGATTCTGGAAATGCAGGTCACACAACTGAGTGGTTTGCATTTTCACTTCACTGTATAAAGAATGGCTCCCAGGCTTTTCTCTAAATGAAGGTGATAAAATCAGAAAGCCTCCCAGGTGGTGCAATGGGTTAAGACTCAACCTATGAAGCTGTCCCCAGCCTCTGCAGCACAAGTGTGGCAGACCTCTCCTGTCGTGCCCGCTGCTCCCCTCAGCAGTGTATTTCGTCAGTTTGCCTGTTCTGTTCCCTGCTCTGTCTCTGGTGAATCCTCTCACCCCTCCCACACACACCTCTGGCCTGTACCCCAGCTCTTGTATGCATAAATAAATAAATCTTAAATATATATATATATATATATATAGTTGATAAACTTTATCAAATGCTTCTTTGGCATCTAATGAGATACCAGTTTATTTCTTTTAGTCAAATTGTGAAGATGTGACATCATAATAACACTGAGGCTTCAAATTCATGATCACAGAATATTATGTTTCTAGGTCTGCTTTGACTTTTTTAACAATATTTCTAGCTTTTCATATATAGATTCTATACATATTTTTGTTAGATTTATACCTAAGTATTTACACTTGTTGGATGCTCTCAAAATGGTATTTTTTTGGAATTTACATTTTTTTCCTTTTATATTGCAGTTTTTAATTTGAAGTAAGGTTGCTTTATAACACCGTACATGATTTAGAAGTATAGATTCATACTTCAGATGTATGCTACCACTCACACTTAGAACAAAGCACCCATGTCTCGCCTGCTACTCCCCTCAGCAGTGTATTTCAGTCTGCCTGTTTCTGTGCCCCAATCTGCCTCTGGTGGATCCTCTCACCCCCCACATGTCTGGCCTGTACCCCAGCTCTTGTATGCATAAATAAATAAATCTTTCTTAAAAATCAGAAAGCAACCGGATGGTCTCACTCATAGCAGGAATTAAGAAAACCTAAATAAGAGACCAGGAAAAAGACTAATCAATACAAAGTAAAAATCAAAATCAACAAGCAACGATAAACCAGAGACACACTGGGGGAGTGGGGGTACAGGGAAAGGAAGGACTAGAGTCAAAATAAGGGGGGGTGCAATTGTATGGGGACTATAACCAAAATGAAAATGCATCATTGTGCAAAGATGAAAAAAGATGTACGAATTATATAAAATAAAATATTTAAATTAAAAAAAAAATCAGAAAGCACATGGACGTGAAGCGGGGACCCCCAGCATCTCCAGCTCACCGGATCCCCGGTGCAGAGCTATGGGGGCGGTGTGGGTTTACAGCGTCACGTCTCCAGGACGGGCACCCCACTCCCAGGACCCGCCCCCCGGGCCCCTGAAGGGGCGGAGCCAAGGAACCGAAAGAGAAAACCCCGGCGTGGCGGCCCTGGAGCCCCGTCCCGCGGGCATGGAGCCGCGCGCGCCGCGGGGGCTCTGGCTGCTCGGGCTGCTCTGCTGCTGCGGCCACGGCGCGCGCCCGGGCGCCGCTCGCCCCCGCCTCGGGCCGCCGCGCCGCGGGGGCCCCGCAGCCGCCTTCCGGGTACCGAGCGCCCCCCCAACCCTCCCCCCCGCCTGTTTCCTTCTCGCCCTTTCCTGTCGGGGTCTGGGCTGGGGCGGGCGGGAGGGGGGCACTGGGGCTGGCACCCCCCGCGGTCACCTGGCCCGCGGTGCTGTGCTGCAAATGGGGGTGTTGAGCTGGGTGTGCCCAAAGAAATTCCCCTTGGGGCGCCCCTGTGCCGGGATGTCGCGCCCTGCCTGGCTGTAGCCAGCCACAGGATTTCATTTCCTAGCAAAGAGTTAGAGGTGTGGGTTTATAAGAGACCCCAAAGTAATCGATGCATACGTGCAAAGTGCTTGTGTTTTTTTTTAAAGATTTGTTTGTTTGTGCATACAGGAGCTGGGGTACAGGCCAGAGGGGTTGGGGGGTGAGAGGATTCACCAGAGACAGAGTGGGGAACAGAACCAGCAGACTGACTGAAACACACTGCTGAAGGGAGTAGTGGGTGAGACAGGAGAGGTCTGCTGCGCCATGTGGGTAGCTCCCTGGCCGGGGATTGAACTCGTGCTGCAGAGGCTGCTGATTGCTTCATAGATTGCATCTTAACCCTTGCGCCACCAGGGAGGCCCTATACAAACTATTCAAGGGTGGGTGACCCTTGATTGAAAGGGTCACCCACCCTTTTTAACAGTCCCCCGTGGAAGTTCTAGTTGCCTTCTAGAAGACTCCATATGAGTGAGAAACCAGAAATAAGAGGAAGACAGACGCCTGTCGTTTTTCTTCCGGAGGGGGGCGCTGGTACCCTACCTCGGTGATGAGAAGTTTATACACAAAGAACCTGCATTTAGCAAATTCAGAGAATACTACTCGTTTATGATTTGGGTTTGTTTCTTTTTTAAACTGAGGCCCCTGATGCTAGGTCAGCGCCTTAAAACTTCTTCCTGACTTGGTGGAAACGGATTGAGAGGAAGGGAAAGGATTTCATTTTCTTATCAGTGTATTTTGAGCTAGTAATCATTTTTGTCATGCATTTTCCTGCTTGTTATAATCATGCTTGGATTTTACCCTACTATTTGAATACTGAAGCAGACCAGGTCACTGAGTGAAAATAAGGTTTTTCCTGAAGCCAAGGAAACTGCAACAAATACAGATTTTGATTTTGCTTCCCTGTGTTTTATCAATATATGTCTGATATTATTTAACGATTTTTTAAATCCTTTTAGATATAATTATGATTTATTATTATAGAACCTTCACTCTGAATCAGACATAAGGTTGAGGTCAGTAATGCTGCAGATTAGAAATGTATGTCTTGTTTTCCTATTTTCTTGTGGGATCCTGTAGCTTTGTTCCTTAGGACTTTTCTCCTTCTGTCCCCTTAGAAAGCTGCAGTGTGTGGTAAGTTCCAGCCTTGGTAATTCTCTTTACTCTTACCTCTCTCCCAAACCAAAATGTGTGTGTGTATGTGTGTGTGTGTGTGTTTTAAAAGATTATGTATTTATGCATCAAGAGCTGGGGTACAGGCCAGAGTTGCGGGTGGGGGTGTGAGAGGATTCACCAGAGACAGAGTGGGGAACAGAACAGATAGAGTGACTGCAATACACTAATGAGGGGAGCAGCGGGAGAGACAGGTGAGATCTGCTGTGTCATTGGGTAGCTCCCAAGCTGGAGGAGCTTCATAGTGGGGTGCTTAACCCCTTGTGCCACCAGGGAGGCCCCTAAAATGTGTGTTTTTATCTCCACTTTGCTGCTTTGAATTCAATTCTAGTTTTCAAAACCAGAAGTATTGGTGCAGTTGCTTGAGAACAAAGCTTTGTAGCCTGTATTCTATCCCTGTCTTGAACCATATGCTTTGTTAAGAATTCTCTAGAGAAGTACTTTTAAAATTATGAGTGCTCTTACAGAGTCAAAAGAAAGGGGTAGGGATTAGTGGTGGCAGAGGGCAAAGCTGAGTACTTCAGGGTTCAGATTATTTACTTTTGGCAAATAGTCACATTATAAACATCTACCAGTTCTCCCATGGGTTGTGGATTGCCATGGTGGGGCCGGAGTCATCACGTTAAAATGACAGACAAATTCACAAGTGGGATTCTTTTACAGAGGTTGACTTCTGGTCGATATGGGTATTTCATAGGTCCCCCCAGTCAGTTTGAAGAAGTTTCCTTTCACTGTTGGCTGAGAATTTTTATCATGATAGGAAGTTGAATAAACTTGTTTGGTCATGGTGTGTTGTCCTACTTGTGTATTGTTGCATTTGTTCTGTTAGTATTTGGTTAAGAATTTTGCCTCTATACTCATGAGGACTATTGGTATCAAGCTTTTCAGGGGATGTATGTCCCTGTCTGGTTTAGAAGCCAGGGTAGTACTGGACTTACAAAATGATTTGTAAATTGTTTTCTTTTCCTTTATTTTCTCAAAGAATGTGTGTGAGATTGGTCTTATTTCTTTTTCAGTTGTAGAACATTCATCCATGAAGCCATCTAGGCCTAGAATTTTCTTTATGCATTCACCTCCAGTTCTGAATTGACTGCTTTTAGTTGATAAAGGGTTGTTCAGTTTTCTGTTTCTAATACATTTTACTCTGGTAATTTGTATCTTTCAAGGAAACATGGCCATTTCATACAGATGGTCAAACGTACTGCCACAAAGTTGTCAAAGTATTTTTCTTCTAATGTCTGAAGTCTCAGTAGTGCTGGCCTTTCTCTCATTCCTGATGGTCATAGCATGCATCTTTACTTTCCTTTGTTCTTTCTTTTTCTTTGTGATGGCAAGAGAAAATGGAGAAAGGGCCCATCAGCAAGAGAGAAGAAAGCTTGGGAACAGTATCCTAGGCCGCAGTTTACTCCACGGAAGGGTCTATCAGAGACTCATTAATCAAAAACCAGTTTCAAAATAGGCAAGCACTCGTGTGCAGTCAGTGTCTAGGTATAGCTGTGGGAAGCTGGGCTTCCCCTGTGGGATCCTGGGAATTCAGCATGCAGCAATGAAGCTCTACATGTGGAGGTCTGTGCAACCCTTTCTCCTAACTGCCTTGTGCTTTCCTGCGCATTCTTAATGTTCTGCATTCTCAACTCAGTCCTTGGTTCTCAGGCTCACGAAGAATCACTACGTGAGGATTAATGAAGTCTCTGAATTCCTGGGCACACTCTGACTTATGTTTGTCGCATGACATATGCTTGCTTGCTTGTTTTCCAATTTTATTTTTATAATTCTGCATCTCCTCTCCAAGCTATATTCAAAGCCTGCTTTATCAAGATTATTTTTAAATGTGTAAAACTCAATAACTTTATTAGTTCATGCTTAACAATCTTTCCAGGCATGCTCAATAAGGCAAAAATAAGATTGTGATAAATTAGTGAAAATTTGCTAAAAAATAAACAGCTTAAAGCTATTAAATTAAGGAAACAACTTATATAAAATGTCATTTATGTATTCACCCAACAACAGTATTTAATTAAGCATCTGCTGTGAGGCAGGCATGTGCTTGGTGTGGGGAACAGAGTGGTGAATGGGACAGACAGAATGTCGGCTCATTAGGTTTATAAGACAAAAACAAAACAGAGACCTAAGAGCATTGACAAATATAGAAGAGCTAGAATTGGAAACTTATCAAGTGGTGCTCCCCTGATGTTTTATTTCTCCTACAAGTGGTTAGTATTAGGAAATCAAGACACCTTCACATAAAAGACAAGCCTAAGATAAATGATTCCAAAATTCACAGCTGAGGCATCTGTAAATAATGGTCCTCTGTGCTGTCCCCCAGGTAGACAAGCTCATCTGTCTTCCTAGAATTTTCCCAGGATTGCATCTCTTCACAAAGTGCTTTTACCCTAAATGAGACAGAGATATCTATAAAACTCAAATATAATCAGATTTAGCTATTCATAATTGACTCATTCCTCTTTTCATGTTTCCTAACTTGGTGCTGGAAAATACAAAGATGCCCTTCAAATTCATAATTGTTTAATCACATAAGTGTTTATGGTGACAGTTATTCACTAATATTAGAGTTTATTTGCAAATCCCTTTTCACTACATTAAGCAAATATACATTCAGTGTTCTCAGCATGCTTAGTGGGGAATATAAATGAATAAAACCCACCTTTGCAGCATCAAAAATATTCCTGGAATCACGTAGTAGTTTTAATACAAAAGATTTATAAATATGATCTGATTATCTTATAAAGCTTTTCATTATGATTTACAGAAAATAAAAGTTTGACTTTGATTGAAAAATATGCCCAGGTTAGTTAAAATCAACCCTTTAAAAGCTGACCATGGATCTGAGGCATTCAGAGGGAGAAAGGAGAGAGGAGGAGCAAGAACAGGGTGTGAAGAGACCACAGTAAACTATGGTGGGGGACTGTGGGTGCTTTGATGGTGACTATGGTACGGGGTGAGGGGGGCATGGATTTCTGTACTTCCTAAGCATATAAACTAACAGTACCTCAATAAAGAATTAAAAATAAAATAAATTACCTGGGAAATTTAACGTAAGTGAGATAATTTTTTTTTTCTTTTTAGGAAAGTCTGAATAGACATAGATACTTAAATTCTTTATTTCCTGGTGAAAACTCCACTGCCATCTATGGGACAAATCAATTTTCTCATTTGTTTCCTGAAGAGTTTAAAGGTATGTCGTGATGCCGCTGTTAGCTGATTTGTTTCTTGGTTTTAACTTGTTCCTTTAATTTTGGAGGCACTGTTTAATTGTAAGTGTAGTAAACTGAGTCATAATTAACATATAGTTGATAATTATTAAGTATCAAGCATTACCAGGTGCTGAAAGAAAATAAAGTCATGGTGAATGTCTTCTATTTATTGCTTTAGAACTAAATATAATTACAGACATTTCCATGCACTTATAAAGGACAATCCTTCACCTTTTGTTTCCATTTTTTTTCTATTGCTTTTTCTATACATGACACCTATGGTTCCTTGGGTTATGATAAAACAAATGATGTCAGTTATATTCATTTTTATTATTGACATGGTTCTATCAAACAGACTTTTATGTGCCAGCCCTAGCACTATTGTAGGAATCCTTATCTTTTGTAGCTTTCAGCTGAATGTGTTTTATGTTATAGAAGCACACAGGAAAACCACAAAAGATAGTCTCCACTGGAAAGCTACTGTTTCTGTTTGAAAAGTTCTTTCATAGATAATCCTCTCCCCATCTCATAATATCATAATATCGGTTGTCTTTCCATTTCATGCTTCCACTCAGCTATTTATTTAAGAAGCACATCCTCCAGATTCCCCACATACCCAGCAGAAGCACAGAAATCCATCTCCAACGTGTCTTTGCCGTTAAGATTTGACTGGAGGGACAAGCATGTTGTGACACAAGTGAGAAACCAGCAGACGGTAAGTGGTAGGTCTTTTTCCTTGAGTCAACTTAGCCTGAAGTCCCCTTCGAAGTTGGTCCATCAGACTTGCAATGGAACCATCATTTCCACAGGTAAAATCACAAGCCAGTCATCCAAAACTGGTAATGAAAGGAGACTAGGGGATGAGGGGCAGATGTCCAAATCCTACTTTTATTCTGAACATAAACCTTCCTTGGTGTGTTCTCAGTAATTGCCATTGCAACAAGCACACTAGCCCAGGGGTGTCACCCAAAGGTGGTGACAGTCACCAAGCCTTCTCTGCAATAGCAAGTGGAAGACTGAAGACGTAAACCTGACAACTAGAGGCTTAATTAGTTTCAAAGAAAAACTACAGTGAAAAAGGAGCATAAAACCAGATATATTCCCCAACAGTGTGTCCTATTCTCTTGTGTTCTCTGGCATCATCCTTTCAGCACCACCACAGAACCTCCCTTCCTACCCCCTATATATGGTTTCTATCTGTGCTCCTCAAAAATGCAGTCAGTTTTACTATAATGTGACACCTAAAATCTCCTAAATCACCATCTCTGCAAAATCATGTCATAAAAACCAAAGGGATTATGGGAGAAATGAGGTTAGGGCACAGCGCTCAAAACTTAGTGACACGTTAAAGAAAAATCAGAAAGTAATCAACATAGCAGCACAGTCTCACAGGGGTTAGATAGTTAAGAAATGTATTAAGTACTTCAAAAAACACAGCAGTGGACCTTGGGCAAGATCCTAAGTGTAGCCTCTGAAGGGCTACAGCTCATGAGTGTCAGCAAAGTGGTGGGAGGAGTATCTGAAATTGGAAGGAAATGTTAACAGTAAATGGGGGTGAGTGTGAGTAGAGCACGGCATGAACAGATCTCGAGGGTGATGTTTTGAGTGGGTGTGTGCTGATCCACGTTGGCATAGGGAGAGTTGGTCCCCTAACCACAAGCTGCCTGCAGTAGAAACCTCAACAGATGATTCAGCCTCCCTTTTATAAGTCAGACCCAGCAATGTCCTAATCTAGTTAAGATCATCCTTTTCCCCAATCAGATGCTATGCTCATTGTTTTGAATTAAATTTTACCACCATATCCTTGGTTTGACTATTGGGTTCGTAATGAAGTGAGAATCAGTCCGAAACTTTGTCCTTTAAGGAAGTGTGCACATTGTATTAAAGGGGCGTTTTTAATTAAGAATCTTTAATTATGGGCCTCCCTGGTGGCATAGGTGGTTGAGCACTGCACTGTGAAGCTGTCCGCAGCCTCTGCAGCGTGGGTTCGATCTCGGCCAGCCAGGGAGCTACCCACATGGCACAGCAGACCTCTCCTGTCTCGCCCTCTGCTCCCCTCAGGAGTGTATTTCGTCATTCTGCCTGTTCTGTTTCCCCGCTCTGTCTCTGGTGAATACTCTCACCCTCCCGCACATCTGACCTGTAGCCCAGTTCTCGTATAAATAAATAAATCTTTAAAAAAAAAAAAGAATCTTTAAAGAATATACTGCCAGAAATGTGCTTGTGGGCTGTCAGAGATATGTTAACTAAGCTGGCTATGAAGGTGATATCAGCAGCCTGCCTTCCCTTTCTCCAGGGGCACCTCCCCTGGGGCAGTGTCCCTTAATGACTGTGTTCCTAAGCCTTGGGATCTGGAGACAGAAGGCCATTTAAAGCTATAAAGTTGCTTATAACTTCATTGCACAAATGCCAGCAACGGTTTGTTTTTTTTTTTGTTTTTTTTTTCTTTGCCTGATTTTACAGCACAGGTCCCAGGACTAACCCAGATCCCCCCCTCCCCATTTTCAAATCCTGTTGTCTTCTCTCCCCTTTCAGTGGGTCCCTCTTCCTTGTGTGCCATCCTTGATCCCATCGCCTATATTTCCTCCTTCTATTTCAGGACCAACCCTTGTGGATTCTTCACAAACAAAACACAAGTATCTTCTTAGTCTCTCAATTTTCAATACTCAACTTTCTCAATTTGCTAACATTTAATTTTATTTCCTGGATTGCCTCATTTACAATAGTGATGCTAATAATTTACCTTTAATAACCAATTTGATTTTAATGCTTAAAAGGGAATTTTGGAGTTTTTTCTCTTTTTAATTTGAAAATAAAGACTGAACTTTTTTTGGCAACACCTAAAAATTCTACTCACTTTATTTATTTTGACAAATTGTGATATTTAAAGACAATGGTGTGAACATCAATATTCAGAATTCTATTTAAATGAGTGGCTTCATGCATGCTGAAGAGGGAGACTGTGGGACCCAACAGGCTCTTCACCTTCCAAAAGAAAAGATACTGTTTCCCTTTCAGCAGAACAGAGGGAGAGACACTCCAGAGGTCATTTCAGGGGTTGTCAGTCTTGGGTTTTGGAAATCCTGTGGGTTTCACCAGAACTCACATTCTAACCTGCCCTCTCTTCTATTGTTTTGTTGCCAGATAAACTCTGTTCACTGTTGGAATGATTTATTGCTCTTGTTTATGGTCGAAATTGGTAAACTTGATTTGAATTTTTTTATAATAATGCTATCCTACTTCTGTTTTTAAACAGTGTGGTGGGTGCTGGGCCTTCAGTGTGGTGGGTGCAGTGGAATCTGCCTTTGCAATTAAAGGGGAGCCCCTGGAAGACCTTAGTGTCCAGCAGGTCATCGACTGTTCCTATGACAACTACGGCTGCAACGGAGGGTCTCCCCTCAATGCACTGAACTGGTTAAAGAAGGTAACTATTCTGTCAGCCTTTTGAACTCTTTGTTTATTGTGCTTCTATAATGTGGGGAGATTTCAGACATTTTATTTTCATGTACTAGATAATGTTTTCAAGTTTGGAAATACAGATGACCAAATCTTGAATAAATCAGATTTTTCTGATTGCTTCCATGCAAGTCAGTCATCTAGAAATCAATGAGTAACAAATTTTACTTGAGATCTGTTTGTAGAAATTCATTTATGCTTATTTTTAATATTTCATAATAAAGTATGTTTTTTCTCCTCAGATACGTACCACCTGTCCCAGAAAGATAAGCATGTATGATTATAACTTCATGTAGAATTTCTGATGTTTAGGTTAAAGAGGACATTAGAAATAAGCTACTTGAGTTTTTCTCTAGGTAGATGGTGAAATGGGACTTAACAGGTAAGGGCACGTTGCCAAATTAGTAGCTGAACCAGAACTGAACCTTAAATCTTCCTCCTCCCCCTGGAGGACTTTACTCAATATAGCACAGTAGCCCTCAGGGTCCTTAGAACACTCTGACCTTGTCCAAGGCACAGATTCAGTGATATGAAATAAGCCAACGAGGATGCTGTTGTGCTGTGTAAAGGGTTAACAAGCTATGGATAGTTAACCCCGAACCTCAATATCTCTCCTTTGTTCATTTGCTCTGTTTTGTCACTGTACATCCAAAGTTGCTGCACACACATTATGAGCCACAGTGAATTGTGTGTCCTTTACCTTCCACAAGCCCTGCATCCAGAGAGGGGGATTCTGTGTAGGCAACTATAAAATAGGTACATGTGCCAGCTGATTGACCCAGAGAGAAGTGGGTGGACAGAGTGCTTGGCCTGACCACTGGCTGTGCCTGGACCACTGTGCTGAGTGTTGGTAACATAGAACCAGAAGGCCTGGAAGGAAAGTGGGTTCCCACATTGTACTCTTATGAGGAAGCTGACCTGAGCTTATTTTCAGATCAATGGGGGTTATAGGGAAGGCAGATGCAGGAAAAACAGAATAAAAGAGAAAGAAATGTATTGACTCTAGTTGCTTAGGATGTTTAGCGTAAACACCTAAAGGTTTAATTTCAGATCTTAATAACCCAAAGAATACCCACATGATGGAGATGCAGTGAAGGTGAATCTTAATTTGACACATTATAGCAGATTCTGCTGATTTTTGAAACAATTGCATAACAGAATATTTTTGATGATTATTTTCTTTTAGATGAAAGTAAAACTGGTGAAAGAATCAGAATATCCATTTAAAGCACAAAACGGCCTGTGCCATTACTTTTCTGATTCATTTGCTGGATTTTCAATCAAAGATTATTCTGCATATGAATACAGGTAATATGGTATTGTATTTGCTCTCTTTATTCTTTTTAGGTATGACCTGTTGACTTTTCAGAATGAATAACTCAATTGAAGGCATCACTGTATACTAGTAATTGTATGAAACCTATTTTTTATTAGAGAGGCTAATTGACAATCACCATGGAATACTATGGATGTTATTTCTACTTATTTCCCCATGTGTCATTATAAAAGAAATAACTAGCTTAAATGAACATATTTAAATCCAGTTTAAGGTATAACTTATATTTACTAACTTTCCTTTACCAATCTTAGGTGTCATTATTAACATTAGAATTTCAGTCTTACTGTTGAATCAATCAAAACTGCTTTGTATGGACTATCCAACCAGTCTCAAGCAGTCTTCTTGTCAAAAATCTCTTTTAATTGAATATCCTCTATGTTCCTTGCATTTTCATGGGATTTCCTATAGTAACAGCATAAACTGAAGCTTTTGCATTAGAAGCAGGTGGGGATGGGTGTATTCCTGGAGGTATATTATGTAGTATATTAATTTTGCACAGTATCTATAGAAAGAGAAGTTAAATTCATGTGGTGACAGACTGCCTTACAACTCTCTGATACTGAATATCAAAGAATCCCTTGCTCCAGATGGTATCTACCCATGGGATCAAAAGGAAATCAAGGGTGAAATTGCATCTCTGCACAAAATGGAGCCACTTGAAATAAGCGTAAGAACGTCAGAGGGCTGGTGGTTGTCAGCACAGCTCCCATCTGCAACAAAGGCTCTTGGAGTGGCTGTAGGTACAAGAGCGCCTCATTGTCAAGGACAGCAAGTGACGTGGAATCTATAATAAAAAGTGCAGGGCACTGAGTACATTGGGCAACATCTCCTTTGAGGATAAAGATAGCATACTTTTTAAAATGAGGAAGTATACTTCTAAAGCTAACAGTTTCTTGGAGTATAAGGAGAATGTGCACAAGAAGGAAGTAAATGTTCAAAACTGAAAAAGGATTCAGGGTATCCCTTGTCATGAGTAGCAAATTCAAAAATTTGGGAAGAAAACAAAGAATAACAGGTACTAGTCTGAGAGAGACAGAGAGAGAGAGAGAGAGAGAGAGAGAGAGAGAGAGAGAGAGAGAGAGAGAGAAGATACAATCGTACTGGGCATGAAACATTATTAAACCAACCCTTGGATTAAGAAGGAAGAGGTCCTGATAAAATTCTGATAATATATTGCTGAGCCAGTCATGTCAGACTCCGCAAGAAGACTGGTTTTTCTTCATTCAAATATTTGTTGAACAGTTTTAGGGTCTAGGAATTCAGCAGTGAACAAAACAGATAAAATCTCTGCCCTCAGGATTTTAATTTAATGATAGAGACAGGCTACAGACAAAGGAAATCAAAATATGTACAGCATATTTGATTTAATAATTTCTGAAGAGAACCAGATATAACCATGGGAGAAAGAGGAACCATGAGGAGAAGCGTGAGGTGTAGACAGTCTTCAAAAATAGCTGTCAGGGAGATGTCAACAGCTGAGCCAAGGACATTTGAATAAAGACTTGAAGGAGTGTGGGAACTTAAGTCTTTATTCCAAGCAGAGATAACAGTAAGTTCAAAGGCTTTGAGTCAGAAACATGCCTGGCATATTTATTTATTTAGTTAAACTTATTTCTGTTTTATTTAGTTCATCTGTTTGTTTTCTCTATAAATCACATATGAATGGTTTTCTTTAGTTTATTTCACAAAACGTAATAGACTCTCTTTTCATCCATGTTGGACAAAATATCCCCCTAGATAGAAACAATCTCCAGATGGACCTGATGAGGGATTATTTACTCTTTCAAACCACTCATCTACCATGGCTTGCTGTAGCAATAAATTACCAAATGCTATCTTAATGACCTGAAATACCAGCAACTTGGTTTCAGTGTCCTTCACCCACAATGCTGACCTTTACAAATGTAAATAATGGTTTAATCAAATACTTTTAAGATTGATGGCCTCACTTGTGCAGAAAAGGCTATCAATCTATGTTCATGTTGAAAGTCATAAATGTATCTTTTGTAGTCTTCACGATCTGGGATGACTTCTCCTGGCATCTTAATATTTCTTTTATAATATAATTATACTGAGTATCATAGAACTATAGTTACTACTTTTTGGTGATTCTTTCTTATAATTTCTGTATTTGTCATTCACTAATATTAAGTTGGCAAGTTTCTTAATTCTCACATGATGTGGCAGAGATAACTTCATATACCTAGTGATCCCTTGTTCCTTAATAGGATTCTTCTTATTTAGCTGGGTGTTTGGTTAGCCAACTCCAAAACTGCACTTCCCATTTTTTCTAAAGCTAGACTGAGTTCTAGCCAATTAGATCACAGAGGTAAGTGCAGAATGGAAAGTATTCTCAACAGAGATAAAGAATTCTTTCTGCTTCTTGCGATCTGAAATACGTATTAAATGGCTGGAGCTCGAGCAGCCATCTTGGACCATTTATTGACCTTAAGGATGGGGAAATCACATAAGAGAACAGCAATACAGAAGGAACCTGAGTTCCTGAAACCTGGGGTCCCATAACAACCCAGGACTGCCACTCCCGGACTTCTTGTCACCTCCATTGTTTGGCTCGTCTGTAACTGCAATCAAACCTATAATCAAACACAGTGTGAATAGATCATTTTTATAAAATATAATTACCTTAAAAATTAAACTCCTTAACCAAATGTGTCCTCTTTTGGTAGTGGCCAAGAAGATGGAATGGCAAAAGCACTTCTCTCCTTTGGTCCCTTGATAGCAATAGTAGATGCAGTAAGCTGGCAGGATTATCTGGGAGGCATAATACAGCATCATTGTTCTAGTGGGGAAGCCAACCATGCAGTTCTCATCACTGGGTTTGATAAAACAGGTAAGTGCTGATAGAACTCAATATATTGCTTTCTATCTTGAACTCTGACAAATCACCATCCTTTAAAATATTGAAATTTGGTCTTACCATGTCTTAGTCATCATAACCTTTACAACTTTTCAGTAGACTTCCAAGTATAAATACCCTCTCAGTGTTTTTGTTTAAATAAAGCATCAATTTTGATAGAAATTTTCTTTAAATTATGATAATTCTTGATTTAAATAGCATGCATCATTTAAATTTAAAAAGGAAAATTTAAAATGATTTTTGAAAGAAGAGAAGTGCTTATTATTTTAATATACATATATAACATTTTTTTCTTTTTCTTAATTCCCTGGAAATGTGTGTGTGTTTTCAGTTTATGCAGTTCCTACGTCCATTAAAATGAATTGAAACATGTTTCCATTGAATGGAATATGACAATACAACTCAAGTTTGCTTAGCTAGTTTAAATTAATATTTTATTTTTAATCCTTTTCTTCGCACTACTATACTTATCAAGAAGTAAACTTTAGGGCCTCCCCTGGTAGCGCAGATGGTTGAGTGCCGCGCTGCGAAGCTGTCCTCAGCCTCTGCAGCGCTGGTTCAATCCTGGCCAGCCGGCGAGGGTCCCACATGGTGGGCAGACCTCTCCTGTCTTGCCCGCTGCTCCCCTCAGCAGTGTATTTCGTCAGTCTGACTGTTCTGCTCCCCACTGTCTGGTGAATCCTCTCACCATCCCGCACATCTGGTCTGTACCCCAGTTCTTGTATAAAATAATAAACTTTAAAAAAATTTAAAAAAAGAAGTAAACTTTATATAGACATGCGTTCACAACAAGTGTTGAGTTCTTCAGGGTTTGTCAATATTCTGTGTCTTGTAGGAAGTACGCCATATTGGATTGTGCGCAACTCCTGGGGAAGCTCGTGGGGAGTGGATGGCTATGCCCATGTCAAAATGGGCGGTAATATCTGTGGTGAGTCATACATTCACACTTAAAATGCAGGTCAATGTCAAGGAAGAGAGCCTGAATATATAAAAACTGTAGAAATGTCGAGGCCATGGTATGCTTCCAATGTACTCAGATTTTTTTATACAATAATAATGTTAATCCTTTAACTGATTGATAAAGACACTGTTTTAAAAAGAGATACTATTGCATATAATCATGTTTTTTTAAAAAGGGGAATTTTAGGAAAAACAAGTAAAAGACAACTTTATAGATAAAAGTAATAAGTTACCAGAGTTAACTACTTCAAGAGCCAAATAAACATTCAACTTAGAAATCTGAACTTCTCCAAATATATCTCCTACTTTCAGTTTTTTATAACTATGTGAATTATCTTAATTTGGATGTTATAATATCTGCTAAAGGATTGTCAGGAATCACTTTTTCATCAACTGAAAATACATGAAAATCTAAGCCTTAGGGTTGTTTCTGATTTTATAGGTCCCTTGTCACCTACAGAATTCTAGCAAAAAAAAAAAAAAAAACATTGAAATTGAAGCTTAAGTAAATATTAAGCAAGCTCTTTGATAGAATTTTTTTGTTAATTAATCCCCAACCAAATTTTAAAATCTAGTTTTTTTTTTGTATTCTAAAACCTATATTCTAATCTATATTCTAAAACTGGATCTAGAAAATCAACATAATTCTCTGTTGAACATAAAACTATATGGCATTGAGAACAATCATTTAATATCTTATTAAAATTATATCTAACATAGGTACAATGTTTTAAAAATGAATAGAGAAATGGAAAAAAATCTTTGAAAATATGAGAACTTATGTTTTGGCTCGATCTTGTGATTACTATCCAATCATTCCATAAAGCAGTATCCCTGAGAGTTAATAAATGGTGTGTCCTATCACCTCATAAAATATTTTTCACAAATTATTTATTGATGTGAATGATCATTGCAGAAATCTTTTAGCCAGAACACTGACAACTCAATTAGGTTCTGCTTTCTAGCATCGTTGGAGGCTCTTACATTGTTGGAACTTACACTGAGAGCCTCTGTGACTAATATTAAATTATTTGTCAAAGTGATAGTGTCTGGATCTGGGCTGAGGAGTGGCTGTTTTCCAAGTGCTGGCTGGAAAACTGCAAGAATATAATTTAGACTTTGATTCATAATTGCCCCAATTATGACTCTGCATCCGCCACTACCAGTTTTTCCCCACTCCTAGCTACTAAGTGTACGTTGGGATAATTTCTCTTCCCTACCTGCTTCCCAATTTGAGTTTCCAAAGACCTACCTGGCTAGTAATTATACAGCAATCCAAATCCTTCTTGAAAGTATTTCCTGAATTACATACTTGATGATGATCACATTACTCTCATGAACAGCAGTGCCAGGGGGATGGCATTCCATGGCCCCAAGAGATTGAAAAGACATAGCTAATTACAATGAAATCCAATCTTCAAGTAGGTTCTTTATTGCTTTTGCCATAATATTGAGATCTGTGTTTTTCTGTGCTAAGAAAGTACTGCACACTTGTGATTTATCTTTTAGTAGATATTAACTCTTTCTGAATGCAAATGAATATTATTTTCATTTGCTATTTAAAGGCATTTAAAGAGGAAATGGATTATTACTAAAATTTCCCTTTTCTTTTTTTCCCTTTTTTTTTTTTTTTTTTTTAGGTATTGCAGATTCAGTTTCTTTTGTATTTGTGTGAAAGAATAAGCCAATCAAGAGACAACTACAACCCACAAAAATTCTTTGGCCTAGAGTATTTAAACTAAAATGCAGAATGTTCCTTATAGAGGGATGGACAGCCAAAGTCAGTGGGAAGAACACCAGCACCTACGTGAGGCATAAAACCTTTAGAGCAGTTCTCACACCAGAGTAAGGTCAGGTTAGGAGATAGTTTAGGTCTCTTAAAGAGGCTATTACTTGGTCTTGTTTGCTTCTTGCTTTTGTTTATTTTTTAATTATTTACTTCCTGTAGAATTAAAGAAGTAATAAAAATGTATTTCCCATTGTGGGATATAATCACCAGGCCTCGTTTTCCCCTATATACAAGAATCGTCAACCAAAAATTATGTGTACCTCTCACAATTATATTAGCCTCCTCTGCATGGGAAAAGCATAAGGATTTTGAAATACCACTTGCTTTCCATCAACAGATGGTGCCCAGCCTTGAACTGTACAAAGGCCATGTAGAAAGAAATCACTTTTTAGCAGAAAGTTCACCTGATTGAAATTATATGACCAATATGGTAAATGTGTGATAAGAAAAACTCAAGCGGTGTTGCCAGAGAAGCAAGTTATTGTTTGGAAATTTTCCTGGTTAATGGGATCCAATAGAGTGTATTTCTTGCTTTGTTCTCCCTGCCTTAGAGAAGAGTGAATCCCATGTTCTCCTACTGTCTTTCTTTTACTCTTTACTAAAAATTCCTTTTTTCCTTGTGGCTTGGATACCCAGGCTAAAGAAGCAAATTCCATTCTTTACTTTACATTTCTATTTTATAACCATCTATTTGCTCCTTTGTCTCTTAGCCTCTATCAATATCAGGAACTCACATTTTTCTCCCTCCAGTCATTTATTCACACCACTTCTTTCAAAGTCCAATTTCATTAATCTGATGTATCAGCCAAAAGATGAGTTTCCTGTTTTTCCAGTTTTCTGTTCATTTTTCCCAGACTCCCCTCCTGCCTAGTTTTTTGTGTTTCCCTTTGACTTTTCTCTGGCTTCTGCTTCTTTATGCCCATGTTCCTGTTTTCATAAGTCATGATATAAGACAGTGTGAGAATCGTAGGGTCGAAGAGCTGATCTTCTGCTGAATGGAAGTAATACAACCATATTGATAAGTTAATGGAAGAAAATCATATCAAACACTAGATATGTAAATATTTTCTAAAATTCACGATGGCTTTCTAATGTAGACTGTCTTAACAAAAACAAAAATTTAAATATACCAGCAACCACTAAACAAAATTGAGGACTTCTATTTTTCCTCACACCCATGCCCTTCATCCATCTCCTTTATTAGAAAAATAAAATTTTAAAAAACTGTTGACTCAGGTTTAGAAATGTCCCAGAAAGACAAGTATTTATATTAAAATTGATAAATATTCTAATTATCCAAGTATGCCAAAAGGATCTATGCCCTGGGTATTCTAGTTGTGTTTGTTTACTTATTTTTGTGTGATATAAATGCCTCATGATACTCATTTTCAAATGTTAAAGAATTTTTTTTAATTTCAAAGTGATTAATATGTCTCTGCTCTTTTGATGCCATTTTATAATAAAATAACCTATTTTTGACTTAGGGTTGAGAAGAATTTGTTCATAAGTGTATGACTTTCCTTTGTCAACACAGAATTAATATACTCTATTTTCATACAGTTGTCTCATCTACAAATCCATGTATCGAATGCTTGGTTCTTCTGCAGACACCTTAACCTCAGTGTCTCCAAGGTTTCATTCATCATCCTCTCTTCCCCAACTCCTCAGAAAAAAAAATTGAAAATCTCCTTCACTTCCTAGAGTCTCACCTTGGTTAACAGCATCAACATTCTGTAATCAGTTAATCCATACAATTGAGGGAAATGCTAGATATTTCATTAGGTCAGCTACACCTGAGTAGTACACCATGAGGGTAAGAGGAAAGCCATAAAATCATCCATAATTAAGAGTCATATTGAAAATAATAAAAATGTTCCTGGATGTAATTTCACATATATCTCAAATTGAATCCTGTCTACCTGACAGTGACTTTTTGATCCATTTAAGAATTATAATTTGAAGTGGATCATCGGCACAAGAAGCAAGTTTGAATAGAAACAAGGACAGAAACTGGATAATTTTTTTTTGTCATTTACATTAAGAAATAATGCTATTTCTTTTGGGCGTGGGGAACTCCTACAACTTTATAGTTTAATCACACCAAGAAATACACCTAAAAAGATCTAAATCAAATCAATCAATTAAAAAAAATGATAAAACCTGAAACATAGAACTTATTCCAAGATTCTAAGACTTCGTGGGTACTGAACTTCTATTAACTTCACTGCTTTGTAAGAAAAAGCAAAGATTATGAAATTGTTAGGGGGAAAAGGATGTCCCAAAGCAAATTCCATATAGGCTTTGTGGACTCCACCCCCACCCCAGGTCAAAGCCAATGACACTGGGAACTCCAAATCCTATCACCACCAAAGGGAAGGTGGCTGGGACCTGAGGGTGGGGTTAAGCAGCCAGGTGGATATAAAAGGAAGACACCTGGGCTTTGGGGGACCCCATTTTGGCTCTCCACCAGCTCGCAGCGTCTGGCCAGCTCTGAGAGTGACTTTGGGTTTCCAGGTCGTCGGATCAGGTAGGACGCATTAAAGACTTTATTTCCCTATTTTCTCCCTGAGTTGTACATTTTCCTTATTTCCTTTCCTCTTGTAAATAAACTTTTTATTAACCTTTTTGTGTGTGTCTATAGTATTCATAAGTCCCTTTAAAGCACGCGGGTGAGGACCCACAGCCAGGAACCCGTTTAATATCGTGGTTGCTCTATAACAAAATAAGTATTTTTTTCTCTATTATATACATATGAAATTGGGACTTAAACTGGTGTTTGTACCAGTATACATAGTTCAAAAATAGAGCCAAAATTTGTTCCCAAGTTTGCTAATTTCAAACTTTTTGCCTTTAACTAGATGCTACTTGTCTGTATTTTTTCAACTTAACCATTGGGTAGCATGCATACATATACATACACGCACACAAATACACACAAATAAAAAATCCACATAGACAAAAGTAATTATATACAGTTTAGTGAGTAATTATATACAGTTTAATTATATACAGTTTAGTGAGCCTTATAATAACAAAAAAAAAAACCCTTGACATCAAGATCAAAGAATAGCTCAATTCCTTAACTTGCCACTTGGTAAAGATACTTTATGTCAAAGTTGATGTATGTTTTAGATTCCTTTGATAATATTTTGAGCTCACCCTCCCTCCCACTATAACAAAAATTTAGCTGCATTACCAATATCCAGGGTGAGCTAGAAAAAGAAGAAAACATTGTCTGATCTGAACTCTTAATTTAATTACTTTTATTAAAAATGAACTGGGTAATTGTTTAAGCAGTTTACATCTTCTTTCTTTTGGAAAGAACATTTTTCCCTTGAGGGAACTATTGCTTGTTCCTGCCTTAATTCTGCTAAGCATTGAAATTGACTCTCCCTCCCAGACCACAAGCCCTCGAGCTGGGGGAAGAGCACTTTTGCCTTCTGCAAATCCAGAAGTGCTGAAAGCAGAGACTCAGTCCAGGAAAGGAGCTGGTCTACAAAAAGGAAGAAAGCCAGAGCTTATGTAAAAGACAAGGCACAAATCCTCAAGCTGTGCCAGGAATACAGAATCCAGGAACTGGATCGCCTCTGGGGCCTCAGAGCTCCCAAAGCTTTTCTTAGTTATCTGAACTAATGGAGAACTTCTAGGGTAAATTCCCTCTAGGCCAGCTTCAGAGAGATTTTTGCATTAGTCATCAAGAATTGTAATGAGGCAGCTCTCCTCCCTGCCTGTGACTACACAGGAGCCTCTCTTTTCCCCATTTTCCTAATAAACCATTCTTTGAATGAATGAAATGCATTAAAAAAAAAAAAAAAGGTCCAAAGGGTTAAGATGCCACCTGCAAAGCTGTCCAGAGCCTCTGCAGCACAAGTTCCATCCCCAGTAGACCAGGGAGCAACCCACATGGCACAACAAACCTCTCCTGACTCACCCACTGCTCCCCTCAGCAGTGTACTTCGGTCAGTCTGCCTGTGCTATTGCCCACTCTGTCTCTGGTGAATCTTCTTAACCCCACAACTCTGGCCTGAACCCCAGCTCTTGTATGCATAAATAAATAAATCTTTTAAAAAAAGAATTCAAATAAACGCAAGCAATGTTTCTAAAACAATATATGACAAAAGACTAATTTTTATTATTCTTAAAAATTTTGATTGAATATGGCTTTCTAAAGAAAGATACATTTTATTGCATAACATTTTGAAATAGTTTACAAAGTATGAAACAATGAGATAATGATTAGGTTAAATGGTTACAATAAGGTAAGTACCAGAGAACTTTGAGTTTTTAATAGAAAAACACTATACAATGCTACCATTTCATTGAATTAATTTCTCATTGTCATGTTTTATTTTATGTCATCACAATAATGAGCTAGTGAAATTATTTCCAGAATCCAATCAGACCACTTGGGTGCTTAGCTATGTATATACATATATTACACTGTGCATTCATGAAAATTTACAAAAACTACAGATTGAAAAATTGATGTTCTTCATGATTTTAATCTGATTCATCACTACTGAAGTAAGAGCTGTCACAATATTCAGCTGTATAAAGGAACTTATGGATAATTGGGTTCATCTTCGGTATCCAATGTCGGGGAACCAGGTATGTTGAAAGATTAAATAAGTCTACAAATACCTTGTACCGGTCACTGGAAAAAAAATACATATAGATGTTTCAGGTTTATTGACATGAATTATTTAAAATTTTCTATCAATAAGTGTCATTTCTCAGACAAAAGTATTTTGCCTTAATAATTAGTACTCCATGTTATATCAAATGTGGTACTTATTTTATATATTATATTAAGTAGAATTGGTATTAAGATTGTCTAATTTTTATTTCATATCCAAACTTTATGCCCACAAACAGCATTATGTGTTTCATTGATCTTTACCAGGCTGGTTCAGATTAAAACCTAGAGTCCATGTTGTTATGCTAGCTACCCACTACAACCCAATTGCTCAAAGACAGAGGGCAGATGAGTGAATAAAGTAGATGTGCCACATACACACACACAGTGGAATACCACTCAACCATAAAATGGTGAGATTTCGCCATTTGTAGTAACATAGATAGACCTTGAAGGGATTATACCAAGTGATTTAGAAAGAGAAAGACAAGTACCATATGATTTTACTCATTTGTAGAATATAAAGTTAAAAAAAAAGCAAACAAGCAAAAACAAACCCTTAGACTCTGACAATAAAATATTGTTTACCAGAGAGGGAGAGGCCCTGAGTAGTTCTGGGTGGACATTTGCTGGTGGATGTTCATATGAAATAAAACAAGAACACCAATGTCCTAGAAAAATCTCTGGCATATTTTAAGTGTTAATAAATGTTGACATTTTTTCCTGTAAACACTATGAAAAAAGTACTCTGAAGAAGATGGGAGTAGTTGTATGCGGTAAAGTTATATCAAGAAACTAGAAACTTTTTTAGTTTGTCATTCATCTAGTCATTAGTCATTAATAACAGTTCTAATCTAGTCCAAAATTGAGCCAGAATCAGTTGAAATGTTTCTATATGGATTTACCTTTTTGAGTCCCCATAGGTCATGTAGCCATTGGTCTCCCCACCTTCTCATCACAGGACCAGAAGCCTAAACTTCCAAAACTAAGGATTTTTTTTTTATATTAACCTCTAATGCTTACAATAGTTATATCATAATCTGACTACAAATGTGTTGTCAGTAGATCAAAGTATAAATGACTTTTTCTAGGTAGTGTACATATAAATGAGAAACAAAGGCATTGGTGAACTTCTCCCATCTTACCTCACTGTTGAGCGCAGGTACTGATAGCCTGAGGACCCACCGGTGCCAGACTTGCTGCCCAGCATTCTGTGCACCATGCACACGTGGTTATCTAAGCAAACACACAAATTAACTCCATGGATATTTTTCTGGCATTATTTCCACAGTGGTCTAAATACAAGAGATTGGTAATGATTATTGCTTCTGAGAAAAGGCTCACACCTTATCACTTGGCCATATGGAAGGTGCATGTGCAAGAGCCACATGAGACCAGTAGGTTGCCTGGCACCACACTTGGTTCAGGCTACATGCACTTGAATCCATCCATCATTACAATTAGCCTTGAACACAAGAGTGGGGAGCAGAGCCACATGGATTTACACCAGCCCTGGACACTTGGCCTTTTCCTCCATTAAAAAAAAAATTGGGGTTCTCCCCGGTGGCACAGCGGTTGAGTGCTGGGTTGCGAAGCTGCCCGCAGCCTCTGCAGCGCTGGTTCAATCCCCGGCCACTGGGCGAGGGTCCCACATGGTGCGCAGACCTCTCCTGCTGCCCACTGCTCCCCTCAGCAGTGTACTTAGTCAGTCTACCTGTTCTGTTCCCCGCTCTGGCTCTGGTGAATCCTCTTACCCTCCCATGCTTCTGACTATACCCAGTGCTTGTATAAATAAATAAATCTTTAAAAAAAATTTATCAAAATTAAATCTTAAAATTATATCAGCACCAAGTGAGTAAGTTACTAGTGTATCTTAAAATATTTTCTTTGACCTAATAATATCATTTTTTTTTTTCCTTCTGGTTATCCAGTAGAACATTTTCTTGGCCTCTTAAAGGCCAAGGCACTGGGCCTGTGGTGTTTACTGGATAAGTCAGTCCTGGGAAAGTCATTGTCAAGCTGATTTTTATAGAAGCAACTCACCCACATACAAAGAAGGGGAAGAGAGGGAGGAGGAGGACAAAAGGAGAAAAGGGTGAAGAGACAAATCGGGGGAGAGGAGTGGGGAGCCAGGAAGACTTACATCTCCATTTGGTCATGAGGGTGTCGATGTCCATGAGAGATGTCAGCAACTGAAACGGGACCTGGAATCTAGGCTCTTCCCTAAGGGACAAATGAAAAGAAGAAACCTTTTCATGCAAATCCAGTGTGTTAGGCAGAACATAAATTTTATAATCTGCTGGCCCTGGAAACAAATATAAACTTCTCTTACAAACTGTGGCAAATCTGGATTACTCCCTCAGGCTTAGTTTCTTAATCTCAAAAAATGGGGATACTACCACTCGCAGCATTTGCAGAATCTAGAATATTTCATGAAATGCACATGAATTAACAGGCCACGGTCTACCTAACAGAGTCTCATTAAAAGGCAGACTTATACACCACCTCAGATTTCCCAGCTAATAGTCAGAAGCTTCTAGGCATAGATTTTAAAACACAAAACAAAGACTATCACTGATTTTCTCCCTGTATTATTTCTCTTAAAAAAAATCTAATCCTTCAGTACCTTCAATACATTGTCTGCTTGAGTGGCATACAGTAGTATAGTTTAGGGGGGAAGTCAGATTTTTTGTGTTGCCATTCTCAAGAAACAGATGAGAGAGGATTTAAAATTAAATAAGTCCAAATAATACATACAGAAGACAGTCTTTGTTTTTTGTGTTTTTACTCTTTTCTGATATGCTATACCCACTGTTCTGATACAGCTAATTCACGAACACCTTGAGCAAAAGAGTATGAACTTAAGGGACACCTCAGATGCTTGAGATAGTGAAAATAATTTTACTTGAAATTGCAAAATAAATAGAAAAGTAGATTACAATATGTTTTTATTTTATTATTTTTTTCTTTTTATAAAACAGGAATGATTCTACCACCTCAGTCAATGACAGACACATTCCAAGAGTGAGTTTCCAAGATAGATTTTACCTTATAGAATTTACTAAAAAGGATATTGGTTTGTGCTTATATATTTTTTCACCCACCCAGAGATGATTTTACTATTAAAAAGTAAAAAAAAAAAAACTGCATGAAACACAATTATTTTCTTAGTTTCCTTGCAAAAAAAAATGACTTTTTTAAACTATGACTATAATTCATAAGTTTTATTCTATTATATTATCTATATACACTCTTCAATATTATGTTCAGCCTCTCTGCTTTTGATTTACTTTTACCTGTAAAAATATATCATCAAGGCCCCCTGAAGTGCTCTGTATGACAATCGTCTTTCACCTGCAAATATATAGCAAGTTTAATAAGTAATTTAGGTGCTCATTAATTTGCATCACATTAAATATTGTTACACAATAGAAAACAATCTTATAATAGTTTAGTATTGGATTTTAAAAGGTAAATGAAATATATGCAAACTATATGTAAAGACAAATTACACATGTATGTATATTTAAATTCTCAAAACCTTTAAAGGTCAAATTAGGAAAAACTGATTTAGAAAAAATATGCATGATAAAACATTTCAAATAAAATAGTATGATTGCTTTTCAATTTTTTTCTTAAAGATTTATTTTATTTAGGGCCTCCCCTGGTGGCGCAGCAGTTGAGCACTGGGCTGAGAAGCTGCCTGCAGCCTCTGCTGCGCCGGTTGGATCCCTGGCCACCGAGCAAGGGTCCCACATGTCATGCAGACCTCTCCTGCCATGCCCGCTGCTCCCCACAGCAGTGTACTTCGTCAGTTTGCCTGTTCTCTTCCCCACTCTGGCTCTGGTCAATTCTCTCACCCTCCCACACCTCTGACTGTACCCACAGCTTGTATAAATAAATAAATAAATCTTAAAAAAATATTTATTTTATTTATTCATACAAGAACTGGGGTGCAGGCCAGAGATGTGGGGAATGAGAGGCTTCACCAGAGACAGAGTGGGGAGCAGAACAGGCAGACTGACTGAAACACACTGCTGAGGGGTGCAGCAGACCAGACAGGAGAGGTCTGCTGTGCCATGTGGATTAGCTCCCTGGCTGGGGAATCGAACTCTGACTGCAGTGGCTGGTGATAGCTTCATAGTGCTGAGACTTAAACCCCTGCGCCACCAGGAAGGCCCCATGATTACTTTTCAAAATATTAAATTCATTCCACTTTATGTAGTAGTAGTTTTTTCTAATTCACTTAAAATTATTTAAATTGCTTAACATCACTTGGCTGCAAGGAGCACCATCTCTATAACTGATATCAGATATGTGCTCTAGTGAACAGTTTTATTCTATCAGATGCAGAAAATCAGGTTTTGCTCTTCTTTACTGAGGTTTGATAGAAAACTCAAGCTTACAGCCTTTAAACTTACAGAATTGAATACTAATTGAATATACTGTATGTCTTGTGCTTATAAAATTAACTTTTATTTCTGTTTATTTCTAAATGACAAATAAGTATTTATAAACTTCTAAATAAAAATGAACACAACAATTTCAGATGATAAAGAAAAAAGTGACATATGTATTGGTTATACTGTTCAATATCAATTACACCAGACATGTAAGCTTGTGCTTTCCCTGGTCTGCTTGGGAAATTTCTCTGCTGCCTCACACCCTAACCTCATAACAGCAAATTCTCCCTCTCCACCACTGCTGCAGCACTCACCACTACATGGATTGTCTCCATTTCTCTCCCTGTTAAATTGTGAACTATGTGACAAACCATTCTCAGTTGATCTTGGTATTCCTTGTTTGTTATTATGAAAGTTTCTGAGATTAACTAGGTGTTGAATGTTAATATTGGTTTATCGTTGATCATCTGAACTCAGTTCCTGTTTCTATGAATGGAATTTCAATTTTATTTTCCCCTGGTAGGGCTTGATATCTCCCATTATTCGTTGCAAAGATAGGATTTTTACAATAAAGTACATACCCTTACTAAGGAGGTGCTCATGGCGTTTCTCATCAAACAAGGAGAGTAACACTTCTTTTTGTTTCTGAAATTCAGCCATCTGTTCCTCTTTTTCCTCTGAATCTTCTTTAGCCTTTAGAGAAAATACTGCATTAATATTGCTGAGAGAGAGATCAGACCCTTATTTCAGAAAACACTGCTTGTGAGAGACTCCCCAGGAGCAGAAAGAGTGTATTTGGAATTTTTTTTTACCAGATCATCTAGCATTACATTTGAAAATTATGTCATATGAGAAGGGATCTTCTCCACACTCGCTGGTTCTATCTTCTCATTTAAGTTTAAATTATTTGCTCATCTCAAATTGTTCTCATCAAAAATATCATGAGAAATATACTCAGAAGTAAACAGGAGGTAAACTACAAGTAACAAATAAGGACCTATTTTTTGACAATTGTTTAATACAGTAAGTAAAATATTCAGTTTATATTCTATATTCAGTTTATATTCTAATTTTATATTCAGTTTATATTATATAATTATAATGTCTTAAATAGTCTCCACCCTTATATTTTGATGCATTTGCTATCTATTCATTCATTTAAGGAATGTCTTAAATTTCTGCCTCCAATGTATGCTCTATTTACGACTCAATTAATTAGTTGATGGTGGTTGATTGAAGAGAGATATCCTGGAGCCATTTAGAAGGCAAACTTGACAGGATTTGGTGATAGCTTGTTTGAAGAACAGTGAGCTGCCCAGGATCAATTGTATGTGTCTGACTTCACGTTGTATACCTAGCAACTTTGAATTCAACTAATTATCCAATTATTTTA
Source organism: Talpa europaea (assembly GCF_964194135.1). NCBI lineage: Eukaryota > Metazoa > Chordata > Mammalia > Eulipotyphla > Talpidae > Talpa > Talpa europaea. Next base: position 102,734,444 of record NC_140077.1, read on the forward strand.
AGAGTCCACAATTCAACTTATAGGAGAAACACTTCAATGTGGAGGTTGTGTTGCACAAGATTGTATGGAAAGAAATTTTCAAATAAAATTAAATAAATTGTCTTGCCAAACAGATGCATTGATGAAGAAAAAAGAATGTAAGAAAAAAGAAAAGGGAAAAATAGAGAATTCTTAAAATTCCCAATACTTCTACAATGAACTTTTATTTCATGGTATCATAAATACCTCAATCCTTGTGAATTCCTCTTCCAGGCCTTTGACAATATTTTTTTCAAACTTTCCCCAGAAGTTAAATCCTTGTGGCTCCAACCCAGGGGTTCTTTCCAGCCATGCCTTAAATGAATATTTTTTAGGTGACTATAGCATAAAATTTAAAGTATATAACATACTTTGTAACTAACACTATGACTTACAATGAGAAACTTTCATGATTTTGACAAACATATACCATATTTTTTTTGTGTGTAAATTTTCTTTTCCTTCAGTTTCTTCATTTATAAAATAATGATGTTATATTTCATTTTCTTCATCTTTGGCAATATTATTATAATATTTTTCTCTTCATTTTTGTTCTAGAAATCTATGAAACTATCCATACATTGTTTTAATAATGACTTTTTATTTATTCTCAAAATAAGTTTTAGGAACTGAAGAAATAATGACACATAAGATATGAACCCTTCTAAATGCAAAAACAGTGTACACTTAAAAACTTCGAATTTAACTATCCAATTATTTTAAGAACCTACAAGACTTTTAAATCTAGAAATAAAATCAAATTCATGCATCTATGTGGGCTCTTGTGTAGCCTATTTTTGGTTTTGAAATTAGCTCTGTTTCTTTATTTTTATAAAATGTTATATAGCATTGATATATTGACCAAAATCCACAGTTACAATACCCAGGGCAGTAACAAGCAGAGCATTCTTTCTAAAGAAAGCTTAATTTTCAAAGGAAAAACCTCTGCAAAGGAATTGAAACTATACAATCTTTATTTAATAATTTAGTTAGGAAGAAATAAATGAATAATTCCTTGTGGCTATGTCTAAACCCATAGGAAATTAAGCTATGAAGAGAAAACATTCTTAAATGAGGAACTTTCCAATTATGGAATGTTTTAAAGATATAAAGCTCAATGAATAATTAACTACACTCAGTTTAAAATCAGCTAATTAAATGTTGCTTAGTTAGGATGTTTAAAGGGATTGTTTTAATAAGATAAAAAGGCTATTAAATATTAACAAATTATTGATTATATAAGTATTTCTGAAGTTCTCAAGAGATCTTAATATCTTCAATTATTTAATTAGCTGAATTTACAAGTTGAAGTATTTTTATAAATCCTATCTGTTCTTATTTACAACAGAGACCCAACATTGATAGGAACTTTTCAACTCAGATCTAGCACCAGCTAATCCAACAGCATGTACTGCTAGGAATTAGACTTTAGGAAGACACTTGAGCAAGTACCTCCACCAGTTGCAGAAGTGTTTTTTCCTGCTCAGATTTAAGAAGCAGTTCATTATCTTCTCCTTTGAAGTTATCACGATAATGTCTTCTGTTGTAAGGGACTCTCAAACTCTGAAGAACACCTATCTTGTTTTCCAGGAGTCGAAACTGCAAACTCTGGAAGCCTGATGCTGGTGATAAGTAATCTCTGTGAGAGTCAATGGGGGAGAGAGAGAGAAAAGAAAGGAAGAATTAGGTTGTCATTGTAAATCACTGTTGCAAGAGTTTCTCAGTTTTTGCTCTCTGAGATAAGAACACAGGCACACAGCTGCCTAGCATTGAACTTAGAATTTGGACCAAAATAATAAGCATTTTTGTCCCTGTTGGTCAATTAATTTATAGATGGGTGTCTGTGTAACATGTGGGATGTCATCCATGTGTGTATCTATATTTGTTTGCAGCTATCTGTGCATACATATGGATATGCATGTGTGTACACATGAGTATTAAGTTTTTTCCTAAATTAAAGACAGATGGATACTAACCAGTATTTTTATTCAATAGTGCTGAAAGAGTCTTTATTATTTAATTCCCCCTAAAAATTATATTCTTGTATATTATTATTAATCTCACTATTTTTATTTTATGAGCACCAATGACACCACAAATCAAATAGAATGGAATGCTGCCTTGTACAAAGCATGATCAGCAAATGCTTTTACTCCCATCCCACACAACCACCAAACTCTCTCGTATCCTCATAAATTTCTTTCATCTAATTTTTCCTCAGACTCCAATGTTTAAATCCAAAACAAGAGCTCTACCTTTTTTGATTGTCAAACTCTGCCCGTTACATATTAAATGCTTCTATCGTTCTAAGAAAATTTCTTCTCAATATTTGATTTGAAAAGAAGTTTCTACTGAAGATTATGTGAGTTTGGCTGCCTGAAAATGGAGAACTAAAATTTATCACTGAATCTATAACTTATACTGATACTTTTGCTGCATGTTTCTTTTACTATTACGCCTCTTTCTTAATTTTTATTTGTTACATGCGTTGTATCAGGCATTTTAGCCATTTTGTAAAGTTGTTGAAAATGTTTTTTGGAATAACAAGTCACATAGTGATGAATTGAAATCAACTGGCATATTATCATGTAAAAGTGATGAATAAAATGTGTTTAATAACATCAAATGTTCGTGATTAAGACTCCTGAGTGTTTATAGTGATAGTATCGGTAGGACAGGCTCTTCATGGTACAGTCGGATCCCATCCATTTTGCAACATAAAACTTCCCCAGAATAAAAATGTATTAAGAAACTCTAACCACCAGATTGTACTCGCTTCTCATGATTAACCACTAAGTGCCTCCTGTGCACTGCATTCTGAGAACTTGAAAAATTGATTTTGTTACAAACTTAATAACATTTTCTATGTCCCTATGGAGTAGATAGTGGCAGTCATGAATGTCAGATTGCTAAGAGAATGTCCTGAAAAGAAAAGCAAACACCTAAACTTCTGTGGCCTAGAATGCCAGCCTCCTGGAGTAGCCGGAGGTGGAGAAGAATGATTAAGGTAGTTCTTAAAACTGGTTATGCAAATTTCACAAGACCAGCAACTGAATTTGTGGAGGGGGGAAGAGAGAGGACTAACAGCCATTACAGCAAACCAACCTCACCCCAATGAAAGGAATTCCACAAAGATATCCCACAAAGGACCACCCTGCCCTTTTAAAAACACAGGCTTTGTCGACTTGTATCTATGCAAGTGTCTCCTCTTTCTTAATGAACTTGCATTGCCAATTAAAGTGCTTTTGTTGAGTTTATTCTTGAAGGAACCCAAAGTACTTCCTTCCCATTGTAACTGGGTGGTCCCCAGGGAAAGGAGAGGTTCCTGGTTCCCTGTCCCACCAGAGGAAGAGTGGAGCTGAGCAGGGGGGAGAAGCTGGGAGGAGACAGAAGAAGGAAGCAGGGTGGGAGCTAGAAGGAGGCTCAGAGAAGGCACATGGAGCAGAGACATGTGAACAAGCTGCACTTGCTCCTTCGTCCTGGACAGGTTAAAACAGACGTGGGTGAGAGACCATGGGGAGGATAACAATGGTAGCTTTTATCTTGATTTGCTCCTTCCATCCCAGATGCACTGGGCCACTTCTGCCCCTTTCTTATGGGCCCCCACCAGAAGGTGCCTTAGGCTTCTGGCAGGCCTTCAGACCTCAGTGGGCCAACTTTGGGCCAACTTTGTTAGGCTGGGAATTTACCCATGAGGAAATGGGTAACTTCAAGTTCTTGATTTGGAAATTTTATTCTTCCCCTTTTTTGTATTGCACACTAATTGTTTTAAAGTTCTTTCCATTGAAGGCCTTATGCACTGGAGTATGCTTTGTCTTGATGCGGCGGATGGCAGAACCTATTTAAAAGGGGCAGGTTTGGTAGTTCTGGGGTGCCCCTCTCCCCGCCCTGTAACACCACTAATCCAACATCAGTGTCACAAACACACATCTTCTTTTACCCACCAAAAGGAGAAGACAAAGTTCACTGCATTATTACAAAGGTACAGATGCACACCTGAAGTCATTGAAGTCCAGGGGTGTCATTGTTTCCAGAACAGTAAACTGCTGAACCAGTAACTTAAGAATCACTGATACTCGGTGCATCCGCGTAACAACCTTAAGCATATTCCTTTCATCCCTGACCTGAAGAACAAGAAATGAAACACTGAGCAATCAATTCTGGTTCAGGACCAAGACTTCCAACTTCCAGCTATATGATAAATCAGTTCAGGGGTTATAACACTCAGCTTAGTGATTATAATTAACTGTATTGTATTGTATTTTTGAAATTTGCTGAGATTATAGATCTTAAAAGTCATCATGGTGAAAAAACTTATAACTATGAGATGGTGGATGTAAATCAAACTTAGTGTGATAATAATTTTGATATATATATATACAAATAGCAAGTCATTATGTGTACACCTTAAGCTAGCTCAATGTTATATGTCAATTATATCTCAATAAAGTGGAAAAAATAAAAAAAATATAAGGAAGCAAGTTAGGGATACATTTTGGAACTCACTACCCACAAATTTTAAAGCAAGTGTCTCTGTTTTGTTTCAAGGACTGAAGGTCAAGGAAACATGGGGGTTTCTGCTCTTTACTGAGGACTGAAGATGCCAATGGGATTGTATCCACCTGTGCAGCAAGAAGACCATGTACTGGATCCCTCCTCCCCAGCCTCGCATGGAGCAGGGGCACAGAGGTGGTGGCTCTAAGGTGGGGTCCTATGTCCTGAAGATGCGTGAGAGGTGGGGTTGTGCATTGCAGATTCTGTCCTCACCTGAAGCTTTGCTGCTTCTACTCTATCATCTTTGTCCTTTTCTCCCTAGCCTCCTCCCCCTTGTCTCTTTTCTCTCTTCCTTTCTCCTGCTGACTATTTTTCCTTCCTCCTCTTCCTATTTCACTTTCCTCATTATTTTTTTCCATTCTCCTGTAGCAAATATATAGTAGAAACACAATTCTGTTGCTTATTAATTGAAGGATCTAGAATAGCTGCCCTGACAATTACCATCATGGACAACATTTTTAAAGACAAAAGAAAAATCTCTGAGTTCTAAGCAGGGGGTTTGAAAATAAAATTTGAAAGGAACCATAAAGCAGTTGTAGTTTTCAGTGGCAATGGCACTGGGAAAATATGACTAAACTTTTTCACTAAGGAAGGATTTTTTTTTTTCATTAAGTGATATCAATATTTTTTTTTCATTAAGTGATATCACTATTCATTAATAATATGTTCTACATTCTCTCCTCCAAAATAGGAGACCAATATTGTGACATAAAAACTCACATGTCCATTCTGAAAGATCTCTCGAACAGAATCTAATTCCCAGAGGATTTGCTTAAACCACAGTTCATAAGCTGTAATGAGAAAAACATTATCAATTGGAAAATTTTAAGACTCTTTAATCATAATTATAGGGTAAACAAAGTTAACACATTAAAATAGAAATCTGTTATCTTAAAATAAAAAAATGTTATAATAGCTTGTTAAATGTTTTAATGTCCCTAGCATGTTATCTGTATGCAATATGTTCATTATTATTATTATTACATTGATTTCTCTCAACAAATGTATGTTTATATCTTTAAGGATATTGCACATAACCAAATTTTACCTTCCCATATGGAAGCTGGAGGTATGCAGACCTGAAAGTGACACTCAGCTTTATATGTCAATTAAGAAATCAGTACTCACCCACCTAATGAATATAACAAAGCTTTGATTTTTAGGGGCTTAGAATAGCATGCATAATCTGAAGCTTTGTCATATGCATCTATTTCCCTCAGTACTTTTGCACAGCATTTGGCACAAGATAAACACTGACGATTATTTTATGAATAAATTAATTAAGTAGATTGGGTCACCATTAGATGATGACCGAAAATCAATAATCTTAGGGATTTCCAGTGTATTGTACTTGGTGCTATGATGTAGGTAAAGGCTCCATTTCTTACTAATTAAGGGATTAAAATTATAACCAATATATATAAGGTTCTAATTTTTATATTCAAATAAAGAGCAAACCAAATATTTCTTGACCAGTTTATGTATCTGATTTTTGTGTTTAACTTGAATGGCTACTCCCACAACATTGACTACACGTTATAACTGCAGGATTGAAGAAAAGTCTTCCTATCAAATCATGCCAGCTGCCATGCTGTGTGCTTATTATGAGCTAAGAGCTTAATGCACATTCTCTTATTTCCATCTTCATAAGAACTCCATGAAAGGAAAGATACAAAAAGTATCTCCACTTTACAGAGAAATGGATAAAATTACTGGTCAAGAAACTTTACCAAGGTCAATCAGTTTATAATGGTAGAAATGAGATTCTAAGTAATTTTCTAAATTCAGAATCTGTGCTACCCTGCCATGCTTCTTCCCTTATTGATCATGTATTGGTGTAAACCAGCAATAAAACCTATAAACATAATAACAGGAGAAGCAGCACATTGAAATCATTGTTTTCCATCTTCAATTTTTTTTTTTCCTCAAAAGGTAGTTAGTATCATTTTAGCCAGTGAAACAAGTAAGCATTTGTACTGATTGGGAAAGAAACATCTAGAAACGGGGCACTGACTAGCAGGAGTAACTAGGCTTTAGAGAACAATATTATGACACTAACAATCTTAACAGTAAATCTTCCTTATATTTGGGGGTCACGGGCCTCATAAAGATTCATGAGATTTTGCATAAAATTTCAGAACTCAGAGACCTTTTAAACTCCTAAATTTATGGACCTCTGTGTTAAAAACCACTTTCCAGATGTTCAAAGTCTGAAAAGGAAATATTTTTCAGAAAAAAATTACATCTCTGTTAGTATCACATTTGCATAGGATTATGTAAAGTCATAGTTCTTTAATGTTCCAAATTGAAAAATTATCACAGCTTAGTTTGCAAATTCTTTGTGAATTCCTAGCTATGGAATTCTTTCTTGGACCTAGGACAAAGAAAAGTCCTATTTGATGCAATTAGCAGTGAAGTAACAAAATGAGATTGTTAAAAATCCCAGAGGGAGTTCCTGTGAGAATTTATCTGGCAGCAAGATACTCTCAACATTTCTAGCAAAGAAATGTTTTATCTTTCACTTTCTTATAGTTAAAGGAATTTCAGCTTTCCTCATTATTGATGGGATACATCTATGGAATAGTTATCATACAAACTTTTATGCAGCTTACCTTGATGAGTTATAATAAAAAGATGTTCATCATGGATTTTATTTCCTTTTATTTCACTTTGAAGTTCCTGTGCATTCAAAACTTTTTCCAACTTTAAACAAAAAATAAAAAGCATGATTTTTGTGTAAACTTCTAGTTAAAAGGTGAATAAGTTATGGGAATCTAATGAACAGTATTATAGTTAATAGCTGCTTAAAAGCAAAGTTTATTTTTTATCACACAAAGAAGAAAGATAGTGATTAAGTGATATGATAAAGTTATTAGCCAATGTTATCATGGTAATCAATTTATTTATAATATATGCGTTCTATGTCAAGTCCATCTCAATGAAACTACAAAGATCTAAAAAAAAAAGACTTGATTAGAGATTACAATACTTGGTTTTTTTTTTGAACTTTAATAAGTAGGATACAGTACTAAAAAAGTCCTGCAAATCCCCAAATTCTCAATTTTCTTTTAAACAATTAATGAGACTTGTCATAAAGAGTAAGTTGAATTTATGATATTTGTTCTTTTAAGAAGAAATTATGTTTGGTAGATTTCTATCATAATGAATGTTATTGTACTCTTTGAAAAGTCATAACCCTCCATCTCTTGAAATGAGTAGATACAAACTTGATTATCTGCTCAACTGTATATCTTTTGTTCTTTTTTTCTCCCCCAAAGCCCATTCTAATAAGATTTTAAGCAGCTCATCTTTGATTTGAACACATCAGGAACACATTGATGAAGCCATCATTTCACTGCTTAAGAAATATAGAAGACAAACAGGCTGAACCTCACCCCAGAATAATCTCTAGCTACTTCATTTTTAATATCCAACTTTTATTTGCTGATGACTTCATAGCAGCATGTGCCTTCAACATTTCTACTTCATAACAAAAAATTTAAAAGCCATTTTCCTGACTCCCCTTGCATCATCTAGCTGGGATTTATTGACTATTCTTATTTATATAAGTTGTGCAATGCTGTCCAATTATCTACACTTTGTCTTACCATCTCCACTCTTCTGCCTACGTTCTAGACTCTGCTTCTATTGTCCCTCTGCCAGAGGTGATTTTTCACAGGAGTCTCAAGTTTTTCTAACAAAATTCTAAAAAATACACATTTGCATAAATAACAATGTCCTTAAACCTAGAAAACTATTTGGTGACAGAAAAAAAAGAAAGAAAGAAAGAAAGAAGCAAAAGCATGCAAATATCACTCAGCAAAATTTAGCACCTAACCAGGGAATTTAAACACCATAAGACCCTGCCACTTACATGCAGATAGTTCCCATAGATAAGTCCTCCTTTGCTGGCTTTGTTCACTCCGGTTTGTGCATTGTCCTCTTCACTTCCTTCTGTAGATACTTTTTTAAAAGCATATCTGCAGATTAAATAATTGAGGAGAAAGATATAGATCTTGAGAACACACAGTTCCCTAATAATATAAATGATAAATTATCTTACTGCTAATTTTCTTAAGAAGAGATTATTAAACAAGTGAATAAATACTCACCCTAAATTATTTCCCAAAAATGGGCACCCACTCATGATGGAAAGAACTATCTGAGAAGCACTGAGGTTTGAGGCTTCTTGGTTGATTTCGTGAATCTGCTCAGAGGTTCCCCAGCTGCCTTTTATGGGTCTTGCTTGCCCAGCACCAGCCAATCAGTCACCCCTGTGCACTCTGAGCTTGGCTTTTATTTCAACTGGTTCAGAAACTGAACCTCTGTACACTCTAGAGTGATCTATGTTGGGAATAGTGTGTTTACTAAAAGTGAGCCTCCTGCCAAACTACAACAGCTAACTTGCCAAGTTCTGCTTTTACATTAAAAATGTTAAATAGTCAATAGAGGCCAAGTTTTTCTTTTTAATGACATTTAACTATTCTATGCCAAGAACACATTTGGCATAGAGTTAGGATACAAAGTATGATAAGCTTACCTACATGTGTGTGTGTTCTCACTCTCAGATTTGGATTGTCTTGCAACTCCTAAATCAAAAATTTAACTCATATATCTCTAGGATAGAAATTCATTTTATCACTGAGGCAAAATACATATTTGACCCCCAAGTCCATCCTGTCTTCGCATCTCTTCTAGTTACAAACTCATCTACTAATTAGCAGCCATTAAGCTACCAACACTGTACTGGGACTTAAATGGATATAAGTATTTACTATTCCCCGGTGATATAGCAAGCTCAGGGCAGTGAGAATCGTTCACAGCAAGTATTCTGTGTGCAGAGAATTTAAAAGCAGTATGAATCATGAACCCACAATTCCAAACAATATCAGTGATAAATTATTCTTTCTAGAAAATATTATTTATTGGTTTAAGTTCTAAACAGTTGCACCGAGGACTATGGAGCCAGGGCAGAAGTTCTGTCACCCTGTCCTTAGCCTGCTACAGCTGCTAACTAGGAATTATGCATTGAAACGACATTTCCTTTCATTTCGCTCCCTACAGTGGTGAATTTTAATAATTTATGGAAGTAATTAGAAATCAGAATATCATTTATAGTCCTGAATCTGCCACTGGCTAATTAGGTGACAGGGGAAAAATTGATTTAACTTCTGAATATCTCAACTTCCATTCTCAAAGAAATGAAGGTGTTCAAAATTGTAATTTTGAAGTTCCTGATCCACACTAAAATCTGTTTTATTACTTTATAATCAATTATAATGTTTAATACAGTTTTGTGGGAAGATAAATAATATGAAAAGGTTATAAGAGCACTGAGAAATCAATAAAACCACATTTTATACAATTCACTCTCCCTGGGATTTTTATGGCTGAGTCTGGTCATTGTTTACACACTGGGTAAGGGGAGTATCTGTAGGAGAAGAAGAATCCCTGACTGCCTTGGTAAACTTGCACCAAAGAATGATTAGTAGCACACTCTTAATTCACTGGGCTGTTCCACAAAGTTTGTGTTTACAAAGAATACAGCAAAATTATTCATTCTCTGCTGGTAAGCTTTTGTGCTGAAGCATGTTCTTCACTTACTAGTCAACATACTAATGAAAAAAATGAAGAAAATATTTTTTCATCACAAATAAGAACAATTAGATATTTTAGAAGCAAATAGTTTTCTTTTTTAAAAATTAGCACTCCACTTGGATCCTCTAAGTAGTGTCAACTTGTAGTCTGCCTTACTACATAATAACCTAATTATTCAAAGTTCTGAATTTAGTACATCCAAAAAACTGTAAACTAATCTAAGAAAATCTTGTTTCCTTTAACCAAGACAGCATCTACAATGGCAACCCCTCAAATACATATATCACCAGTTTTTTTTTTAAGTTTGCAATAGAAAGTATTACAAAATTTATCACTGCTTGTACTCTGGTCAATATGTTGGCAATACTTAATTTTGCTGTGTGAAAACAAATTTGTCAATCTGATGTTTGCCTCACATTGAGACTTTATTTTCATGATTATATTGAAAATTTCCATAACTAATACAGTATTTACCGCTCCCAATATATTTTATGTATTTGATGTTTTATATGGACAGTCTAGAAATATGCTTGAATTTAAATAATATCTAACAGTGAGCAGTTCAGGTATTATAAATCAAAAAAGCAGAATATGTGGGTATAGTCAGCAATTTGTGGTAGCTTTCTAAATACATTACAAGTGTATGTGTAAATAACTGTGTACATAGGGTTTACAGAAGGAATATATTTAAAGGAAATTTGGCTGATAAATCTGTACAGCAAATGAAATCATCAACAAAATGAAAAGGCTACCTACTGAATGGGAGAAAATATCTGCACATTATATATTGATAAGGAGCTAATATTCAACATATATAAAGAACACATACAACTCAATAACAAAAATAAATATAATGCAAAAATGGGCACAGTATCTCAAAAGACTTTTTTTTTTCAAAGAAAACATACAGCTGACAAACAGTTACAGGAAAATATGTTCAATATCACAGAAAATCCAGGAAAATTCAAATCGAAACCACAACGAGCTTTCACCTCATACCTGTTAGCATAACCAATATTGGGAAGAAAAGCAGTCAAACAATAACAAATGTTGGCGAGTGTATAGAGAAAAGGGAATGTTTGTACATTATTGGTGGGAATGCAAATTGGCAGCCACCAAGGAAAACAGTAAGGAAAGTACTGAAAAATTAAAAATAGAACCACCATGTGATCCAGCAATTCTTTGAGTCATTCATTATCCAAAGAAAATGAAAATACTACCTCAAAAACATAAAGGTACCCCCATATTCTTGCATCATTATTTACTATAGGCATTGTTTATATTTATGTTATTATAGGGATAATGGATAAATTTTGGTATATGTATTTATTGATATATATACACATTTATATGTATATTTAGTATATATATATATGTATATGTATAGTGATATAGATAGATAGATAGATGGATGGATGGATAGATGCCATGCAATGTCATTCAACATAATAAAAAAGAAGGAAGCCCTGTCATTTGTAACAACATGGATAGATCTTGAAGGTATTATGTCAAGTGAAAAAAGTCAGACAAAACAAGACAAGTAGGACATGACTTCACCGACACATGGGATGTAAAATAAAACAAAAAGACAATCAAGCTAACAGATACAGAGAACACATTGGTGTCTGCAAAGGATAAGGTTGAAAGGTCAGAGAGAGGTGAAATGGGTGAAGGTGGTCAAGGGTCAAATCCCAGTTATGAAATAAATGTCATGGGGACGTAATGCACAGCCTGGCAATAATACTGTATGGCTCATTTGAAGTTGATAAAAGAGTTTTTTGAAGTTCTCATCACAATAAAAAATATTTGTAATTGTGTATGGCTAAATACATAATTAGATTTATTTATTGTACTCATTTCTCAATATATAAAACTATCAATTATTATTTTGTATATCTGAAAGCAATGTAATGTTAGAGGTCAATTATATCTCTCACCCCAAGAAAGGCTGGCTGATGAACATGCTTAGAAGACATGACTAGTTCCAGGCCAAAAAGAAACCATGGAAATCAATCTAATCTGCTTTGAAAGTGAAAAATCCTGAAAATAGGAGAGACAAAATTAACCCTTTATCTCAGGTTAGTCATATGCAATATTACAAAAGTAATATTAAAGTAATAAAGAAAACTAGCAGACTATTAAAACCAAAACCTTTGTTTCTGGTTCTTTCCTTGTGACTGCCAAGTTTCAAGTGCAAGAACTGTCCGTGAAATAAAGCAAAGAGCAGAGGACCTCCCTGGTGGCACAGGGGTTAAAGTCTCAGTGCTATCAAGCTATTGCCAGCAACTGTGGCACCAGTTCCATCCCCCCCAGGGAGCTGACCCACATGGCACAATTGACCTCTCCAGTCTTGCCTGCTGCTGCTCCCCACAGCAGTGTATTTCAGTAGATCTGCCTGTTCTGCTCCCCACTCTGTCTCTGGTGAATCTCTCATACCCACACCTCTGGCCTAGAACTCATTCTTGTATGCATAAAAAAAGAGAAGAATTAGCAGGAACTACTGTTGGGCTAAATTTAGAAAATGAATAGGAAGTTACTTTGTTCCTTCAGCATAGTATTAATTTCTAACAAAGAACCACAAGCTATGCATTATGGACTGTTACATCACCCTTAAAGCTTTGAGCCCCACCCACCCCTACATTGCAACCCAATTGTTCATATTTTTATGCAACAAAAAGATGAAGATTGCGACAGACACTTAAAAACTAAACCAAGAGGAACGTTTCCTGGATAAATTACTCCAGCATCCTATTTTTCAGGATTTAATTCTGAAAACACATAGCAATCTTCTCCAAATACCTAAAGGAATATCCCCAGTATTTCAGAGCAATAACTTTAACAAGCTATACTCACTTTGACTTTTTATTTTTTCTTTCTTGCCTCACACTCCCTCCCCTTTTAGTACTTCTTTCAAAGAATAACTCCCAGGTAAGTTCCCAACCCTCCAGTCCTTGTCTCAGGCTCTGCTTTGGAGAATCCAAACTAGTTATCTCTTAATTATCATGAAACTCAATTCATTTAGGCACTAAATAGTTCTTTTTATTTTAAAATATTTTTCTTTTCCAAAAAAAACACCTTTATGTATTCATAGCAACTGTTCAATAAACGTTAGTTGACATGGTGAATTACCATTTGTTGTATGAAGTAGTTTTTTTCATTCCTGTTTTGTTCATGCTGCTGGGCACTGGGAAAATGTCCCCCAGTCCTGACTTCTCCAGCTGGATAAGCAAAGAAATTATTGTTAGACAGATTAGAAAGAGAAAAAGCCAGATTCGATTAAACATCTATGGAGAATTTACATGGTCGTAAATTCTAAAGTAAATGGGACAAATCTGGGGACTCTATTCTGTGCTGGGGATGGGAGCCTGAGATGTCAAGGAGAGAGGCAGCAAGGAAAGGATGATGTCATAGGACAAATTCTTTCCTCTGCCTTAAGACAGGTTTCTCTGATAAAAAGGTCATTTCTGGAGGTGACCCTTAATCTAGCTAATCTTCATTCTTTAAGGTTACTTATCCCAAGGCCCACCAGCCCTGGGGTGTCCTTAATTCTGCATAGTAAGGTGACACATATTGGATAAAACCCACTCTGGACACCCTGAAAAAAAAGTCCATCCAACCATTTCTGAGGAGGCTAATCCCATAACATTTTGATTCATTCCCATGATGGGAGTCTGTGAATCTCTCAGGATACAAACCACGACATTTGTTGGGTCTCCTGCTGGCTCTCAAATCGTCTGGGTGCAAAGGAAATTTTTCGTACCCCTCTTTTCTTCTAGGCTGCCAAATATCCAAAAAAGCATCAGACAGATTGATAAAAACGAAAAACAAATCCAAAAAGAACCTTAATTATATAATGTATACCTTTATTATACATGTAAAAGACCCAACATGACTGAGTAGCACCCATGTTTTCAGACCTGTTTCTTTTCCAAAACAAAACAAAACAAAACAAAAAATGCCAAGTGGGTCCTACATGCGACAAGGTGGGTAATAGGAACCAGCAGTCAAGCCTCCAGACAAACTTGTCTGGGTGGTCATTCCATGGCCAGAGCAGAGCCAATGTCTTGTTTAGGGCCCTAGTGCTTCAGGTGAGAGACTCCTCATTAGGTACCAATGTGATTATTTAGGGGTTAATCTAATTAATGCACATAAATGCCAAAGATATGCATCCAGGGGACTGGGCAAAGAGAAGAACATTAATATGGAGCCAGGTCAGCAGGAGGTAGGAACCTCAAGACTCATATCTACGTAAGTAGGTAGCTGTACCTGGGGAAAGTGGACTTATATCATGTTTTAGAAAGTGGGACTTGGGGAGTAACTGAGGGACACAAAAATGGAGGTTTGGCAAGAGATGATTGGGTAAAGCCAACCGAGGGACAGAGGAATTCAGAGTTGGCTGAGGCCATTGGTGTTAGTGGGCTAGTTAGTGGTATTAGGGTCCATGTATGGCTGGATGTGATGCATGGACGGTTCATGGACAAAGGGTGAAAACTGAGGTACTACATGTTACATGCAGGATCAGAATTCCTTAGGAAGAAGAGGTTGGTCTTGATATCATATATTAACTGATTTAACTGACCAGACTGGAAAATAGAAAGCAGTTAGCCCTTGGTTAGTAGGTAAGCTATAGGGAGAAAGAATCAGGGATAGTTTGCGGATGGGTTTCAGCTTTTGCAGGCTGGTTTCACTATGTTACAGTCAACCACAGGAAACCAACAAAATGAAGAAAAATCTTAGATTCTTTTGCCATAATATACAAAACCTGAATCGTATAAAATTGCAAATTTTGAAAATCTGAATGATTATCAACAATTTCATGCAGTTTATCTGATATTTTTAAATGACATTTTATAACAAACATAAAAATGTTTTTGATGGGTCTTTCAAATCCAGGAAATTAGTAAATTGTACAAAGAGAAAACTGTTCTTTGAAAAGAAAGAGGGAAGCAAATTCTGATGCTCGCAGTATAAAGTTATACATCTAAATATTCAACAAAATTCAAGACTTCACACTCTCATAGCATATTATATAATTTTCAGATTTCATTTCTTATTACTCCTCAACAAATACCTCATAGTAAATCCAGAGGATTAGAGACTAAGTTCTTGAATCTTATAAATTCTTTATGCTCAGAAAGACCTCCCTGGCCCTCCACCTACTAAACTCTTACTCATTTTTTAAAACACATTTCAAAGAAATACTTCCTCTGGTATGGAATGTAATTTTCTAACTCCTCAGTGATTTAATAAGTCTTTGTATTTAATTTGTTAGTACTTAATTGTTATCATTGGTGCCATGCCTCACGTGTTCATTAAGTCATATCTCCTCTGGGCAAGTCTTTAACTTTCTACATGCAACATTGAGTCAGGTAAGTAAACAGGCAGCAAAGTTTCTCAGCAAAAGTGAATCTCATCTTTGTATTACCCTTTACTAGGTGAATCAAAGTTCAGGTTCTAGCAAAGTAATAGCGTATTGATAATATTTAGAAATGTGGGAAGGAATAAATATGGATAACCTATGAAGATCAATAGCTTTGCTCTAAAAATATTGGAGTGTCAGTTACTATGGATTGTATATTTGTACCAAAACTTTGCACACCGACAGGACAGTAAACCAACAACTTCCTGACTACCTTCCCAGCAGAAGATGTTCAGGTGCAATTAACTCTCTAAAGTACATTTTAAATTTTAGTAAGTCCTAGATTAAATTGATGATACCCAAATAATTGGCCAATATTTGTGAAATTATTTGTGAAATGGGTAGAGAAAATTCAGTAAGTGGGAGAAAAAACTGTGGTTTGTAATGCCTGCTGAATGTTGGACTCTGAAGATGTTCATGGAGTTAGTCCTCTGAAGACTGAGTTTGTCGTTGCTGGCAACAGACACAACCAGGATGTGAACCATGTGTTCTCTCATTCTGAGGTCCCTGTTCTTCCCCCTACACAGGCTGCTTTGTGATTCTCAACTGTCAGATTTTATTACGATTCCTTGACTGCTTCTTCTCTTTAACAAAGATTACATCCCACATTTTGCAAATCTATAAATCTAGGAATCCCTGAAATTTTCTTTTTGCAATAAAGAATCAATTTAGCAACTTGTATAATAATAAGTTGTTAATTTGACTTTGAATCTTTAACTTTTATTTTATTACATGACAAAATGCAATAACCAGAATCTGACCTGTACTGTAAATTTACTAGCATATTCAGAAAACCAGGCATTTGAGAAAGAACAAATCTCAGTACATCTAACTTTATTCCAAGGTTTGGGTTTGTTTAAACAGTCAAATTATAAGAAATGTATTTGAAATGAATAAGATCAAATATCAGTAGTAACATCCAAAGACACACAAAGCAAGTACTTAGTACTTTCTACATAATATTTTCCTTATTTCATGGCATCTTAAATATTTTAAATATAGCTTAACTTATAGAAGTTAAAAGTCAATGAGTTCCACCATGTATCCAGCAGGAGAATACTTTAAAATAGTGTATTACCAAGATATAAGTAACCAAAAGTGTTTATTTAATTTACATTTATTATAAGGTTTTTTTAAATGTATACTAAATAATTCATTCATTCAGAATCTTGAGCATGACAACAATACTTTGAGCAGTTATTTTAGGGTTTGGCATCTTTAGAGTACTCACCCCTGTGAGGAGGAAGCCTTCATTTACAACTCAAGTAAATGGCACAACCACAGTATGCATTTAATGAGTGGGAATTCATCTTGCAAAATATATGAATACAATTCAATTGGAGCAAAAGGGGGGAGAAGAGGAAATCTCAGGAGGCCAGGGATGTGGAGGGGTACACCAGGTCTGGAGAACTACTAGCCCTCTGTCTGCAAGGAGGGGAGTTGCCCTCTCTCAGATCCAGTCCCTGTGGCTCTTGCCAAACTCCAGAGAAGACGCCAAGGCGGTGTGCATGGCATCCGTTGAGCATATGCACTCACTTAAATGTATTGCCTGTATTTGTACTACTTTTCTAAGGCATATCATCAGGAATACATGCCTGAAAATGTTAATGGAGACTGAACTTCTCGGCCTAACCAGGTTTTTATCTGCCCCAGCCTTTTGCATCTCTGTTTATCAATATATACTTAAACAAGTGCTTGCTTTTCTAATGATGTCAATGTATCTTAATTTCCCCACCTCTCCCGAAGTCAGGATCATTACAATGTCAATACTTATGATAGCAATATTCTAGGCCATATGGTTAAATGATTAGCAGGATGAAGAAGATTCTTTTTTTTCATGAAGCTAATAACCATCATGCGAGGGAAATGATAACAAAAATGAAAACAAATAACGATGATGATTTTAGATCACAGTAAGGGCTATGAATAAACTAAAGCAGGATAATGAGAAAAGGAAGAATAGGGAATGGGAAAACTTGCAAGGAAGACCCCTCTAAGAACAGGTCACTACCTAAGGTCAAATGGTGGCAAGAAGTCAGCCAGGTCCAGATCTGGCTGTCTAGATTATCAGATATAAGAATACTTGTCCCCTCTATAGAATTTTATTTCCAAAGCAAATTTGCAAAAACATACAAACAAAACCATCTATGTAAAAACGTCAATTCAGGAATCTTTTTTAAAACTCTGTTGAAATTGTGTGTTCAAAGACAGAGGGTGACTGTATATTTGTTTCAGCACTGTTCTGAATTTTGCTCGTCTACAACAACAGGCCATGTGAGGCATCAATTCTGCCAACACATTTGTCTAGTCATACAATTGTGTAACATCTATGCCAACATAACACCGAGATAACATCTGGACTTTGCTTGGTGTAAACAGTCCCATGCCTACTTGCATGCCAATATTCCTGTCTCATTTGCCTGAGACAATTACAGAAGTACCTAAAGATGACATGAATATAAACTCAAACACAGGGTTCTCCATGATGCCAGGAAAGTACAACCAGAGTTTTCCTCTGCCTATAAAAATGTATCCTCAAGTCGGGGACAGAAGACTCCACATCAGCCACGCTTGTGTCGAAGCTGAACATTGTTGCCATAAACATGTGCAATTCAGCCACCTAAAACTCTGAAGTTAAATAATACGAAAAGATTGTGTTTAACAGGAATAAATCATTTATTTTCAAAATGTTTTTTTCAACCCTTTGAAATGCTACTCAGAAGAATAATGAAGATGCCATTTTTGAATTATTTCTAACTGCCCATTCCACTTCAGATATTAGAAGTGAGTTGTAGTTTGAATCTGTTTTTAGGAATATTTTTGATTAAATTAAAAAAATTTCCCCCTCCAAGCAAACGAGCAATAACAAAATATAATATCTATAAGAGACATATATTTAAATGGCCACCAACAAGTTAACTAACTCTAGCTGCCGTGCATCCCAGAAGGACCAGGTTTCTACCCCA
The DNA here is from genome assembly GCF_964194135.1 of Talpa europaea. Lineage (NCBI taxonomy): Eukaryota > Metazoa > Chordata > Mammalia > Eulipotyphla > Talpidae > Talpa > Talpa europaea. Next base: position 102,752,999 of record NC_140077.1, read on the forward strand.
CATCTGAGAGCAGATAGCCCTTCTCATTATACTATTTTCTCCATTTGGCAGTAAAGGTTTAATTATGCCTCACAGTCACAACTGCTTGGCCTGCACTCTAATCTATACTGTTTATTTCTAACCACAATTTGGGGAAATGAAGGGCCACATAACTTAAAAATATTGCCTTAGTGCACATCTAGTTAGAAATGGAATTAAGACAAAGCCATCTAAAAGTCTTCTGGCTACCAGAATATTATCTAACTCTGCTTCACTAAAAGGAGACAGCATTGATTACACAAAATACATGCTGTTAGTTTGGCAAAATAGTTATTTATTGCTTGTTTATATATTTTTTGTTCCAAAGAGGAAAAGAAAAATTTCAGGGAATTTATAATTTTATAATGTACATACAATGAATATGGGAAAAAAATGCAGCTAAATAGTCTTAGGCAGTTAAAGAGAACCAGTAACAGGAAAGTGAATTGTGTGAAAATCTAATTAAGCCAGGAATGAGATTATTATAATGCATACAGTAAGAACCTAGACAGTGTCTAAATTGCCTCAGCTGCTTGATTAATACCCCGCAGTTTTAATTCATCATTTTAGATGGCGTCTGTGTCAGAACTTCGCTCATTGATTTAATAGGAGCAATAGAAATAAAATTTGATGTAATCAAATGCTGACTACAAGCAAGCTTAGATATTGCAAGGCCTCTTAAAACCTTTAAAACTGTCAAAGTGCATGGTGCATCCCCAATTTAGATGATTTGTGTTTAAAAATCCACAGAAATTGATCAAAGAACTCATATTGAACAAAATTTGAGCAATCCTGTGTACTAAGAGTCCAATATCTCCTTCCTCTCATCAGAATCTTTATGTCTCACTGGGAAAATTTAATTTTTCTGGTTTTAAATATGATAAAATAAATGAAATGCAAAGAAAAGCACTGTGATTAAGCAGTTGGTGATTACTAGTTGAGTACTGCAATTTTTATCTATGGGGCAAAAGTGGAGCTGGAGTTTTCATTAGAGAAGTAGGAATCTCTCATACTAGCCAAAGAGTGAAAAGTGCATTTGCATTCATTGATTCATTGTGTGTGACCACCTTTGCCACATAGATAAGAAGCCCAACTTCAAAAGATATCTCCATACGGTGCAAAATAACATGCAAAATATCCCAACATGCCCTGGTTCTTCAAGATTTGTTGAAATTCTTCCTTTATCCTAAGGTCTCCGGACCTCACTGGTTGTGCAGGGGTTAAAGACAGCGCTATTGCCAGCCATGGCAGCAGCACCAGTTGGGTCCCCCGCTGGCCATGGAGCAACCTACATGGTGCAGCAGACCTCTTCTTTCTCACCTGCTGCTCCACACAGCACTGTATTTCGGTAGATCTGTCAGTTCTGCTCCCCACTCTCTCTGGTGAATCCTCTAACCCACCCCCCCACCCACTCCCAGCACCTCTGGTCTGCATAACTAAATAAATCTTTAAAAACAAAACAAAAACAAAAACACCGCAGGCCTGTAAGCTGTAACTCCTGCCACCAACCAAGGAACAGATTTCATTTTACAGGAAAGACAGAACCTTGTTCTCTCATTGGTTGCTAAATCCATTTCATACATCAGCAGCAACTTCTCAGCAAATACACTTTTACCAATACATTGTGACTTTCATTTTGCCATCTGCCTTGGTCTGAAAAAACATGTTTGTCTTGCTGGCACTGGATGTTTATTTGGTATACAGCAAATGTTTAGTCTGGCTATAGTAGCAGAAAGAAAAAGTTTTTCTCAACCCTTTTCTGGTTGCTGGATATGTTTGAAAATTAAATTGGCAAATGCAAATTAACAGGAGATGAGCGTAAACATTTTATTGAATTTTACGTGTTCACGAGAGCATTCACAAGAGAATGAAGGCAATCTGCCTAGTTTTATTTAGCTGTATTCTGTACTTTTTAGATAAAGAAACAATCAATTTGTGAAAAGTTGACCAGAGAAAGGCAGTTGATGGTAATTAGATGGTAAAGAAGTAACTGAGAAGGTAAGTGTTAGTTCAACAAAGTTTGTTTGCAGATTCTTCTGGTGTTGCCTCTGTGCTTAGAGCCTGTCTCCAGTAAAAGAGTTTATTTCCTGCCTCCTGCAGAAAAGAACAACAAAATAATTCTGTACTTACAACTTTTAATTGCCTTCAGCTCAAAATATTTTTTTTCAAAATAATTTGTATTTGGGCAAGACTTATTCTCGCTTCCTTCATTATTTTTTTAATAAATTTTATTGTTATATTCCCCATAAAATTGCAGACCCCCCATTCTGACCCCAGTCCCTCCCCTCCCGCCCCCGCCCCCCTAAAAGAGTCTCTGGTTCATAGTTTTTTGTTGATTTTGATTTTCACTTTCTTATATTCATTTTCCTGGTCCCTTATTTAAGTTTTCTAGATTCCTGCTATGAGTGAGACCATCCGGTATTTTTCTTTTTCTTTTTGGCTTATTTCGCTGAGCATGATCCCTTCCAGCGCCATCCATGTTGCTGCAAATTGCATGTGTTTATCTTTTTTGAATGCTGAGTAATATTCCATGGTATATATGTACCACATCTTCTTGATCCAGTCATCTATTTTTGGGCATTTGGGTTGTTTCCAAAGCTTAGCTATTGTAAACAGTGCTGCTATAAACATAGGGGTGCAGGTGTTCTTTGGAATTGATGTTTCTGTGTCCTTTGGGTAAATACCTAGGAGTGGAATTGCTGGATCATATGGAAGCTCTATGTTTAGTAGGTCCAGAAATCTCCACACAGCTTTCCACAGTGGTTGGACCAGTTTGCACTCCCACCAACAGTGCAGAAGAGTTCCTTTTTCTCCACACCCTCGCCAACATTTGTTGTTGCTAGTTTTTTTAATATGTGCCATTCTCACTGGTGTAAGATGGTATCTCACGGTAGTTTTGATTTGCATTTCCCTAATTGCAAGTGATGTTGAACATTTTTTCATATGCCTGTTGGCCATTCGCATTTCCTCTTCAGAGAAGTTTCTTTTTAGCTCTTCTGCCCATTTTTTGACTGGATTATTTTCTTTGTTGTTGTTGAGTCTCATCAGCTCTTTGCAGATTTTTGTGATCAGTCCTTTATCATTAGTGTTGGGTGCAAAAATGTTCTCCCAGTTGGTGGGGTTTCTCTTTGTTTTTGTTATTGTCTCTTTTGCTGTGCAAAAGCTCTTTAATTTGATGTAGTCCCAGCTGTTTATCTTTGCCTTCACTATCACTGCTTTGGGTGATGTGTCTGTAAAGATGTCTTTGATGTGCAAATCACGTAGTGTTTTGCCTATATTTCCTTCTATATATTTTATGGTTTCAGGTCTTATGTCTAGTTCTTTAATCCATTTTGAGTTGATTTTTGTGTATGGTGTGAGGTAGTGGTCAAGCTTCATTCTTTTGCATGTAGCGACCCAGTTTTCCCAGCACCATTTATTGAACAAACTTTCTTTGCTCCAATGCATATTCTTTGCTCCTTTGTCAAAGATTAGTTGACCATAAATCTGTGGGTTTATTTCTGGATTTTCTATTCAATTCCATTGGTCTGTATGTCTGTTCTTGTTCCAATACCATGCAGTTTTGATGATTCTGGCTTTGTAGTATAGTTTGAAGTCTGGGAGTGTGATGCCTCCATTCCCTTCTTTTTTTTTCAGGAGATCTTTGGCTATTCGGGGATTTTTGTGATTCCATATGAATTTCATCAATAATTGTTCTATTTCTTTGAAGAATGACATTGAAATTTTGATTGGAATAGCATAGAATCTGTATATTGCTTTTGGAAGGATGGCCATTTTAATAATGTTTATTCTTCCAATCCATGAGCAGGGGATGTCTCTCCATTTCTTTGTGTCTTCTTCTATTTCTTTTAACAGTGTTTTATAGTTTTCTTTGTATAGGTCCTTTACCTCTTTTGTTAGATTTATTCCCAAATATTTGATTTTTTTTTTTTCAATAACAAAAGGGATGGTTTTTTTTGATTTCTTCTTCTTCAGATTTATTGTTTGTGTATAGGAAGGCTACTGACTTTTGCGTGTTGATTTTGTATCCTGCCACTTTACTGAACTGATTGATGAGTTGAATTAGCTTTTCTGTGGAGTTTTTGGGGTTCTCTATGTATAATATCATATCGTCTGCAAATAGTGATAGTTTAACTTCTTCTTTTCCTATTTGGATTCCTTGGATGTCTTTCTCTTGTCTTATTGCCCTGGCTAGGACTTCCAGTATTATATTGAAAAGCAGTGGTGAGAGTGGACATCCTTGTCTTGTTCCAGATCTTAATGGAATTGCTTTCAGCTTTTCACCATTGAGAATGATACTGGCTGTTGGCTTGTCATAGATGGCCTTTATGATGTTGAGGTATGTTCCTTGTATCCCAAGAATTTCAAGGGCTTTTATCATGAATGGGTGTTGCACTTTGTCGAAAGCTTTCTCAGCATCTATTGATATTATCATATGGTTTTTATATTTCTTTTTGTTGATGTGTTGGATAAGGTTGATTGATTTTCGGATGTTAAACCATCCTTGTGTCCCTGGAATGATTCCTACTTGGTCGTGGTGAATTATCTTATGGATACATTGTTGGATTCTGATAGCTAAAATTTTATTGAGGATTTTTGCATCAGTGTTCATTAAGGAGATTGGCCTGTAGTTTTCCTTTTTTGTGTTGTCCTTGTTCGGTTTTGGTATTAGTGTAATGTTGGCTTCATAAAATGTGTTTGGTATTGTCCCTTCCTTCTCAATTTTTTGGAAGAGTTTGTGAAGGATAGGCACTAATTCGTCTCTGAATGTTTGGTAGAATTCATTTGTAAATCCATCAGGTCCTGGGCTTTTGTTTTTGGGGAGGTTTTTGATTACCATTTCAATTTCGCTAATTGTAATTGGTCTGTTTAGGTGTTCTATTTCTTCTTTATCTAGCTTTGGGTGATTGTAGAGTTGTAGGAATTTGTCCATCTCCTCTAGATTGTTAAACTTGTTTCCATATAACTGTTCATAGTAGTTACTGATTATTCTTTTGATTTCTGCTGTGTCCGTTGTGATTTCTCCTCTTTCATTGATGATCCTGTTTATTTGTGCTTTCTCCCTTTTTTCCTTTGTGAGCCTGGCTAGGGGTTTGTCTATTTTATTGATTTTTTCAAAGAACCAGCTCTTGGTTTCATTGATCTTTTGGATTGTTTTTTTAGTTTCAATTTCATTTATTTCTGCTTTGATTTTTATTATTTCTTTTCTTCTACTGGTTTTGGGGTTTTTTTGTTGTTCTTTTTCTAGATCTTTGAGCTTTGAGATTAGGTTGTTTCTTTGCGTTCTTTCTTGTTTCTTGATGTGAGCTTCTATTGCTATATATTTTCCTCTTATTACTGCTTTTGCTGCATCCCATACATTTAGGATATTGGTGTCCTCCTTGTCGTTCAATTCAAAAAATTTTTTAATTTCTTCTTTGATCTCCTCATTAGTCCAATGGTCTTCCAGTAGTGTGCTTTTAATCTCCATGAGGTAGGAAAGTTCCTTGCCTTCTTTTTATGGTTTATTTCTAGTTTGATGCCTTCATGGTCAGAAAAGATGGTTGATATGATTTCAATCTTGGTGTATCTGTTGATGTTTGTCTTGTGCCCCAGTATGTGATCGATCCTGGAGAATGATCCGTGTGCGCTTGAGAAAAATGTGTACTCCGTTTTTTTGGGGTTTAGTGTTCTATAGATGTCTGTTAAGCCCAATTGCTCTAGGTCCTTATTTGGAGCTTTGGTTTCTTATTTTTTGTCTTGTTGATCTATCCATTGTTGATAGTGGTGTGTTGAAGTCTCCCACTACGTATGTGTTTTCTCTGATGTCTGTTTTCAGAGAGGACAACAGTTGTCTGATATATTTTGGTGCTCCTTCGTTTGGTGAGTATATGTTAATGAGTGTTATTTCTTCTTGAAGTATTGTCCCCTTGATCATAATGTAGTGACCATTGGGGTCTCTTTTTATTTTTTTGAGTTTGAAGTCTGTTTTATCTGATATAAGTATAGCTGTTCCTGCTTTCTTTTTTGGTCCATTTGCTTGTAGGATTGTTTTCCATCCTTTAACTTTGAGCCTATTTTTATCTTTTGTAGCTAAATGTGTTTCCTGGAGACAGCAAAAGGTTGGGTTTTGTTTCTTAATCCAGGCTGCAACTCTGTGTCTTTTTATTGAAGAGTTTAGTCCATTTACATTTAGAGTTAATATTGATATGTTAACATCTGTATTTGCCATTGTGTTTGTCTTTCCTTTGATTTTATTTATTTATTCTTTTAATAACTTTTTTTTTTTTTTTGGCCTTCTTTCATTGTTATTCGTCCCTCTGAGGTTCTGGCTTTAGGACTCCTTGTAGTATTTTTTGGAGTGGGGGTTTAGTTGCAATGAAATTCCGGAGTTTCTGTTTGTCTGGGAAGGTCCATATTCTTTCTTCAAAGAGGAAGGAGAGCTTTGCGGGATAGAGTATTCTTGGTTGGCATCTGTTTTCTTGGAGTCTGTTGACTATGTCCCTCCACTCTCTCCTTGCCCGTAGTGTTTCTTCGGAGAAGTCTGATGTCAGCCTTATTGGTTTTCCTTTGAATGTTATCTGTTTCTTCCCTCTTGCCAGCTTCATTATTTTTTCCTTGTCCTGGATTCTTGGGAGCTTTACTATTATGTGTCTTGCTGTATTTTTCCTTTCGTCGTGGAAGTTTGGTGTTCTTCTTGCTTCTTGTATATCAATTTTCAGCTCCTTCTTCACATTTGGGAAGTTCTCTTCAATTATCTCTTTGAATATTTTCTCTGTTCCTACATCTCTCTCCTCTCCTTCTGGTATTCCTATAACTCTTATATTTCCTTTCCTCATGGAGTCAGATAGTTCCCGAAGTCTTTCCTCGTTCTTTTTCCTTCGTACTTCTCTTTCCTTTTCTGTTTTGGTTCTTTTTATTTCTGTGTCTTCAAGATTACTTATTCGTTCTTCCATTTCATCTATTCTGCTTTCATTGCTTTTCCCAGAATTCTTTAGTTCTTCCATTAATTCTTTGATCTCCTGCATTTCTTTTACTTCCCTCTTTAGGGACTCAATTTCTTTCTTCTGACCATTGTTTTCCCTCTCTAGGGACTCAATTGCATTCTTCTGATCGTTGATTATTTTTCCCTTATCATTGTTTTCCTTTATGACTTCTGTCAGTTTTTTAATCACGGCAATTTTAAATTCTTTTTCTGGAAGGCTCAGAAATTCTTCCAAGTTATTGTCGTTGCAATCTGGGGGCTGGTTTTCTTTTTGTGGTGTGCTTTTTCTCTGGAGAGTTGCTAGGTTGCGTGTGGTTCTTCTCCTCCCTACTGTCTGTTTTCTAATTTGCCGTATGCGTTGGGACACTGTGTTGTTGGGACTGGCCGGCATCTTGGGTGGGCTTCTCTGCTCCCCTCTGGTTCCTCCAGGAGTCATCTGTCAGTTTCAAGCAGTCTTTACTGGATAAAGGTCCCTGTTCTAAAATGCCGATGTGGGGACACACTCCCCTGTGCGTCTGGTCTGCCCCGGCGGTGGGTTCCTGCTCCCCCTCTGGGCTTGGACTGCAGGCCAGAGGGGGTCTGGCGTGGGCGAACTTCCCCCGCTCACCTCTGGCTCCTGAGGAAGCCTTCTGCAGGTAGTCTTTACTGAAGAAATGTCCCTGTTCTAAAATGGTGATGTGGGACACACTCCCTGCGTGTCTGGTCTCAGACACACTCTTCTGCGCGCCTGGTCTGCCCCGGCTGTGGGTGCTCGCTCTCCCTGTGGGCTCAGACTACTTGTTCGGAAGGGGCCCGGTGTGGGCTAACTCTCCAGCTGGCCACTAGCTCCTTCAGTAGCCTGTGCTGGGGTCAAGTCGCTAGGTGGCGCCAGAGATCTCTCCTAGAGCCCTTGGGGAGCTGATTTTCCACCCCGTGGGACAGGGAGCAGAGCGGGGATGGTAGGGTACACCTCAACGGCTTTGGGGTGCTGTGTCTGCCTTGTGCCCCACCGTCGTGGGGAACCCACGCCCCTAATTTCGTGCCCCGGGTCTCAGTTCCAAAGCCCTCAGTTCCAGGACGCGGGCTGTAGCCCAGATCAGTGGCGCGGGAATGGCGCCTTTTGAATCCCGCTCCCCTGCCTGGGCACCTTGTTCCTGCTCACTCAGGGAGGGCCTCCACCCTCTCCCCGCAAGCCTAGGTCGCAGGCGCAGGGCCCTGGGCAGCTGCAATCCGAGCGCCGCTTTCGCGTAAGCTTACCGGGCGGCCGGGGCTGTGTGCTGGTGCTGGTCTCCTCCTGGTGGGCGGGGCTCTCTTTAATGGCGCCTGGAGCTCACCTCCGCGGCGGATCCTGCAGGGTTCGCCTCAGCTCCCGTTCACGGGGTGTGGTGGCTGAAATAGTTCCTTTCCACTCACAGTCCCACTTGCTGCATCCGTTTTTCTTGTTGGCCGTTTTGGTTTGTTGTTTCCCTCCTCTCTGCCGGTCGGAGAGTGCCGCCTCTGTGGGCGGGGGAGGGGAGCAGGGTTCTGCGCTTCCCTCCCTTCTCGTCCTCTTTTATGGCAACTTTCTTCTTCGGGCAGTTTGCTGGAGTCGTCCGTTTATCTTCCGTGTCCCAGTTCTCACTGGGACCTGCCGCTTTTCCTCCCTATTAACTTTTTTTAATGGGAGATCTTACTCGCAGCGTCTCCTCACCGCCATGTTGCTCCGCCCCCCTCGCTTCCTTCATTATTGACTGCTTAGTTGTCCTTTGTATTTACTATCTAATCCAGAATTTCAAACACACACACACACACACACACACACCCCTAGATAATTTATTCACTTAGCATTTCTATTGAAAACCCCATGTTTCCTTCAGGACAGAGGTGATAGCAAATTAAAGGACCTTTGGATTTTTCTTTATTAAAAACAAAAATATTCCTATTATAACCAAAATATCAATATAAAAATTCATCAAGGTGAAATGAGGTTAACAGGTTTCTAGCTCTCAGATATAAACATTAACTTGAATCATATTGTCCCCCAACTTAACCATGTCTAGAAAAAGAAGTTTTTAACTTGTAATAATTTTAGGCGAATATTCTTTACTTCTATTGAAAAATGTAAATATCTATGTATTTGAAAAGTGCTAATTGCAATTCTTCAAGTGCAGAAAAGATATATTCATATCCTAACAGATGTGAAGAAACCAGGGAAGGATTGGCTCTCCTGAAATCATTTGGGTAGAGTTTCTCTGTGATGTCCAGAGCAGATTTCTCCAATATTTGATACCTTGGTATGTGGAATTAAGATCTAAAAAAAAAAAAACAAAAACCTATAGATCCCAAGAAACTGTTACTGTTACTTAGAGAATGCAGATTCCCTAGATTTGAGGTCATTTCTAGAAATCATATTTTTTCTTTTTTTATCAGAGAAACCTAATTTAAGGCAGCACAAATAGCCAGAGGCAGAACTTGTCATAGGAAATCACCCCCTTCTCATCCGGTGAGACCCCTTCTCTCTTCTTGACAACCAGACCCCTGTCTGTCCCCTTATATTTAAAAATATAAGGCCAGGGTTTGTCCCACTTACTTTAGAATTTACAGCCATAAATTCTTCTCACATATGAGACTAAATTTGGCCGTCACTTCCTACTGCTGTTCATTTGTTTGCCCAAGAAGAATCCAAGAGGGTTTGGAATTTTTCCCTTCCATCCCCAAACTAGTATCTCTTGATCAACAGCTGTTTTTACTCTACTGAAAACCTCCTTGACAGATATGGATGATGATCTCCCCGCGTTGGTGGGTTCTTCTCCTTCCAGTCCTTGGCCCAGCTATGCAGAGCATGTGGAATGCTCTTCTCTTGAGCAATTCTTTTAAAACTTTCAAGATTTTGTTCAAATTTCACTTTCCCAAGGACACCTACACTAACAGCCCAACTTATTCTGAAAATGACACCATCTCCCAAACCAGGACGGGTGAGGTTTTCTGTCATGTTTAATTTCTTTCTCCCCTCACACATTTCATCTTCTAAAGCATCAAGTAACTGACTTGCTGATTAGATTTTAGTGGCATCTGCTAAACTGAAGCCCAACATAAACAAGGATTTTGTTTTGTTCATGAATGCATCCTACTGTAACAGGGTGGTCCCCAGGAAAGGGGGAAGTTCCAGGTTCCCTGCCCCACCCAAGGTAGGGTGGAGCTGAGCAGGAAGAGGGGAAGCTGCAGAAGAGACTGAGGAAGGAAGCAGGATGGAGCCCGGAGACCTGGAGGAGGCGCATGGAGCCTAGAGACACGTGAAGAAACTGCGCTTGTCTTGTGGTCGTGGACTAGGTGACACAGATGTGGGTGAGACCCGTGGGGAGGTGACAATGGCAGCTTTTATCTTGATGTTGAGTTTGCTCTTTTCCTTCCGGGCTTGTCCAGTTGTTTGTGACCCTTTTCTGTGGGTCCCCACTGGAAGATGCTTTAGACTTGTAGCAGGCTTTGGGGCCTTGTTCTGGGCCAATCCCATTTGGATGGACTTTTACCCACGAGGGGACGGGTAACTCTGGATGCTTCATTTAGAAACTAGACTCTTTGCCTTACCTGTATTGTTTCCTAGTTTTATTAAAGTTCCTTCCCATTAAAGTCTCCTATGTTTTGTGTTGATGCGGCGGATGGCAGAACCCATGTAGAATAGGCAGGTTTGCGGGGTTTGGGCTGCCCCTCTCCCTGTCCTATAACACTACCAACTGGAAGAAGCTTCTGGATCAAATTAGGTGTTCTATATTTGTTGAATGAACATAATTATGCCTGGTAACTTAATGCTAAATACAAGTACTGTTGATTTACTGAAAACATTACCCCAATATTGGCCTTCCCCCCGGACATCTATATCCATGAATTGTTTCTGCCATTGTAATAATGTTTATTTAAAAATCTACATCTATTCTGGCTTTCCTCTTGATTGTTGTATTTGTTTTGTCTATGACTCAAAAGAGGTTTATTTTGTCCATAACTTTAGTGGTAATCTTTGAAAGATAAACCTAGGCTCTATCATCAGGCTAAGAATTCTTGTAGTTGCCAAGAATTCTTCCAAAATATAATTCTTTTTTGGAAACCTCGGTGAAAATCCAACTGACTTCTCCCCAGTGTATATGTTCAGATTTCTTGGACTGCTATAGCAAATTGCTATAAACATGGTGGCTTCAAACAACAAAGATTTATTCTCTCACAGTTCTCCAGAAGTTCTGAATCAGGGCTGAAAGTAACACTCTCCCCCTGAATGTTCGAGCAGAAAACCCAAAATATTCACATCTCTAAAGACTCAATTTCCAAATCAGGTCACATTAAGGTTCTAGATGGACATGAGTTATGGGAGACATTATTTATCCCCTTCTAGTGTGGAATACCCACACAGGAACATGTTAAAATAATGTATATTTTATTATCTCTCATGACTTTTGATTCTTAAAAGATTGATATTAAATTTCACTAGCTTTGTGTTGTTGGCTTATTAGTTTTCTTTTGCCCTCTTTTTTGTAAGAGACACCAAATATACAACTTATTTCCCTCCTCTAGAATTGTCTCTGAAGTTATGGAAATAAAGACTAATCAATATTTTTGTTCTAACTTGTTGAAAAGCAGGTAGATTTCTCCTAAATGTTCTATTACACAAATAGATAAGAGATCAGAGTTGAAAAAAAATGACAGTAACTTAAAATTGCTGGTAGACTGGTGAATTTGACCCTGTCCAGGTAACCTTGACTCACAATCTCATGTACTATAAGGACACTGAATTTTGCAATTTCCTGGCCCTAAAAGTTAAGCATTAGTGGAGTTCTTCCCCCTACCTTGACCAATTAACAGGAACATTTTCAATACTGTTAGGAAAACTATGGAGGTGTTTAAACAGAGGCTATTTGGCTGAAGCTGAGTAACAAACAGATACCACCCACAGACTAAGCCAATAGCAGACCATGACAGGAAATTAGAAAAAGTCACTGATTAGCTGATTCACAAAAAGCTTTCATTTTCAGAAAGCTGAGCACACCAGCTGGGTATGGGCTTTTTGAATATACACATAATTAACATATATCCATGGCACATTTCATATATGTTTGTTAATAATGATGTCACAGATAGGTAATATTTTTCAATGTCTGTTACTCCCATATGTACTTCAAAGCAGTTGTGTGCTATATTTGCAGATCTAAGGATAAGAATTTCTTTTCAATCAATACATGACAATCTAAATCAGAAGAATTCTGCATCAATAATAACTTCAACATCTTATTAAATACAGTAAGGTAGCAATAGAATAAAAAATAGAAAGCATGGGCTTTACTGTTGTTTGTGCCAAGAAGTTTAGTGTCTAGCTTATCTGTTATAATAGTACAAAATAAATACAGCAAAAGCAAATTGTTAAGTTGTTCGAAAGCAAAACACAGAAGTTAGGATGTTGAGATGTTGACTTGCCACTCCTTCCATAAATATGCAAATAATTGAGAGATAAAATGGGCATGAACGCTATCTGCTCTTCTACAGCAAATTATTTTGATGGGTTGAATTGGTAAAATCTAAAGCACCACAAGTTTGTATTCTAAAATTAACAATGTTTTTCTTCTAAAACATATTTGGAGTTCCTTTTAATAAATAATTATTTTATTTTCCATGATGTGACAAATGGCAGGGTTTCATCTTTTTTATAGTGGAGATTTCATTTTTTTAATAGTAGAGAAAATTTGATTGTGTGTGTGTTATCAATGTCAATAAACATTTAGGTTACTTCTAATTCTTGACTATTATGAATAATACTGCAATGTACATGGGGTGCATATGTCTCTTCAAGTTACCATTTTCGTATTTTTGGAATAAATACTCCACAGTGGGATAGCTGGATCATATGGTCTAAAAGTTGTAGCCATGTATTACTTTTTTTATACCCTTACATATGCAGATTCAATAGGATCAAAAATTTTATTAAAAACACCTAAGATTATTTGAAAAATAGAATACATAGGGAATACTTGAATAAGACACATTTTTGTGTCTTTATAACTGGTACTGATACACTTCTCTATACACTGTATAAAATTCTTAGTGTTACTTAAGCTCCTGATTTAAATTCAAGGTCAGAGAAATGTTTTTTTTCTTATCCATTCTCTTTTATTTCACCTATTGTATTTATCAGTAGTAATATGGAGTGATTTTCTGCAGGTGAGGCCACTTGCACAGGTGTAGGAGATCATGATGATTTAGAATTCTAGATTCTCATTGGATTTGGTTTCGTCATTTAAGTAGGGGTGTGTGTGTGTGTGTGTGTATGAGCTGATGATAAAGGAATTTGAATATCTATCTTTTGCCAAATGTACTTGTTATTGGAATCAAGTGCAGTGAGCAAAAGGAAGGAAATGAAGCAATGTCTGTATTTATTGCTAGTGTGATTTCTTAGTGCACAGATAAAGCTGAGATAACAAAGCAGAAAACAGATAACTGTGAAAAGGATATACTAGGCCTTGATTTCAAATACAGAAAATGGAAAATAGGAAGGAGATGACAGAAAGGATGAAATTAAAATTTACTAAAAATTGATAATAGGGTAGAAAGGAGAGGGGAGTCTTTTGAAAACAAAAAAAGGAGAAAAGAAAGTTTCATCTTAAAGTAGAAGAGAGGAAGTAAAATCAAATCACTGCAGCATAAGCAAATAGAATCATTTTCAATGTCAAGAAAGGGAACAAGTTGAGCAAATAAAAATTGATGTTTTGTTTTGTGTTTATCTAGTAAAGGATAACAAGAAAAAGAGATAACTTGCCTTCTTTCCTTCTTTTCTGTTTTAATCTTTTTATTTTTTTTTCTATTGTACCAAGACACTCAGGGGAAGTAAGCAAGGGTTGTAAGCAAGGGGGAAAAAAGGAAGTGAAACGGAAAGAAAAACATTCAGTGAATTTTAAATTTCTAGTTATGCCTGAACCTTGGCTAAATTACAAGCAGAAAAAGTGTAGCTTTAGGAGTCTCTTCATTCTCCTCTTGACTTTTCTTCCCATAATTTCCCCCACAGGTGCTCCCTTACCATCCTCACCATCTTTACTATGACCCCCCCTGCTCACAACCACACAGCACCATCCCAGCTCCTCCCACACTAGCTCCACTTCCATCCAGACTGTACCCAAATGGGTCTGTTACTCTGCATAAAGACGCCAAACAGGGGCCTCCCCGGTGGCGCAGGCGGCTGAGAGCAGCACTGTGAAGCTGTCCACAGCCTCTGCAGCACGGGTTCCATCCCCGCCGGCTGCAGAGCAACCCACATGGCACGACAGACCTCTCCTGTCTCGCCCGCTGCTCCCCTCAGCAGTATATTTCATCAATCTGCCTGTTTTGTTCCCCACTCTGTCTCTGGTGAATCCTCTCACACTCCTGCGCATCTGGCCTGTACCCCATTTCTTGTATAAATAAAATAAATCTTTTTTAAAAAAAGACACCAAACAGTGAATAACTGAAAACTAAGCCTACTTAACCCACCAGTAAATAAATTTCCTCATCATCAGGGTTCCACAGATGATAAGGGGCGATGGTAGGAAGAAGGAAGACAGTAGAGAAGGGATTCTGTTAGCTATTAATCCTTTCAGGAGGACCTGTAGTTTTTAAGACTGTGGCTGAAGTTGTAATTTAATCTCAGAGGAGATTCTTTATAGGGAAACTCATACAACATGATAGTGACCCCTCATTACCAAAATTTTTAATTTGTTTGGAGAAGTCTTCCAAGGACCTTTTATTTATATCCCTTGGAATTTCTTAGTTTACCTCCATATTAAGACTAATTTCAACTGGCAGTACTGAGTCTCTGAGTAAATATATGTCAACACATGTAACCATGCCACTGGTTAATGGTTTTATGCTAATAAAATATTACTATGGAAACTAAGTGGGTTTTAAGTAGTGTTACATGCAATTCTTCATTTATGTCAAAAGGTGGTGCTATTTATACACTATAATGCATATTCTCCAGTTTCTTGTTTAATACAATAAATTCTAATAATTTTCCATTTCCAAGTATTAAGATGAACAAACGTTTGGTCTTTTTGTTTTTTAGAATTTGTATGTTTTCAGCGATCATTTATTCTTGAGGAGCTATTTTCTGGTAATGTTTTTTGTCCTTTTCATGAATAACCGTTTCTGCTTAGAAACAGCGTCATCTGTTATAAGAAAAAAAACTTCAACCAGAAAAAGGCCTCTTTACCTCCCAAATTTCACTCCAAGTGCATTTTGATTCAAATTTGTGTAAAAAGAAAAGGGAAAATGAAAGCTAAGTAGACTTTCCTGGTGGATATTCTGAGTATCAAGCAACCTGTTAGAAGCAGGAAACCACAGAGCCTTAGAGGAAATGTCCTTTCCATTTTGAGAAAATCCTTTCCTATAATATAGTGCATATATTATGTTATGTTGTATTATGTTATGCTATGTTATGTTTATATTGAACATATTTGTAGCATAAGCAACTGCATTCACTTTTAAATGCCACAAAAAAGGGAACAATCTTGAACAAATAAAATATATTTGTATATATTTGTTTCATTCTATAGTAGCTTTTCATCAGCCCATAAATGTCTGTAGCTGGTTCTGCCAACATTTTTGTTTTGCAGATCATGTGTTTGATGAGGCAAAACATAGCAACACAAACATTTAAATTGCCCCCCACGTTTTACAACCGCCACTGCTGTATTTTATATAAAGGCAACAAAGTGAATATGGTTATTGATGAAAATTGGATATATCCTCACGGACTTCAGCTGACTGAAATTGTCAATGGAGCAGAGTGAGAAGCCAAAAGTCTACGCTGAGAAAGGTAGGTAAGGAGGAGAATCCTCAAAATAGTTACGGCTTTTCTTTCTAAAGGCAAAGGGGGATTACTTTGTTTTTCCTTTGGGAAATTTGTTTTCCAGTATTTTTTTTTATATAAGTAATGCAATTCAGGAAAAGATTTATATGTATTAGGGGGTCCAAAATTGTTTTGAAATGTTACTGTATGCTAAAATATGGGTTTTGTTTCTTTCCTTGCTTTCTCCTTAACATATGCCTGTAAGTTTTGTTTTTCAAAATGACTTGTTTGATGCTCTTCAAAATGCTTCTATGAAGCCCAGTATTCCATGCAACATTCACTTGCCATCATTGCATAATATAGCCATAATATGTCCTTGCATTGGGAAAGGGAGAAGCTTCCTGCTTTGCAAGCTGGTCCGGTCACTAATTAAATCAGTTCTGATGTTCTTCACATCGCATGTATTTCTCTGTTCATCTAAAACACTAACATTTTAAGAAAACTTTTTAAAAACCTCAAAGTAGATGATAAAACAATTATACCATAACAGTTGTCAAGGAGATCAGTGTTAAAGGAGCTGATTTTTGACAATGAACTTAACCAGAAGCACATATTTCAGGGTAATGTTTTCAACCAGCAATCTTTTGCTTGTCTAACCCTGGCATGGGAAGGGGGCCAGGAGCTCAGAGAGTGTCCTGTGAGTCAATTCTTCGTATGTTTTTGTAACTGATGACTACGTAGTATGTAAAGGGGCATTATTAAATTGATTTTTCTAATGAATGATAATAACAATAGCTTTACTTATCTTTCTGATTTTGTCCTTGGGACTGTGCCAGTTACTTTACATATATTAGGTAACATGATATTTAAAACAACAGTATGTAAGGCTATACAAAATTTTAATTAAAATTTAAGATTTTTAAATTATTAAAATTTACCCCTTTACTGCATACTCTCTGTAAAATAATCACGTTTCATCTGGTTAATTATTCAAATATTTAAAGTTGTACTACTACCTAAGTAATTTAGTTTTAATATTTTTGGAATGTGAATTCATCCTTCCCAGACTATCAATAATCTGTCAAATTATGTTTATTGATTTTAATTGGTAAGAACCAGTAAAAGTGGACCTGAATTTTGTATGTGAATATATAACATATTCAGTATTTTTTTTAGCTTAATCTATTTTCACTTTTCCATAGAATGGAGAATTTTTGTTGCTGTTGGGGGGGAAGCTTCATTATGGTTCAGAGTGTGTGATGACCTCTGCAACAGTATCACATAACGATTGAATGATAAGTAACACTTGAAACTTTTTAGAAGTAAATTAATGCTGATCAGTTCACAAAACACTTCTTGAATTGAAGCAAAGGGTATAAAAGTTAATCAATCTAATTATAGAGAGTATATTGGACACCATTGAAAACTCATTTCTTAAATGAGAATTTTAGTGTTTTTAAATCCCTAACTATTTCACCATTTGCCATTACCGCATCACTACTAAATTAGCAGAATGACAATAGCTAATATTAAATTAGTACTTATGGTCTTGTAATGTGCCACCTCATCTGCCAGTATTATCTTATTTAATGTTCACAACAAAAATCATGAGGAAGAGACCATTGCTTTCATTTAACAGAAGAGGAACAAAGTACTAGACAGATTGAACAACTTGCCTAAAGTCACACTGTTTACAAAAGGCAAAAACCTGAATCTGAAGCCAGGTCTTCATCCCAGAGGTCATATCATCTCTGAACTATAATGCAGTTCTCCCCCAACAAAAAAAAATTTCCATGTCTTCTATGGAAAAGTGAAAACAGAAATAAGAAGAAAATACCGCATATGTTTCATATTCACATAAAAATTTTAGGTTCACTTTTACTGGTTATCAACCAATGCCAATAAACACGATTTGACAGATTATTGAGTCTTAAAAGAATAAAAACACTTTCTAAAGAGATTTAAATAAATTATTTAACTAATAGTACAACTTTAAATGTTTTGGCTAATCAACTAAAGTAAAATAGTTGTGTATTGAATACTACATTCAACCAAAAAATGCATCAGTATTACAAGATTAAGATGAACTGGAAAAAAGGTAGCTTGGTAGCAAGTATTCTTAGAAGAAAACAGCCTGTTATTATCCATGAAATTTTAGGGACCCCAATTCTTCAGAGAAAAAGAGAATTTTAAAAAGCAGATCTAATTTTTTAAAGAGTATGAATTTCTATAAGCAGCCCATCTAAGGTCAGTTGATTTTGAAATTGGAATTAACCACATATTAATGTGATGACATCAATGCATTCACATCAACGAGAGCCTTTTAAGCAGCATTAATATATCCTCACTAGAACCCTGCTGTCAACACTTCTGTGTCTTCATTTCTAAACATGGAACTCAAGAGGAAACTTGAGTCTGTCTGTTACACCTGGAGGGTAACCATTTCCTATGTGAATTGCGTTTTCTACAGAGTGTTAAGGTTTCCTAACTCACTGCTGTTATTTAATTATTTTATGGGCAAAACCTTAAGGACTCTTCGAAAAGATAAAGCTCTATCTTTCAAAGAAACCTCTGCCATCTC
This sequence comes from Talpa europaea, assembly GCF_964194135.1. Lineage (NCBI taxonomy): Eukaryota > Metazoa > Chordata > Mammalia > Eulipotyphla > Talpidae > Talpa > Talpa europaea. The sequence continues at coordinate 102,771,317 of NC_140077.1, forward strand.
CCACTGACCGAAAGACGTTTGACCATGACTTTGCTATCTCCACTTCCTTTCATGGGGTACATAACATTGTTGGGAACCGGAGCAAAATCCGCAAGGTGACCTGGTTGGCGGTGGTCCTGGGCTCAGTCTTGCTCGTGGTGTGGCAGATCTACTGTCGCTTTGTCAACTACTTCACGTGGCCAACCACCACCTCTGTCGAGGTTCAGTATGTGGAAAACGTAGAGTTCCCAGCTGTGACGTTTTGTAATTTGAACAGGTAAAAATTACACTTTTCATACTCATGTCTATAACTTTGCAAGTTTAAGTTTCTTTATGACTATAAAAGATTGACTATGATAGCTAATGTGTATAGTAGAGTCATTGCAGGTCTTTAATGTACTTAAAACGTTAAGTTAGTGAAGCAAAGATACTTGTTGATTCCTTCATTCATTTATTTTTCTTCTAGTCCTTCCTTCTATCCATGAGTATATACCAGGCAATGCGCCAAAGTCTGTGGTTCAATTGATGTAAGTCTTGATACTTACACTTAAAAAAAGTTTGTTAAATAGCAAAGAGAGAGAGAGAGAGAAATAAATACAGTATTTGTGGTAATGGTACAGTGTGATGAAGGTGAGTGTGATGATTCTGAAAGCACACAGAAGAGGACATTCTGTTTGGGGGTGTCTGCATAGTCATCTGACTATTGAAGGAAATTTCTAGGTGGAGGAGAGGAAAAAGTTGAGGAGGAAATGACTGTGCAAAGGTCTTCAGATGTGAAATGTTTTCATGTGTACCTAACGTAGTTAGTAGAGCAGGTCAGCTTCACAGCTTGTGACCTGCACACTCAGGCAAGGTTGTGGAGAACCCACATTTGGTTTAATGCTCTGTGGCACTGTCGAGCTCTTGACTATAAGACCCTCCAAAAAACTGCAGTTCATTGACAGTGCACCAAGTCAGCTGCAGGGAGAGCATCTTTCCTCAGGAGGCCTTACAGGCAAGGTCTTATAATGGCTGACAGTGGGTCCTGAAGGGGCTGCAAGATTTCAACCTGCGGGCAGGAAAGTGGTGGTGGCATTTCCTCAGATTCATTACTTGTCAGATTATTAGACCAAGAACAATTCTCTGAATCTTCCTAGCTTCCATTTTTGCAGTTATAAAATTATTTATTAGCTACATGTTGTTACATTAGATGAGATAATGTATTCACACTTTCATCTCATTTCTGGGATTGTACCTTATATAACTGGCATATGTATATGTCTATCTATATATGCACACACATATACCTGCCAATTATATAATAAGTATATATGTATAAATATATGCCAATTATATAATGAGCACCTATATATATAGGTGCACATATGTGTGTGTGTGTGTGTGTGTGTGTGTGTGTATATATATATATATATATATATATATACATATATAACCATACACTTACAGGAATGACCAAAATCCACAACATTGGTAACACTAAATTCTGGTAAAGATGTGGAGCAACAGAACCTTATTAATTGCTGATGGAAATGAAAAATGGTACAGCCACTTTGGAAGGCAGTTGGACATTTTCTTTTTCATAAAACAAAGAATACTCTAATCATCTGATTCAGAAATAGTGCTCCATGCTTTTACCTAAAATAGCTGAAAATTATGTCCACACAGAAACCTGCACATTGATGTTTATAGCAGCTTTATTCAAAATTGCCAAAATTTGGAAACAACCAAGAAGCCCTTCAGTAGTTGGATGGATAAACTGTGGTACATTCAGACAATGAAATTCCATTCAGTACTAAAAAGAAATATGCTATGAAATTATAAAAAGACATGGAGTAAACTGAAAACTTATTGTTAAGTGAAAAAAGCAACACGAATAAGCTACATACCATAAGACTTCAGTTATAGAACATCATGAAAAAAAGCAAAACTATGGAGATAATGAAGAGATGAGTGGTTGTCAGGGAGCAGGAGGGAGAGAGGGATAAATAGAACACAGAAATGATTTTTAGGGCAATGAAACTACTCTGTGTGATAACATAATGGTGGATTTGTCATTATGCATTTATCCAGTCGCACAGGGTATACGACACCAAGAGGAAACCATGGTGTCAGTGTTGATTCATCAATGATAATGAATGTATAACTGGAGCAGGGCAGGTAGATAATGAAGGAGACTGTGATGTGTGAAGACAGGTGTCATGGGAGATCCCTGTATTTTCTGCTAAAATGACTGTGGACCTAAAGCTTCTCTTAGGAAATGCTGGATATTTAAAAAAAAATAAATCAGCAACTTGTGGAGCCTGACACCTTATTGTATTACCAGTAGAGGCAGGAAGGTTTGCAGGAAGGCTAGGGGAAAAGACAGACAGGCCCACTGGGCATTGCCATCAAGGGTGACATGCCCAGCTGTGTGCTGTATGAGTGATATCACAGAGTGATACTGGGGGAGGCGAGTGATAGAGGATGAGTAGATTTAACCACAGTAGCCCATCCAAGTCTCTAGCAAATAAAAAGTAAAAGAAATTTCAAATCCAGGAGGTGGGTGTTAGTATATGATGAAATAATGTCTACCCAAAATGCACATCAACCCAGAACCTCATAGTGATCTTATTTCAAAATAGGATCACTTTGTGTGTTCAGATGGGTCACACTGCATTAGCGTGAAACCTAAATAACATTCTTATAAGGAGAAGAGAGGATACACTGAGACACAGAGGGATAAGAGATTGGCATGGGCTGCCACAGGCCAAGGGTATTGGAGGCCACCAAAATCTGTGAAAAGCAAAGGAGAATCCCAGAGTCATTAGAAGGACCATGTCCTGCTGACACCTGACTTCAGACTTTGACCTACTGAACTCCGGGAAGATAAATCTCTGTTCTTTTAAGCCACCAAGTTTGTGATAATTTGGCACAGTTTTGTGGCAGCCCCACTAAACTAATTAAATGATATCCAGCATTACTATTATATATTATTGAAAATATCAAGGAAATTAGGCCTACATACACACACAAAGGCAGGCAATAGAAACTACCCAGTACATATGCCAGCCTTAGAGACAAAGATGTGAAAGTAGCTATGATAGATATGTTCAAAGAACCACAATCAACTACTTTGAAAGATGCAAAGAATGCTAGGACAATGTCTCCTCAAATAAAGATTGATTAATAAATTCTTTGATATCAAAATCAGCTGATAGCAATCAAGAATCTGATACCAAATATCAACTAGGCACAAACATTATACAAAAGAATCACATGAAAAATCTGGAGGTTATCATCATTCAAATGAAAAATGAATGCATGTCAAAGATTTTATTAGTGAGAGAACTGTAAGATGTTAAAATTGTCTCATAGGTAAATCTAAGGAACAGACATTTCTTCTCCATTTTCCCTCTCCATAAAAGGATCTGTAAAATAAGCATTCCTTGTTAATGGGTGGTAGATTTGAATGTTTTGAAGGAAATCAGTGAAGAACCAGGTCAGATCTTTAGCCAAGTGTAATTTGAGACATTGATATGCAGAAGAAGGTGCTGTAGTCATGGTTACATTATTCAATTGTATTAATAAATCTATGTATCTTTATCACTGTTTTCATTGCCTCTTATCAGTATATTTTCAATAAAAAAGTAAGGGAAATGATAACTGAACAAGGTTTCTGAATGAATAAACTTTGAAGGATCTTGAAGTTCTAATTAAAGTTGAAAATAAACTCAGAGAAAAACACTTTGATTTTAGGCTGAACAATATGTCTCACAAAATATTCACATCCTTTGTTGCAAATGTTGTTAGACTTTATCCGTTAATTCTTCATCCTAAATTATGCTCCTGGTCTCAATTATTATAAGCATAATAAAAGACATTTTAAAAGGATATTTTAAAGTGCCTTCCCCTTTAACCTTTTTATCTATTGTATTTATACCTCCCACCTGTGTGTTAAATCCTTCATTTCTTTGCATAATCATTTTGAAAAGAATGCAGTGAACATTGTGTGAGACAGGGCTGACGTTTAGCTGATGGAGGCTCCCAAGTGGCAGATCCCAGGTCTGTCAGTCATTCAGAGCCTTAGAAAGCTGAAGTGGGTGGGCTGTATTCATACATGCTGACTTTGCAGCGAGGAAACTGAGTCACACTAAGATGAAGAAATTTACTCATACTATTAATTGGTTGTAACTATCAGGGTTCAATTAAGGGCTAATGCTGTGCTCCACTTCAGAATATGCTGCTCATGAGGACTATTTACTCTCAAAAGATCACTAGACACACTTTTGAGGAAAGCAAGGCTAGTGGTTAGTATGGCCGCCGCAGCTAGTGTCAGCTGTTTATTATCCATATCATTAGACTTCAGCTTTTTCTCAATTCAGAGGATCCCAGTGGGACTCAAATATCCTTGACGAGTATCAAATACCATGACAGACTTGACAGTGTCTCTAGAGAAAAGACAAGGAGGGTATTTAAGGTATTTAAAGATTTTAGAAACTGCACTGGAGATTTTTTTTTTTTAATCAGGACTTGCAAAGCTCAGAACTGGCTAAGGTTTTATATTTATTCCACCCATGTTTCTCATAGGAGAAAAGCAGATTGTCATTTCTGAAAGAATGTAGAGTGAATCCTGTCAATGCCAGTCATCAGTGCTTGGGAACTGACTGTCAGTGAAATGCTGTAAAGCAAAACCAAGTTTACCAAAGACTAATTGACATAAGTAAGAGTTAAGACCCTCTAGCATATTTCTGGTCACCGAAACATCACCAAACTTCTAAACCAGACTCATAACACGTCTTGAATTCAACAATGATTTGCACATATTTATTTTTTCATTTCCCTTCCTGCTTTTCCAGCTGAGGGTTGTGGGCGGGCAGAGTTTAGCGCTGCAGCTCGTGGCAGGAGGGGACCGACCTGTGGACAGGCCAACCCTCTGCCGCAGGACACATCACACGCACGCACTCACATGTAGTCACTCAGATTGAGACAACTGAGACACATCAGTGAATTCCACGTGCACCTCTGCGACGCGGAAGGAACCTAGACCACCCGGAGAAAAGCCAGGCAGGTGTGCAGAGTCATGTAGCGTCCAGCTAAGAGTGGCTCCAGCTGGTGATGATTTTTTTCCCCCTCATCAACATTATTAATTAAATAACTTTGAATTAAATTAAGTTATTTCAGGGCCTGCTCTATAATGTTTCCTGGATTTTTTTTTTTGTTTGTTTGTTTACTTTAGGTTTTTTTTTTTTTTTCTTGTGTATCGGCTACCTTAATGGTACCTTCAGCAAGAAAGGGCTTCAGGGCCTCCCTGTGGCGCAAGGGTTGAAACTCAGCTTTATCAAGCTATGGACAGCCACTGCAGCACCAGTTCGATCCCTAGTCATGGAGCTGATCCACATGGTGCAACAGACCTCTCCTGTCTCACCAGGTGCTCCTCTCAGAAGTGTTTTTCAGTAGATCCACCTGTTCTGCTCCCCACTCTGTCTCTTGTGAATCCTGTCACCCCCACCACCACCACCCACCTTTGGCCTAGACCCCAGTTCTTGTATAATGCATAAATAAATAAATCTAAAAAAAAAAAAAGAGAGAGAGAAGGGCTTCATATGCCTTGAATGAGAAAGATCAGTTACATGAAAGATAATATAAAGAAAAGTAAAAATAAAATATAAAGCTTGGCAGATAAAGTATGTCCAGGAGCAAGGTCACACACAAACTACCACGTGCCACCTGGTCCTGCACACTACCCACGGTGGAAATAAATTTTATTCTATAGTTTCTAGCAGTCAATTTGAAGGAAAAAATAGTTTGGTTAGGTTCAAGATTTTAATGTCTAAAATATGAAAATACCAATCACATTTTGAAAGGAATGGAATGTATGCAAATAAAGAACCAAAGGTAATGCAAGACAGAGATAGCTCAGCAAAATAAGAGAAGCACAATATTCTTACAGCAGTGAAGGCAAAGCACAATATTCTTACAGTAGTGAAGGCAAAGAGATTCCTTCTTGTTGGATTGCCAGGAAAACTCCTGGAAAATAATGAGGCATTTACTTAATAAATATTAACATTATTTGTATCCCAGGCTTGCTTCTAAATGTTTAGGAAAAATAATTTCATCATGAAAAATAGCATCTTGAGGTAGCTTTTATTAGCATATACCAATTTTACAAGAGCAGAAACTGAGTCACACTAAGATGGAGGAATTTACCAAGTCATACAATTAATTGGTTGTAATAATCAGCTCAATGGGAGAAGCAAAGTCATTATGAATGAGCTAGAAAGGAATTTACTACGGGGATTAGGGCCAACTGAATTCTAGGAGTTAGTTAAGCAATCTGTAGGTCTATTGTCTGGGATTCTAAGGCTCTGCCAGAAGTAAGCAGGATCAACAGTCAGGAAGGAAAATGGATTTGAAGTGATGAAATCAAACTCTGGAATGTTATCCTCCTTTTTCACCACCTCCCATCTCGGTGGGGGGCAGGTGGCCAGCAGGATAACTTGGCAGCATCTCTCTGTTTGCTCTCTCACTGCAGCCAGGCTTTGAGGAACATGAAGGGGGGAATTGACAGGAGCTGGAGGAGATATAGAAGCAGCATCCCATACCAACACATTGTCCACAGAGCAGCCACAGCGTGTGTGAGCTACCCAGCCCCTGCCCTTGAACTTCAGTTTGTAAACCAGATATACACAAGAAAGGGCCTGTTGGGAGATGTAGTGTAATCCCAGCATAGCCAGAGAGAAACAGTACAAAGCCACAACAATGGCAGTCTTGGGATTTGATGTCAGGAAATCTGGCTTCTAAGTCTGTTCTTAAGAAATATATTTTCTTACTTTCCTTCATGCTTGATATTGAAGATCCATTATAATGTAGTCAGATTGAAGTTTGTAAGTTATTCAGGGTAAATGAAACTATGTGTAAATACAAGGTAAACTTTAAGGTATGACAAAGATCTTTTAGGAATCCTATTTTCCTTGAATGTATTGTGAATAAGAAGAGCATAGAGATTAGCTAAAGAAGTAGATGTTTGGTCTCTGCCTTCTAAATAAGAAATTATTATTTTCCTAAATATTGCCTTTATTCCTACTAACAGGTTCCAAACAGATGCTGTGGCCAAATTTGGTCTTATTTTTTTCTTGTGGAATATTGTATCCAAGGTCCTCCATCTTCAGGAAATAAGTGCCAATTCCACTCGCTCTAAAGAGGCTATTGATTTTCTTGAAAGTCACCAAAACTTCAACATTACAGAATTTGTCAGGAAAAATGGTTTTTATCTCAACAATAACACTTTGTTGGACTGTGACTTTTTTGGGAAGCCATGTGGTCCAAAGGTAATAATTTAATATTTATTCACATATCATTAATATAACAATCTACTTGCTCTTACTTCTTCGCACTGAGATAAGGTTTACTGTCATGGGGAATCAACCTAAATTTGCTCAAAGATTATATTTCATTAGCTCAACCCTCTGGGACCAGGGGAGAGGGAAAATAACTAACATTTTCCTCTTTCAAGTAATTAGATAAAGATAGATAAAATTTAGTTATTCCAAAGAGAAAGGCAATTTTAACATAGAGGATATTTTAATTTTTCACATTCAGCAAGAAGCAAACGTATTCCAAGATCACATACGTGTTATCATTAAGCACCCAACATTCTGTCTCTAAGCTTGTAATAATTCATTAGATGACCCCAGGATTTGACTATAAAAATTATATATTAGGGCCTCCCTGGTGGTGCAGTGGGTTGAGCGCAGCACTGTGAAGCTGTCTGCAGCCTCTGCAGCGTGGGTTCAATTCCCGGAGGGCCAGGGAGATTCTCACATGGCACGGCAGACCTCTCCTGTCTCGCGCACTGCTCCCCTCAGCAGTGTCTTTTGTCCATCTGCCTGTTCTGTTCTCCACTTTGTCTATGGTGAATCTTCTTACCCTCCCGCGCCTCTGGCCTGTACCCCAGCTCTTGTATATAAATAAATAAATCTTAAAAATAAACAAATTAATTAATTAAATCGTCATAAAAAAGAAAATTACACATTAAACATTTTACATTATGTTATATATTATATGTATGTGTTTTTCTAATCACTGATGACATCCTGTTTTATTGTTTACATAATTAATCTGTTTAAGAAAAAAGTGTTTAATCTGTCCAGATTATAGTAGTAAAGGGGTAAATAGACTATCTGATGTCCTTCCTTTTTCCCATATCACCAATTCTGTAACATTGTTGTTATTAATTCTAAGTAATATTCATAAGTTCTGGAACAATCTCTTATTCTTTTGTAACTTCCTTAGTACTGTTGAGCTCATACAAAAAGCAACCAGTTATTTCACAAGCAAATCATAATTTGGAAACTGCAGTTTCATGCTGAGACACATGTACCTCTTTCTAGAACAAAAGCCCACATCAACTTATATAGATGTTAGAGGAGCTGTGGTAACCAAAAAAATCCATTGCCGGAAACTGGGAGTTTAATATGCGGTGGTTTCCCTCACTGCCTCAGCTGCTGCTGTGCAGAAATTCCTGCCTCCACCCCTGGGCTGGGAGGCAACATCACTTTCCTTCAGAGATGCAAGGCATGTTGGGTCTGTAGTTTGCTGACTGGATATGCATGAGACCTTGTTTAAATTGGGTTTCTGTGTATTTATTTTCACAACATACAGTCAGCCAAAAAGGAATGGCTGAGAGATAGCTGTTGAAGTCTTTCTCTAAAGTCTGAGTTTTGAGAAGAAGCTCTTTTGTGCTGTTTTTATTTACCAACATGTTGAAACTCCTTACCAAGAAATTGTGTCCTATTCCAGGGTAACCTCATGGGAAATGAGGTGACAAGGGTCTGAACACTTACCCAAGTGCTAATGAAAATAAGACAAATCCAAAAGCAGAAATGCAGGGGAAATTTAAACAGCCATATCACATCCATATGTATATGCATATACATACACACACACATGAATATATGCAAAGGCAGCTAGATGGTGGAGAAGAGAGAGAGAAATTAATTGGCCAACTCATGGTCAAATACTACCTGTCCCGCCAACAGGTACACTATAATAATGTGAGTGGAGGGCTCACAGGTGTTCAATGATGTATCAAGCATGGCTGTTTGACCCCATCCTTAGTTCCCTTGCTCAGGAAATCCGGTTTAGGCATCCTGGACTTGTGGTCCAAGGCAGTAGCATGTGAGTGGGGAAGAGGAACATGGCACCTCACCTAACAAGACACATAAAATTCAGTTGCAAACTACAGAAACCCAACTCCACTAAGATAAAAAGTAAAGAGAGTTAATAATTAGCTTAATTAAGAGGAATTCTAAGGGTAAGACTGTCATTAGAAATAGCTCAACCAAGGGATTTCAAGACTGTCATTAGCATTCTGCTCCTTTTCCATTTTAAGACTGAGCTTGGCTTCTTTCTCCAGCACTTCTCCCACACAGCATCAAGATGGTTGCTGACAATCCAGCCCCTCATTATCGTATGTTAGTATGCTAATAACCACTTAACAATCCATGGAAGGCTCTGATTAGTTCTACTTGGCACACAGGTCACTTCCTGAACCAATCACTGAGACAAGATGGTGGGCTATTAGAGGGTCCAGCTTGGGTCACCTACGGAACTCTGTGGCGCAGGTTGTTGGAGGAGGGTGAGCAAAGGAACACGGCAACAAATAATTCCTAATATTATTAAAAATATGCTTCTTTACATATGCAACCATATCGATTATATAATAACATGCAAATTAATAGTGTATATTGAAAAAAAAAACACCATTGAATAAAATAGGAATTACAGCTTGGCTCTTCTTTCTCATATTTCTACATTTTCATTTAGACATCATGATTGAAAAAATACAGATATAGCAATTTAAACTTGAACAGTGACCAAAATATCCAACTGATTATGTTTTATTTGGTTCATTTTCATATTGGAGGATTTTGCACATGTCTTCACTGAATATGGGAATTGTTTTACTTTTAATCATGCTGAAAATGTCCAAACAAGGAAAAAAGTGAGTGTCTCTGGAAAAGGCTTAAACTTGCTCTTCAATGTCAATCAGGTATTGGATTTTCTTAAATCTAGTCAGATTCAAGACAAATAAAAAATGGGCAGACATTTCAAAAGATTTAGTCAGAATATTTTGCCCTATCAAATTGATCAAATAAGTTGGACATTTCTTGTTTTTTGTCAATTCAGCCTATGGTCCTAAAGATGCAACTATTGGCTTAAAAATTAAATAGACAGAATCTAAAGGCATATTCTGGACTTTTTGTGCTGTCCCATTTTTATTATTGTGACTCTAGGGCATTTTTATACTACAAAACAAGAAAATTGGTGATTTGTGTCACAATATATATAATTAAGATATGCATTTTAAAATAATTTTTAGACTTTCATGTGAAGAAAGCAATATGTTGATATAAATCTGGAACTTGAAAAATTCATATATTTTTGTCTCAGGAGGTATTCACTGATGACCCAACCTTTGGTTTTGTTGATGCCGGGATCATCTTTGCCATCCATTCACCAAAGAAGGTGCCCCAGTTTGATGGTTTAGGCTTGTCCTCACCAGTGGGCATGCATGCGCGGGTGACCATCCGCCAAGTGAAGGTAAGTGGCTGCAAAATGTAACTTTTGAGGGAACTGGATGGGTGGATACTTACGTCCATAAACAATTTTCACTAAGATTCCCTTTTCCTCATGCCTTTAGGGCACCACTGGAAATTCCACAGTCTCCTTTCACATACTTTTTTCTTTAATTGGAAGTAAACTGTTATTAAAAGCAATGAATTCACATATACAGTTAAGTGAAAGGCAGCCTAGCAAATCCAAGTAATTATAATTAATCTAGAGACAGACAAGTTAGTGAGTACGAGGTGTTTGTTGTCTACATGTCTCAATGGCATTTTCTCAACAGGGTAGTCTGGGAAGGAGAAAACGATGTGGGAGAGGAATCTTGGAATCAGACGTGCCTGGCAGAATTCCATTTGCCAGTTACTTGTTCTATCTGTTCCTTTCCTAACGTCTGAATTTCCATCTTCTCCCTGCACTTGGGCAGAGGGCTGTTGTTTCTTCCCTTTCAGAGTTATTTTGAAGTGTTGGTGAAATCACAGGAAGCTCATAACATACTGCCTGGCACATAATAAGAGCTCAATAAAGGATCTTTATTGTGTGTGCAATTTCGGTTGCCATTTTGTGAGCAGGCTGATTAATATGCTAAGCTAAAATTTTCACAAATAATATTCTTCCTTTTATGAGTTAATCTGTAGAGCAGACTGAATTCACAGAGTCATTACAGTACAGGACATTTAGGATAAATGTCAAAGGGTTACTATTGTATTTACGTTCAGAATTATGATTAATAGAAAAGGCAACATAGACAAATGTAGTCAACTAAAATAATAAAAGGGATCAAGGAGCTCTGAGAGAAAAATAAAAATGTAGATCAGTTTCTCTTCTTATGGTGGAAATGGATGAATTTGTTACTGACTACAATTGATATGCTTTGTTCCATATTCATGGGAAATGCCAAATACTAGGTAACCGTCTTTAGCAGAAAGAAAGATGTTTTTGCAGGGCAGCCAAACAAGGAGGCAGGAACCGTGCTCAGAGGCATCTTGCAATGTCTGTCAAGTGGGTTACATAATGCAGGCAAAGGTAACAGGACAACACTGGGGCAAGATAATGATTCCTGTAAGGGGAAGAGGAAGTTTCAAAGGTCCTTTGCCTACAGAGCCAGTTCTCATACTTCCTTATGGGTCAGATGTGCCAGATGGATTTTCAGTGTCCAGGATCAAGATATCATCATAGGTCATCCTAGCTCCCCAGTGCTCCCACCAGCAGGAGGTTGGTGTTACTAGCAGGTTAAAACACCAACAGGTCTGGTGTTTTCCTGGTCAAAATAACTCAAGAGAAGAGGTCATGAAGCAATAGAAATAACAGGAAATGTCTGGCTTTTAGATTGACTCAGATACATCTCCTGATTTAGGTGTTTATTTTATCTTAAGACAGTTCATCAAGAATACCCTTGGGGAGAATGCAACCCAAACATCAAGCTACAGAATTTTTATACCTACAGCACTTCTGGTTGTTTGAAGGAATGCAAAGCACATCACATAGAAAAACAATGTGGATGTTTACCTTTTTTGCTTCCTGGTAAATAAAGAATGACAACTTTCCCTTAATTATTTTTACTTAAATTTTGAAACTTGAGAAATCAGAATATTATGAAAATCATTTTTCATTCTTATGGAATTCTTATGAATTCAAGTAGAAACATGAACAATAGGCAAGTACATCTTAACTGGGACATGGCATCTATCACTATCACTATATTATTTTTAAATTGATGTAATCTTGGTTTACAGCACTATATATGACTTAGAAGAACAGGTTCACACCTCTTCATTTGTATGTTACCATACCACAAATGACAGATTTTATTTTATTTAAATTTTCATCCTTTTTCCCCCAAAGATTTTTATTTATTTTTGAATAGAAGAACTGGGGTGTAGGCCAGAGGTGCAGGGGGTGAGAGGATTCACCAGAGACAGAGTGGGGCGCAGAACAGGCAGATCTACTAAAATGCACTGCTGAGGGGAACAGCAGGTGCGAGTGGAAAGGTCTGTTGCACCATGTGGGTTAGCTCTCAGCTGGAATCAAACTTAGGGGCCATAGGTGTGATAAAAGCTGAAGTTTAACCCCTAGGCCACCAGGGAGACCCTACAAATGTGTATTTTCATTCCCTGTCTACCACAGGTACACCAACAAATCTTAAAAGGCTCTTCAACATTTAAAATTATTATTTCAGTTTAAAAGGTCTTAGAATATTATAGATAGAGGCAAGGAAATACAGAGATAAAGAAAACATTGTTATTCTTCCTCTCAATGCATATTATCACTGGGCATTAGCATATGTTTATGCTTTTGTTTTCACAAAGAAAAGGGTGTAGAAATGCTGGATGGAGAGGCAGATGTCATTATATCACGTAATACAATGTAAAGTTACTGTATTTTCACTTATTAAAGGAAATGGGACAGAATGTGACCTACAAAAATTTCACAACTGTGTTTCTCCTATTCTTGGTAAGTGATTTCATTTATTTCTTTTATTTTTAGAATTTATCTGGAAGCTATTCATAGTAATATGTGGCATTAACTCTCACTAAGGATAGCACAAAATGAAAAGAAAATATAAGAGGGAATTTTTCAAAGTTCGTGAAATTACATAGACCTAAAGAATAAAACAAAACAAAGCAAATAACCCCACCAAATTTGCAATATATTTGAATTCAAGATACACAGTGACAAAGTAATAGCAAGGGAATACTGGTCATACTTTCAAATTTTTACGTTGATTTTTAATTTTGTTTTTTTTAATAATCAAAATAGCTTTATTGTTTTCCTTACTACATAAATAAAAATGTTTGTTGTGACTAGTTCAATCATTACAGACTAAGAAAGAATCATGTGAAAATCACATCACTCAGAGAATTGCTCTTATTGTGAGTAATGATCCTTTTATTCATCCATCCATCCAATCATTCACTTATATATATATATACACATATACGAGCTTTATATAGATGGGGTCACAAGCATGCATGTCCTAGTGATTGGATACAACTTATCCTTAAGCAATATTTTTTTCTTACAATTCTATCTTAACCCAACCCAATGTTAACATTATTATAGTAATTCTAAGTTCTCCAAATTTCGAGATTCATGTTCATTCTTTTGATTTTAAATCATTGGTTATTTTATTAAATTGGTATGTTATATACCTTCCTGTGAAACTTGCTTTTCATATCTCCTGAAATAGATTAATTTTCTTTTCTTCCCTACCATGATCCCTTATACTCTTTGTATATTCATACTAAAATATAAATAAAACTTGGTCACCATTTTAAGGTATTACTGGTAGAACTCCTTAACTACTTTTTTTTCAGTGAAATAATAAAATTTTAAGAAGCTCTGCCCTCTCCACTTGAACCAGTTCTCTTATTGAATATCCTGTCCTGATTTTCATTGTAGACCACATTGAAATTAAGGGATTATGTACAATGGGAAAACATAATTCTAGCTGCCCTGTTCCTTGTGAAGAAACTGAATACCCTGCTGCTGTTACTTATTCTACTTTTCCAAGTCAAAAAGCTTTGAAACATTTGTCCAAGAAGTTGAATAAAAGCCAGGAATACATCAGGTAATCTTTTCAGTCTTGAAAATGACTTTCAATTAACATGCATAATTTGCTTACTCAAAACTTTCAAAGATTAAGAAATGAAATTCTGATCAGTCAAAAAGACAATGGCTTATGCCACTGAATTAACAATGAAACCCTCAAATTGACAAGGAAACGAAAGCACACTGTATTCTAAGTAACTGCCAGGGGCACAGAAAGAACTTGGGCAGAAGAGTTCTGACTCTGTCCTCATGTAGTTTGCATAGAGATAATATAATTCCAATTCTGATTCACTGAGGATTAAATTAGATCTTTTATAGCTGTATCAGGTTGTTTCTTAGAATTACAAATCAAACTTCATAATGATGTTTTAATCAGGGAACAATCTTAATATTTCTCTTTGTTTTTCCTTTATATTATTAAGCTAAAAATTTGAAAAAAATCAGTATTATGATAAAACATTAACTAATGAAAATTTCATTTATTTTGCACAGCTAAGTAACTAATTTTGAAAACATTTTTTGATTCCAGTTTTAGCCTGGTATTTAGTTCAATAAAATAAAAAAATTGTTCCCCACATGTAAATTCCTAGACAATAAAGTAATCTTTACAAATCAGAAAGATAAAATATTCTCATCAAGATAAACATGAGAGCACATGATTTCGAACATTTCATGATGGAAAGCTAGGAAAATTGCAATGATAGCTGTTTATACTTACAAATATCTCTCTGTATTCAACTTCAATGTGGAAAATAGATTTCATGGCAATGTTGATACTGTTATACTTAAATATAACTGAAAAGAGCACTTGGTATGATTTTTGACTAATCGAGATCTCCAGAGTTTCATAGTTGTTTAATAGGCAAGAGAATATAGGCATGATTTTGGAGACACATTGCTGAGTCAGAAAAGAAACCCAAGTATAATCATGCTGATCACAGCAAACATTTTTTTCCTAAACCTTAGACTAGTATAAGTAGTTTTCCAATTTATCTTTGTCTCACAATTCACATGTGGGAGCCCTACAGGACTGTAAATAGTAGAGATCATTATGAGGAGGACTCAGGCAAATAGCTGACAAAATGCAGCTGAATTCTGGGAAGTGCAAGTCTTTGATGGAGCTGATGGTTAGAAGAGCAATATAATTAGGAAAAGTGTTTGTGCACAGGTGCCAGAAACCCAAGAGCAGTAAATCAGGAAATGCAAATGCAGTTTGCCAGGAAAGCAGATTAGCAAATTTAGCAGTGGTAAGAATTAAAACAAAGCAATTCCTAACTTAATCACAAAGCCTGGATTTATTTCTCTCTGGGGCACAAATCCAACTCTAGGATATGGCCAACTAAGGGTCTCATGTGGCCCCAGTTGAACCCCAAAGATGGTAAAAATTAACTCAACTTAGAATTAATTGTGGCTGAATTTAGGATGGTTTCATTATAAAACAAGTAAAATTTAGAAACTGTAATCTTCAAATTTTAACAAATTTTCAACTAAAAATTATATAAAATTGTTTGCTTTGTGCAAAACTAATTCAGGTCTAATGCAGTATTCATACTCAAGCACCAGCAAGTATTTCTTTAGTTTTTTTTTTTAAATGAAAACACCCTAAATTTTTCTTTGCATCCCTTAAACTTATTAAAAATTAAGGTTTAATTTATAGATGCCTTCTTTGATACAAATATTCTTCCATTTAGATCCTGAACAATTTCACTATAACTACGAGATACAGAATCTGTAAGTCCCAAATTACTGGGCCAGTCACATGTATGAGAGGAGTTGAGGAAATGATTACAATGTTTTTATGGGGAATGAATTGAAATTTTCCCCGAAAAACAGATGGATGGTTCCTGGAAATAATTATGAGTTTTGTGGTTGGAAAAATTAAACAATATTGCCAGCGTACATGCAAATTAGGAGCACAGTTGTGGAAAAAAGGATTGCAATATTACTAAAATATCTGACCATCCAAGACAACTTTATTATTTCCTTCACTTTGGCCACTGTTTTATTGTTTGTAAATATTACTACATATCCTGATTATCTACTTAAACATGGTACATTCTCCTGTTACCCAGAGTTAAACTAATGGAAATTAAGTAAACATATTAATGATATATGTTTGATATATGTAATGCTATAATTTGAATTAAGTATATTGATTGCTAAAACTATCAACACCAAGGAGATTGTTTGCAGCCGTGATCTTTATGTTATAGAACACCACATAATTCTAAGAAACATTGCTATTAGGATGCATTCTTAATGACAATTGTTATTGCCACCTGAAAATCATCATGTGGTCAATTTCCAGCTCAATTTAGAAGACAAACAGCTTAATGTTTGTCCATTCATTCATTGAAATCATCTTTAATTTGTTCCCTTAGTTGTCCATTTTACAAATATATAATGAGCACCTACTATGTATTCAGGGTCTTCTAGGTGTTTCACATACCTGAGTGCACAGAAGACAAAAACCTTGGGGGTAGAGATAGACAATGAAGATGTACAGTCATGCACTGTGTGCTAAGTGCTGTGGAGGAAAATGAACTAAAAGAAGGGTCTTGGAAGACAGAGACAGGAAGGGTTTTCTTCAGGGTTGTGGACAGTGATTTGATAAGACCCTCTTGGGAAGGTGAAAATTGAGCAAAGGCCTATAGCCAGGGTGCTCAACCTTTTTGAAATCAAGGTTTTTGCTCTCTTAGGAATTATTGAGGACTCCAATGATTTTTTTCTTTCTGTGAGTTGTAAATATCAATATTTGTTATATTAGAAATTTGAACTGTGGGAAAAATATTACTTCATTTAAAACAACAGCAATAAATGTATTACATGGTCACATAAATAAGAAATTTTTACATATAATGCAAGAAAAGTCTAGGTCCAAGGGATCCTGCAGCAACATGACTTACAAGTTGCAGGAAAATATCTGGGTTATTGTGTAAAGAACAGAGGGTTGAAGTGAAATGTATTAAAGTTGGAAATGGAAAGCCCTGTCAGAGTTGTTGAAAATCCTGGGTGAGAGATGAGGGCAGCTTAGGCAACAAGGTAGCAGTGAATGGGATGAGGGGTCAAGGATTCTGGATATATTTTAAAGGTAAAACAAATATTTCCTGATGGATTTTTTAAAAGATTTATTTATTTAAGCATACAAGAACTGGGGTACAGGCCAGAGGTGTGGGGGGTACTAGGATTCACCAGAGACAGAGTGGGGAACACAACAGGGCTGAGGGGAGCAGCGGGCAAGTCAGGAGAGGTCTGCTGCACCATGTGGGTAGCTCCCTGACTGGGGATCAAATTCGTCCTGCAGTGGCTGCGGATAAGCTTCATAGGTTGCTCATAGGTTGCATCTTAACCCCTTGCGCCACCAGGGAGGCCCTTCCTGATGGATTAGCGAGGGGGTTAGTGAATTATAAATGGGGACATACCAAGAGTTTGACTTGAAATACATTTAGTTTGAAATACTTATTAGACATGCAATTAGAACTATGATGAGGCAATTGGATATATTGCTGAAATTTAAGGTAGAGGTCTGGACTGACGATAAAGTGTGAGTGTAACCAAGACAATATAAAGAGCTATCATTAAAATGATGGTCAGCTACTCTGATCAATGATAAGGATTTCTAGAAGACACTAACTAAATTTTCTGTCCTAATATAAAGCAAATGACTCCCATTTATTGGTACATACACTCAGTATATGCCAGGTTCTATGCCAGTTCATGACATACATTATTTAATTTCTTCTCACCAGAGCTCTAAACTCCCTACTCTATAATTGTGACTACAAATGAGGATACCAAGACTTAAGAAAATTATGCAGTTTTGGGGGCCTCCCTGGTGGCACAGCAGTTGAGCGCTGGGTTGCAAAGCTGCCCGCAGCCTCTGCAGCATCGGTTCGATCCCCGGCCGCCAGGCGAGGGTCCCACATGGCGCGCAGACCTCTCCTGCCGCCCGCTGCTCCCCTCAGCAGTGTACCTCGGTCCTTCTGCCTGCTCTGCTCCCCGCTCTGGCTCTGGTGAATTCTCTCACCCTCCCGCGCTTCTGACTGTACCCAGTGCTTGTATAAATAAATAAATCTTAAAAAAAAAAAAGAAAATTATGCAGTTTTTCCTGGGTCACATAAGTAACCAAAGGCATTACTAAGATTTGAATTAAATTTACATATTCACTCAAATATCTGTAAATAGTCTAATATAGGTAGTAAATATTTGTATTTAATGCCTTCTTTCAGTTTTTCAGGAATGAGGCATAAAAAAATTACTGGGTCTGGGAAAATTTCTTTTTCTTAAATACTAACATGATGCGAGTACTTTCTAAATGCAGCTATCAGTCTTGAATACAGAGGTGTGGCTGATTCAAAATTAAATGATATCTGAACTAAAAAAAATGAATATCAAATAAGAATTAAAAATAGTGCTTTCTTTCCTGAGCTATTTTTACTCTGTTTTCATCCTCAGGGAGAATCTTGTGAATATTGAAATAAACTATAGTGACTTAAACTATAAGATAACTCAGCAACAAAAAGCAGTGAGTGTGTCTGAGTTACTTGGTAAGTGTTATTTAGTTGTTCTTCCCTTTAAAACATTTTGTTTCTCTCTCTCTCTCTCTCTCTCTCTCTCTCTCTCTCTCTCTGTGTGTGTGTGTGTGTGTGCGTGTTGTGTCTCTCTCTACATATATACATACATACATACATATATAGGCAGACATATAGACGTGAAAAAACATTACTTCCTTTAAAAAATAGCAATACATATATTCCATGGTTTTAGGTTAAATTTTATTTAAACTTAAATGTATATATATAACAAGTATGATTAAATTAAATAATATATATATTAGCTTATCATTGGAGGAAAAAGAATCAGTAGTACTTGTCATTCAGCTGCAATTTATATTCAATACTTATCCACTCCTTAGAAAACATCTCCAGAAAGCTCACACAGGTTTTCACAAGGGATGAGCTCACACCCACACTCTGCATCTTGCTTCCGCCTGTCTTCCATCAGCAAGAGAAGCGGTTGAGCAATTTCTGGGTAAAAGGTCAGCCACCTCAGACTTCCATGCAGATCTCCACCCAACCTCTCTGGTGGTGCAGTGGATTGTGCGCAGTGCTGTGAAGCTGTGCTCAGCCTCTGCAGCATGGGTTCAAATCCCAGCCAGCCAGGGAGAATCCCACATGGCGCAGCTGACCTCTCCTGCCTCACCCACTGCACCCCTCAACAGTGTTTTCGGTCTATCTGCCTGTTCTGCTCCCCATTCTGTCTCTGGTGAATCCTCTCACCGTCCTGGTCCTCTGACCTGTACCCCAGTTCTTGTATGCATAAATAAATAAAAATAAATCTTAAAAAAAGAAGGGTCTAAGGAAGCAAAATTAGATGTTTCCTTACAACCACCATCTGTTCTTTCCCCTTCAAGTTTCAGATCTTTTTTTTATTTTTAAAGATTTATTTATTTATTTATTTATTTATTTATTTATTTATTTATTTATTTATACAAGCACTGGGTACAGTCAGAAGCACGGGAGGGTGAGAGAATTCACCAGAGCCAGAGCGTGGAACAGAACAGGCAGACTCACGAAATACACTGCTGAGGGGAGCAGTGGGCGGCAGGAGGAGGGGTCTGAGCGCCATGTGGGACACTTGCCAGGTGGCTGGGGATTGAAACGGTGCTCCAGAGGCCATGGGCAGCTTCTCAGCCCAGCGCTCAACCGCTGCACCACCAGGGAAGGCCCAAGTTTCAGATCTTAACAAACTTAAATGCTGCTTTCCTTGATGTCACTTAGTATTAGAGGAAGTCCTGTAGGAGATGATTTATGCAAATATTATTTTAAGATATCATTAATGTTATTATTTTACACCAAACTTGAAAATAATAATTAGCTTGTTTTCATATAACAGCTATGATTAACTTATTGCCTTCAATTATTTAAATTCTAGTCGTGTTTATTTTGCTTTTTATGAAAACATGATTTATTCAATTTCTTTATTGGTTTTATTATAGCAGATGTTGGTGGTCAACTGGGCCTATTTTGTGGGGCCAGTATGATAACAATTATAGAGATTATTGAATATATATTCACCAATTTCTACTGGATATGCATCTTGTTTTTGCTGAAGATACCTGAAATGACCCAGGGGGCTCCTCCACCTCAGAATCATCTGGAGAATACAAGCAGCGTAGAGGAATGCTAACGTGCACATAGGGGGAAGCTCTTGCTTTCCTCTTCCCAATACCTTCATTGTTATGTAATTGTTTTAGTTGGGGGGTTCAATAAAGCCATTATAGATATCTATCTCCTTATATATATGTATATGTATTATATATATCTCCTTCATCAATTATAATTTGAGAAGTTAAGTTGGTATAGATCTCATGAAAGAGTTAAATAGTTAAGAATGGGGAAATTCATAGAACTTAACCCTTTAATCCACAGCCAAGGCCCCAGATCCCTAGACTCTAGAACAAAGATACCAGTCAAGTGAATTGGACAATGCAGACTATATAGGAGTGACTTTTTTAGTGTCTCCCCCACCAAATCAGAGGCCCTATGGAGGATGAAAAAAAGGGTATTGAGGATTTTGTGAAATTGTGACGCTGTGTAGTTGTCAACCTACTATTGGTTTGAAGTAGCAAATGC
Organism: Talpa europaea; assembly: GCF_964194135.1. Classification (NCBI taxonomy): domain Eukaryota; kingdom Metazoa; phylum Chordata; class Mammalia; order Eulipotyphla; family Talpidae; genus Talpa; species Talpa europaea. Next base: position 102,792,085 of record NC_140077.1, read on the forward strand.
TCTAAAGCAACCTACCAGAAACCAAGCATTTTCATAGACTTTGCATAATATAACTTTGACCTCTAAAATACTTGCAAAATTATTGATAAAAAGAAGCTTAATGGGGTAAGGAAGTGCTAGAAATAGGAGATTTCATTTTCTGCTAAACACTTTGGTGAAGGTTAGTCAGTGATGAGGGAAGGGAAAGAAAATGAACACCAAATGGGATAAAATTGAAAATGATATTTGAAACAAACGAAAATATGCTACATTTCTTGCCAAATGTTTTGTTGGAAACTTGGAAAGATAAAATGTTCCCTCCTGAGGATCTTTACTTTTGGCTGTTACAAAAAACACCATCTGAACACCATAAGGTGACAGACAGACAGAGCTGGGGACAGTTGGATCACTTATCCGTAAGGTACCATCAGTTGCCTTTGAATCTTTGGTATCTACATTTCTTTGCTTAACCAAACAAGGAAATAATTGGATTTGTAAACACAATGCAATGGAGGAGACTATCCAAGATGAATATTAATCATCAGTGATTAATCATCAGTAAGGTTTAAGACTCATCCTCAGAATTTTAAATTTATGAGTGTTGCCCCTTTTGGGATTGATGAAGATAGCCACACAGAAAGCTGATGATTTGAAAGTTGAAGCTGGAGCTCTCATCTATAGAGAATGGAAAATCCTTCTGAAGTATATACAATATTGTAGGTGCCAGCACCCTGGATTTGTGATTTGATAACTAGCAATGAGCCATTCTCAATGATACAACCCTAAACCACACAATGGTAGGTATCAATAAAAGTTTGAGTGCCTATGGCCCTTCTGTTAAGAAGGAGTGAGGTCAGAAGACAAATGTTAAGTAGTGGAGAGCAATATCCAAGAGCCAAAAGTTCAACTTGGAGGGTACAATGTCAGCAAAGTAGAAGATACTGTAGAATTAACCAAAATGCAAGTAAGGAAACAAAGATAACTTGCTGTGGCTACACCTATGCCTGAGTCCATAATTAGACTGCATTATTATTTAAATGGAGAGCTTTGCCTTTACTAGTTTATAGCTTAAATAGGTCAGTTTCACCCTTTACTGAATTTTAATTTGTCATGCTAAATGAGATCCTTTAGAATTAGCCACTTTCTATCCACAGTGACTATTTTGATTTTTAATTAAAGCACAAATCATTTTGGAAGCATCATCACATGGATGTATATAGACTAAAATCTCTGGCATACATATCGTATTGCTTCTCCACATAAAATATGGGAGATTTAGAACTAAGTCACAGGATGCAGTAACTATATATAATTCAAGAGTAAATTGTTGATCTGTTACTGGGCTTTGGAGGAGACAGATCCCTGGTCCTGTGACATTCAATAATTTTAAACCCCAAAATAGCTGCAATGCCAGAGAGACTTTCCAATAAAGATAACAATTCAGCAGAACTCACTGATAAAATGGAAATGGTACTTTCAGGAGCATAATTGATGACAGTTCTGGAGGGAAAGGGAGGGAGCATATTGCATCCAAGAACATATTGTGGTTGTGCATTTAAGGCCAATAACAAAATCGTCAAATTGGCAAACGCCTATTGATAAATGGTCCAAACATCATAAATCTCTCTGCTATAGCAAAGCAAGCTGCCTGATATCCTCATGGAAAAACCCACTGAAAATATGGGGACCAGCGAAGAAACCAGCCGCCATTTACCTTGAGAATGCTGAAGGAGCATAATGAATGTTGTTACATCTGGGAATATAAAAACTGGGAATACAGAAGATTGGGATCCTCATTTTCAGAATAATGTTTGGATATTTATAGATAAAGGGATTGGCCAATCACCTTGGTGTGATCAATAAAATGAGTCCTCAATAACTGAATAATTAAGCTAACTCTGTAGGGAATGCTATTTTGGAAATCTTTGTAGGAATTCTTAAGAATAATCAAAATAGGTTGTGTAGATGCTAACCTAGAAAACTCTGTGTTGACACAAAAGAAATCTGGAATGCAAAGCCCCCTGGGACAGCTGGTATGTGAAATAAATGAGCATAGAGGTGCTCAAGCTATGGGATGGTGGGTAGCAAAATGAAACATTTTTTTTTTTTTCTCATGAGGTAAAACAATGTCCAGAATGCTAAGAGGATGACCCACTTCTTTCGTCATATTCACACCATTTTGAAAGAACCCCTACTAAGAAATGCGAAGAGCTGTGTTTAGAGTTTTGAATCGCCAAAGTTCATGAGTCAGAAACAAGTTTTTGGCAAACACAGGGAAGGGCATTTAGTCAGTGGGTGAGGACATTTGCTTCCCCTAACATCGGAAAAGCTCCTACAGTTCTCGAACATTGCGTTGAGCACAAGTCAAGTAGAAATTGTTCATGTCTACACACATGTGCCAAACTTCTAATACTTACCTTTTGCATAATTCTTTTTTAGTGAATACTTTGCTAATATTCCTGACAAATGCAAAAATAGTAGGTTGAGTCAACAGGGAAAGAACAACCTTTAACAGGAATACAAATGAAAAGAAGAAATGGAATGTGGGTGGTACCTGAATGATGAACTAAATCTCTATAGAGTCTTAGCCTTGTCAAAAGATAATAGGTACTGCTTAGTGCTTTATAATTGCTTCTTCTGCAAAAATTGCAAAAGAATTTGTCAAGTGAAAATGTAAAGTCTTTTATCATCTCAAAACATTAAGTTGCTAATGTTAGCAACTTACAAAAAGGTCCAATTTTTTTTCCTTAAATATTTTTCTAAAATTCTCTCAGAACTCATTTTCCTTTCTTCCTCTTTTTCTCACCATTTATATTATGTTTTAGTACATGGCGTTTTAAGTTCAAAAGAAATGATCTGTTCAAAGCCCTTAAAATGAAAAGTATAAACATGTATATAGCTTTTTCCTTTACTCAAGGGCCACTTTCACTTTCAACTATTCAGGTGCATTTCTGGTTTGTATTTAGAAATAATAAGGTATAATTCAATGGAATGACACAGAGGAAGCAAAGCAATCACAAATATAGTATGACTCATCATTTGCTTATGGAAGGTGCAACCAGTATCCACTGGATCTAGGCATCAGCTGACCAGCAGTCAGCTTTAACCACCAGTTTCATGTAACTACTGAGTACTTGAGAATATGCTGCTCTGAATGAACAGGTATGGCTAATGCAAAATGCACACTGCTGTTGATGACTTAAGCTGAAATATTGTAAAATCTTTATGTAATTTTTATATGGAGATGTGTTGAAATTACAACATTTTGGATCTATTGGACAAAGCAAAATATGTTATTAAAATCAATTTCAGCTTTCTTCTACTTTTTATTTCTTTATTTAAAAAAGATTTATTTATTTATTTATACAAGAGCCAGATGCACGAGAGGGTGAGAGGATTCACCAGAGACAGAGTGGGGAACAGAATAGGCAAACTGATGAAATACACTGCTGCGGGGAGCAGCGGGCACGACAGGAGATGTCTGCTGCGCCATATGGGACCCTCCCCGGCCAGCTGGGATTGAACCAGCTCTGTAGAGGCTGCAGACAGCTTCACAGCACAGCACTCAACCGCCTGCGCCACCAGGGGAGGCCTCTCTTCTACTTTTTAAAGTGTGACTAAACTTTTTAAAAAAGTGTTGCATTGGTTTATAACAGTATATAAACTTTAGATGTGCATCATATAAATCAACATGTGCATAAAAAAATTTTAGTTCACCACTAAAAGTCCTTTGCTACATAATTGCTCCCTTTTATCTTATTTCCCCACTTTATGTGATTTATTTACTTATCTATTATTTATTTATTATTTATTTATCTGATTCTACCCCTTCCTTTAAAATTTCATATCATATGTGGTTTGCATTTGTATCTGACATGGTATTTTCCTTCTGCCCTGTTGGTAGAGAGCAGGTTGTAAATTGCCTTTAAAAAATAATGTGCTTTGGGCCTCCCTGGTGGCACAGGGCATTGAGCACAGCGCTGTGAAGCTGTCCGCAGCCTCTGCAGTGCAGGTTTGATCCCCAGCCAACGGCGAGGGTCCCACATGGTGCAACAGACCTCTCCTGCTGCGCCCGCTGCTCCCCTCAGCAGACCCTCATCGGTCTGCCTGTTCTGTTCCCCACCCTGGCTCTGGTGAATTCTCTCACCCCCCCACCCACCCACCTTCCCACCACACCCCCTCCCCCCCGACTGTACCCAGTGCTTGTATAAATAAATAAATAAATCTTTAAAAAAGCCCTTAGATCTTCTCTGTTGATCTTGACTGTTAAATAGAGTATATAGTTAAGATTTATTTCTAAGTGTTCCCAAAAGGGCCAAACTAGGGTCACACATCACTGCACTGGAATTTTTAACTGAACACATAATGGAATTTTGGAATAAGAACTAGAGTTAGATATCTTATCCAGCTCCTTTCCCCTCTCCCACTCCTTCTTTAGTTTTTTTTTTTTGTCAGATTAGGAACTGAATTCTGAAATGTTAAATGACTTGTCAAGACCACAGCGCTGATTATGCCAGAACTGAACTCCGGCTCTAAACTCTCTGTGCATTGCAGTGTCTTTTCTTTTGGTTTGGCTTTTTACTCTGCGCCATTTTATTTCCTTTAAGTGCCTTTTTAATGAATGCAAAATAAGGGTGTTTCCAGTTTTCTCCTTGTAAATAAATGGAACTTTCTTACATGCATTAAATAGCTTTGAATATAAGCTAGGTGGAACTTAGTTTGCTTATAATGATAATGTTCAACATTATAGATTCTACTACACATAACCCGTTTTAACAAATCTACACAGCTTCTTACATTTGGGTGAAATTTCTAAACAAGAAATGTGTGAAGAGATTTCATGCTACACAAATGGCCATAATGGGGGTGGAAATAATTATTTTTATAATATTCCTTTGAGCCTAAAGGAGAGTAGAAGGAATGAACTCAGAGATAGTCACAGTGACCATCATTTCAGAGCCAAGATGATGAACTGCACCTCCGTGAATCAACCGTGTCCTTTTCCTGTTGTTTTCCAGGCTTATTCTTTTCTCTTTTTTTCTTTTAAAGATTTATTTATTCATTTACACAAGAACCGGGGTACAGGCCACATGCGCAGGAGGGTGAGAGGATTCACCAGAGACAGAGTGGGGAGCAGAACAGGCAGACTGACTGAAATACACTGCTGAGGGGAGCAGCGGGTGAGACAGGAGAGGTCTGCTGCGCCATGTGGGTGTCTCCCTGGCCGGGGTTTGAACTCGTGCTGCAATGATTGCGGTACAGGGTTGTGCTTAAACCTTGCGCCATCAGGGAGGCCCCGCCAGGCTTTTTCTAAACAGCGTTCTCTGCTGCCCTCTAGAGGTTCTAACTGCTAGTAGCAGGGTGGCAAAAAGAAACATACTTAGGGTTAAGAAGGTAATTTTTTCTTCCTTCAATGTCAAAGAAAATATGACATAACATTGAATGAATCAATCATAGTTTTAAACCAAATGAAAAATGAATTAGGGGCTTCCCTGGCAGCACAAGGGGTTAAGCACAGCACCGTGAAGCTCTCCGCAGCCTGTGCAGCATGAGTTCGATCCCGGCCGGCCGGGGAGCAACCCACATGGTGCAGCAGACCTCTCCTGTCTGGCCTGCTGGCTGCTCCCCTCAGCAGGGTATTTCAGTCAGTCTACCTGTTCTGTTCCCCACTCTGTCTCTGGCCTGCCCCCCACACCTCTGTTACCGATAAGGTAACATATAAAAACACGTATTGTGCTAGGAAACCTCCAATGAGAGAATATTGAACTGAGTGTCAAAAAGAGTTAAGAGTTTGCCTGCATTCTATGGAAACAGGCAAAGTAGTAATTTACGAGGATAGCAGCAGCAGATGAGGCCAATAAAGGTGAAAATCGCATATGTTCTGCTAAACCTCATAGACGATGAAGAGCAATGAGCTGACTTTAGACAGAGGAGTAATTTGGATTTGTGAAAGATCACTCTGGCTCCATTTGGGAATGGAGATGGGAGAGATAGGGAGTAGTAAGGATTAAAAGGAGACCCTTGCAATTATTCACGTTAGACATGTGTGCTTGGGGCCTCGCCGGTGGCGCAGCGGGTTGAGCACGATGCTATGAAGCTGTCCGCAGCCTCTGCAGCGTGGATTCGATTCCTGGCCGGCCAGGGAGCTCCCCGCAGGGCACGGCAGACCTCTCCTGTCTCGACTGCTGCTCCCCTCAGCAGTGTACTTCGGTCCTTCTGCCTGTTCTGCTCCCTGCTCTGTCTCTGGTGAATCCTCTCACCCTCCCACGCCTTTGGCCTGATCCAGCTATTGTATGAAAATAAATAAATCTTTAAAAAAAAATAGATGTGTGCCTGAAATCATATAGTCTGGTCAAAAAAAAAAAGTTCACTTTTAAAAATAATTAAGATATAAAAACTGGAGTGTACGCTATTCAAAGGCAAGGATGCTCCATTTGTTGATGCATGCCAAACTCCTAGAACAGTGCCTGCCGCAAGTAGATGCTCAATAAATGCATGTTGGATTCTGAGAAGATGGCAGTGTCCGTCATTTTTTAGCCTTCCTGGGACACCCCATAAAATAAGCATAATGACTAAAATTGTAAAGTCAAAACCCCAAAAGCCTAAACTAAACTAAATCACTTAATTGTGACCCAAGTAGCTCCCAAGCCCATAAATTGGGAATGACTGATAGCTATGACTATCAGGTTGTGTCCTTATCTATGCAGGAGGAAGCAGAAAGGAATCAGTGCTGAGAACTGAGAAACTAGGTATCTCGGATTCATACTTACTCGGACACTCATGGACCTAGTCTGAGAACATAGTAAGACCAGGGCTGCTTGCAGAGACCCCAATTATTAAGTGAGTTTAAGGAAGCCAGGGCAAGGACTGGAAATGATGGGATGGAGAGGGTGCTATAATTTCTGGAAGTAACCAACACATTTTCCTCTCTAAGACAAATACTTGTACAGAAAAGAAGTTGTGAGGAATAGAATCCATATGGATCAGTATAGAACAATTGGGACAAAGATAAGAGAAGACACAGTTAAAATATCAAGTGATTAAAAACACATAATAAAACAAGCCTTGGGACAAAAAAATAATACCATATAAAACTAGAGAATTTTTGAAAATTATGATAGCCAAAATATGATGCAAACATGTTCAAATGCTTTTATCAAAGGTCATTTTATGACATCTAATTCTTAAAATGAAATTAAACATATAATATAAAAAGTTGGGCAAAGACAAACTAAATCAAATGTAGTAGAAAAAAGAAATTAATAAAGATTAGACCAGAAGCTAATAAGCTGGAAATCAGAAAAATAGCAAAATAAATTAGTCCCCAAACTGGCTCTATGAGAACATATAAAAGTCACAAATTACAGACTGAAGATGGAGGGGGAGGGTATGAAGAAAACACACACTATTTTGAGGCAAAATAATCTTTCAAAGTGAAATTTTCAAGTTCATAAAGTCTATTTTATGTGTCTCTTAAAATGTAGTTTCAGATATGAATTAAATGGATAATTTCCTTAAAAAATGAAACTTGGGTCTAGTAAAGCTAAAATCTACAGAGATAATTACCAGAGAATGAACAATGAAAGAGCTCCTTTATAAATAAAAATGCACTAAACCCAGATAATTTCAGAGGCAGACAACAACTTTTTAAGGATCAGATAATAACAATGTTGGTAAGTTATTCCAGAAAAGTATTTGGCAATTTTTCCTTTTGTTTTATAAAGGAATATGCCCTTGATTTTCCAAAACTTATAAAGACACCATCAAAACAAAATTGAAGGCTCTCCTTTCTTATTAAAATGAAAACCAAAACTACGTGAAATGTTTGAGAATGTGATAGCACTTTTAAAAAAGTAAAATAGGCTTAACTTTCTGGTTGTTCAGTTGATGAAACAAACCATAGAAAATGACAAGAATAAAACCTTGCATAGATGAAATGTGCAACAATTATTAGCCATGACTGAGTAGTCACAGACATGACAACTGAGAAAATCAAAGGAGGTAAGGACGCAATCTTGAGGAATATCTGTGCTTGGTAGGGAACATATTGACAGGACTCAGCATTTCAAATTTTAAAACTTACTGCAAAGTTACAATAAACAAGATTTGTAAGATTGGCACAGAAAGAGACATAAGGGAGAAAGAGTATTGAGAATCCAAAAATAAACCTTTGCATTCACAGTTAATTGAATTTCAAGAGGGTGCCAAGAAAATTCAAAGAGTAAAGAACAGTCTTTTCAACAAATGATGGTTGGACAACTTGACCTCCACAAGGCACAAGAGGAATTTAGATCCCTAGAGTTATCCCGTATAAAAACTAGCAATGTGGATCAAATACACACATTTAAGAGCTCAAATTAGAGAACTCTTAATAGAAAGCATAGGTGTAAATCTTGTGAATTTGGATTAGACAATAGTTTCTGAAATATGTTATCTAAAACATAAACAAGCAAAAAAAATTGAGAAATTGGAACTTCAGCAAAATGGAAAAACCTTTGAGCTTAAGTACAGTACCAAGAAAATGTAAAAACAATTCATGAATGCCTGCAAACATTGGCAGATTATATATCTGATGAGAGCCTACTACCCAGAACTCTATAACTCAACGATTGAAGAGCAGATAAACCAATTTAAAATGGGTAAATAGTTTGAATCAGCATTTGTCCAAAGAAGATACACAAAATGGCCATGAAAATGGTGTTTGACATCATTAGTAATTAGGAAAATACAAATCAAATCTACAACACTCATCAGGGTGGCCATAGTAAAAAAGGTGGACAATAATAAGTGTTGGTGAGGGGCCTCCCCAGTGGCGCAGCGGTTGAGCGCTGGGTTGCGAAGCTGCCCACAGCCTCTGCGGCGCCAGTTCGATCCCCGGCTGCTCCCCGGCCACCGGAGGAGGGTCCCACATGGCGCGCAGACCTCTCCTGCCGCCCGCTGCTCCCCTCAGCAGTGTCCTTCGGTCCTTCTGCCTGCTCTGCTCCCCGCTCTGGCTCTGGTGAATTCTCTCACCCTCCCGCGCTTCTGACTGTACCCAGTGCTTGTGTAAACAAACAAACAAACAAATAAATAAATAAAAAATACATGCCTCTTTAAAAAAAAAAAAAAATAAGTGTTGGTGAGAATGTGGAGGATTAGCAACCTTTGTACATTTCTGGTAAAGTTTATAATACATAGAACTATAAAATGTAGTTACAATAATGGCATGAGTAAAATGACAATAACATTATTTTTATTTAAATAAAAACTATCTAGAGACAAGTGGAAAAAATAATTTATTGCAGATTCTTTTACACATTAACATGAAACGTTTATACAGACATTGATGTGCTGATATGAATACTAAATATAGAGACAAACATATTTTACACAAATTAGTTGTATTATATTTTATAAAGATAGAGATTAATAAATTATCAGAGGCATTAAAGAACAGCAGGCCAATTATTCCAAGAGGAATGCATTCTTTGTCAAAATTAACTTTTCTCAACATGATGCCCTAAATATAATCACATCCCTTTGAGCTAAGCAAGAGAAGCTCATTTCTGGGAATAAAAGACTGGAATTAAGATCAAGAGGAGCATCCCAGTGTTACTTCCAGATCCTAACCTTGGATGTGGCTAGATCCTCTCTCAGTAACTCCAGTTAGTGCAAAAGCTTGATATGAAACAGGGCTGTTTCCCATAATAGCTGCATGTGACTAATGAAATTTAATATAAAGGATAAAATACAAATAATAGCATCTAAGCAATTACAGTTGCCACATGATTTGAATGAACACAAAATATTTTAATAACAGAAATGTGTTCTATATTTCTGCAGGGAAATCAGTATACTTCAAAATAGTCACTATTTTCTTCGCATGGTATATTAACTCTTATTTTGGAAGTCTGAAAATAAATTACATTTTTTTCCTAAAACTTAGAATTTTCCTCCTTTAGAAAATGATTTCTACAATGATATACAGCAACACGATATAAACTTTGTTATATGTTATAGTCATGAAAATATACATATACATATATATGAAGCACTAAACAGACTTGGTAAACCATGGTCTATGTACACACGGCCAAATACTGTTCAGTTTCATGTCATTAAATTCGACAAATAGTTAGCAGGCGCCTACTGCTTGCAAGTTACCATTTGGGTAAAACTTGTAACAGTTTTTTAGCCACATGAAGCTTACATCAATCACATCTAAAGCCAAATTTCAGATAACATATTAAACCTTGAAAATAATCAAAAGCAGAGCTAGAGTTGAATAATGAGGAGCGAAATATACACCCAGAGAAAGGCTAGGGATAACGGGACAGGACAAAGCAAGATCTCAATCCACAGAGAATAACTGCTCTTAGGCTTGGCATGGGCGAGTGCGGAGCTGGAACTAACCTGCAGTCCTTTTCGCCTCAACACCCAAGATCAGTCATCATCCTGCTTTGTTTCCTTAAACAAATGGGAGACACAAGATTACTTTTCAATGATAGTAAAGCTTGTAGTAACCCCCTCGCCAAAATATTTTCCCTATTAGAGAGTGATGTGCTTTCATATCTGCAGTTTTGCTAAGTCATTCATCCCCAACTTAATGCTGGGTGAAACAGGCCACCCAACTAAAATGAGCCGCCCTTGAGATGCAGTTTAATTTATCATATCAGCAGCGGCAAGCGTGCCAACCCCATAAGTAAATAATTTAAAGTAAAAACAGCTGAAAGAAGATACAGATAAATATTTTCTAACTTGGCATTCCATTGCCTTTAGGATTTGTTATCATTTAAAAGCATCTTCACGGAATGTACACATAGAGGAAACGCATATATATTCCTGTAATGCCACCCCCTCTATAAAGCCAATGCATCAACATGGGAACAAAGAGTAAAACTTGCTTGTGATGCAACCAGCTCTGGGGGTGGGGGGATGGGAGGAGGCAGGGCATGACCCCAGTCTGCACAAGAACCCCAGGATTCCAGTTGGAGGCCCAGTGTTTCAAGGGTCACTTGATCACAGGGCTTTTGGCTGGAGTATAATCATAGAACGAGCATGTGAATTCTGGAAATAATTCATCTCTCCAGGACAAACACACAAGCAGGACTGGATTTCCAAAGATCCCTGAATACTCCACGGCGAGATAGCTTGTTCTTTGGAGAATATGAACTTCCATGGTTAAGAAACCGCTTGTGAGCTATGGTCCTGACTTGGCCCTCATGGTGATCTAAGGAGGGAGCAGGGGCCAAGGGGAGAGGCCAGGGGACCCCCCCTACCCTGATCCCAATCACAGTGGTGGTGTGTGAGCATATTATCAATAAAGAACAACAACAACAAAATAGGACTTTTCCATCTGATGCTTTTGGCTTTAATTTCATGGAGGACAAAACTGACCACCATAAAGTATCCCCTAAGAAGTTTTTATTGTCCTAACTGGCTCATTAATGTTTCCATATTTCTGCTGCCTTACTTAAGAGTTCATTTCTGTGAGCAAGAATTCTTTTCAAATGAAATATATTTTCTGTGAATATGTTCCTTATATTTATACTCTCTCTTAAAAAAAAAAAAAGACTTTGATCCTTCTGCCTGTTCTGCTCTCTGCTCTGGCTCTGGAGAGTTCTCTCACCCTCCCGCACTTCTGACTGTACCCAGTGCTTGTTTAAATAAATAAATAAATAAATCTTAAAAAAAAAAAAAAAAATTCTCTCTGATGAGTCATACCTCTGTTCCTGTATTTTTTCTGGAAAGAAACCAAACTTGCATTGGTTCTTTTTTGCCCTTCATAGACACCGGGCCTCTGTGCTCCAAATGGAATTGAGGATCTGAATTTTCTGGTGTCATAAGGCACCTGAGAGGCAAGGGACAGGCAGTTGAGAGAGAAGCACAGGGTATGGCTGAATGGAGCAAGTGACAGCACCAAACCAAGACAAAATGGATACACAGAAATTTGTGTTCAAAGGAAACTGAAGGTTTTGGTGATGCTGAATGTTAGGACTTTCTATGATGGTGCAAAAACATTCCACGTAGAAATAATAGCACAGCCCTTGCAAATTGAAACCAAACTATCCTAAAAGCACAGGTGCTAACTGTTTAAAGGTAACAAAATCACTTGGATTTGAGCCACAGGCAAAGAGACATTTTTCTTGTAAATCACTAAAATCAATACCTGTTGTCTTACCTGTATGTATATTCAGACACGTTTATTTTTCCCTTTTCTCCAGTGGTTTCTGTTCTGCTTGTGAGGTTGACAGTATTTCCAAAAAGACAGTATCGAGGCATCCTCTGTCCGATGACCCCTGTAACCACCTCACCAGTGTGGATTCCTATGGTTATCTACAGAAATCAAAGTTTTGCCTCCGTCATATCAATCGCTAACACTAATTTTTGCTTACTTTATATTCCAGAATAATGTAGGCTCATCATATAAAAATTCTAAGAATCTAAGAAGAACTTCAAGTACATTACAGACAATACCAAAAACCCTCACAAAATCTGTCTTCCAAGAGAAACACTCTTTTTCTAAAGCCTGAATATTTTTCAAAGATATGAATCTGGCCACTTACATGAGACACAGGAAAGAAATTAAAAAAATAAATAAATAAACCAGAAGGGACAGAAAGTTTTGTCTCCTCCTCATTACTTTCAGTCCATGGGAGAGCCCAGGTAATTTAAAATAGATGGACATTTTTCCCGAGTCCCTGTAATGCACTGGGTTCAATAAAATAGTACTGTTTGTTGTCAAGATGCCCCTTTTTGCACACCTTTAATGATTACTTGGTCAAGACAATGAATTAGTTGCTCACAAGGGTCTCTAGAAACTATTGCGTTAGTCATTTTACTTACTAACCTGAACAGGCTCACCGTCCACTTGAACCTGGCCAGCAATTTCCATCATGTCCAAGGCCAGGTGGCAAATGGATCGTGCATGGTGGATGCAGGGCTCAGGCAGGCCACTCACGGTCATATACTTATCGCCAACAGTCTCTACCTAGCACAACACATGTATTTAGATGTTTATTGGTAGCATAAACCAGATTCATTTGCTATCCTAGTAAAAAACAAAAACAAAAACAAAAACAAAAAAAAAACTTTTCAAAGGTTATCAGTAATATTGAACTTTCCTCTCTTTTAATTCTCTTAAAAGTCTAATATGTAGGACCTCCTTTGGTGGCGCAGTGGTTGAGCACTGGGCTGCAAAGCTGCCCACAGCCTCTGCAGCGCTGGTTTGATCCCCGGCCACCCGCGAGGGTCCCACATGGCGCGCAGACCTCTCCTGCCGCCCGCTGCTCCCCTCAGCAGTGTGCTTTGGTCCTGCTGCCAGTTCTGTTCCCCACTCTGGCTCTGGTGAATTCTCTCACTCTCCTGCGCCTCTTACTGTACCCAGTGCTTGTATAAATAAATAAATAAATACATAAATCTTTTTAAAAAAAAGTCTAATATGCACAACCCAAACAAGATGAACCTTGCCCCTATTTGACATTTACACACATGGCACTCAGGCCCTTTGATGACAGGCAGGCATAGCCACAGCTTGATTTTCCTTCTCGAAGTCCTAACTTTTCACTTTAGATACCCTCATAATTCAGTGGAACAATTTATTACTTTATTTCCCTTAAAAAAGTGATGATTTGATGGTACAAGAGGCACTGCCTGAAGATCAGTGATTTATCATGGCCATTAACCATTTATTTTTATGCTGTGCTCACCAAGTGTTAGTTATTCCTGGGAAAACAACTATAAAATAAATAGTTCTTGTGGCACTTATATTACTCCAGATGCCTGGGGGTGGTTTAGTTAACATTCTTGGCTTTACGAAGCAATATTCCACTGACTTCATTTTTCCAATATGATATTTGTTTCTAGTTGAAACAAAGCGCAGAAATGCCCTATAAATGTTTATCTTCAAAGTGAACTAAAAGTGAGTCTGAGCCCCAGTACCCTTCTCCTGCTCATGACTCTTTCCCAGGGCAAAGCTCCCTGTATTTCAGTTGGACTGTCTGCTGCACAACGAGCTCTGAGACCAAAGCCATGTTTATACCATGTTTCATAAACAACTTGCACAGACTTGTTAATGAAAGTGCAAAAAAGCTGGACTTTACATTTTAACTACAGAACCATCTGCTCTATTCATTTGGGTTCCAAGGAAGAGAAAGTTTTAAAATAACTTTTACAACAAAAGATAATTATTTATAAAGATGGTAAATAGCAAGGATGGAAGCTTTCTGTGGCAAGAATGCAGAGGTGTAGTCAGGCCTACGACTGCAGTGTCCCCTGGCGGGCAGGAGGATCAGGACATTCAGAAGGCAGCGTACTGCGCTAGCGTAGGAGGGGGGACTTGCCTTATAAACAAAGGGATTTTTCCGGGAATCAGTGAGTGTATCAAATCTGGTGTAGAGGTCGTTGAGAAGGTTCACGATCTTCATGGCCCCCTCTCCAGAGGCGTGTTTGCTGCAGAAGGCATTGAAGCCCACGATGCCGCTAAAGAGGATGGTGACATTGTCGTACCTCTTGGCAGGCACTGGGCGCTTGTGCCTCAGCTCATTGGCCACGGATGGAGGAAGCACAGAATACAGCAGCCTGTTCAGGACGGGAAGCAACAAGTCAGGGTAAGAGCTTCGGGGAGTAGCTGTCATGTGTGTACTGTGCAGTGCATGGAACAGCAATGTCATTTGCATCGTACAGACCTAGATTATGTAGGACACCTACTAAGATGAGTATCAGATATTAGCCATATTTGGAAATAAAGATATAGAAAACATAAACCTGTTTTTGTTTGTTTTGGTGCATTTTTTATTGAAGTAATGTTGGTTTATGTTGTTATTTGTATTTTGGAAGTACAGGATACCCCCATTCTGGTGGTTACCACAGAACTCCCACTTTAAGAAAGTAAGGGAGATCGGTTCAATTCTCAAGAGAGATCTTATTTCTTAAATATTTTTTAGATATTATAAATGAATACACAAGAACCTGGGAAAATTTCTTATGAATGTCATAGATTAGTGTTTTTAATCATTATATTCAGGTAAGGTCAAGTAATACTCACAGTGTGCATTTGTTTAAGTGAATTACTTAAAAATGAAATGTTACCTGTAAGGTCATTTATATAATATATCATAACTTAATGCACAATTCTTGGAAAAATAAGTTTATATTTTGATCTTTTTGTTATTGAATATCATTATAGATGTTAATTCTTGTTACTTATAGATGACATTACAATCTGTGACAGTCAGATCTGTCAAGCCCTAAAATAATTCAGTGTTCAAGAAAAGAAGTCTTTTTAAATATATTGGCCAATTCTAAGTTCTATGTTCAGTGTAACCCTCGGCACCTGGCCGACCCCTGGGACATACGGGATACTCAAAATAAATCTCTTATATGAATGAATGAATGAATGAATGAATGGACTTTAAATAAGCATTTGAATCATTCTAAAATTTTCATAGTGATGTTTTGGCTTGTATTCCTCAACTTGGCTGCTAAAAACTCAAGACATACTCCCACTACCATTCAGATTGGTTTATATTTGAATGCATAATTTTTTTTGAGTGATGTGGAAGAGTTTTCCTACTTGTCCAGAGTTGCAATGGATCCCATTTGCAACTTTTTACTCTCATTATCCATTTGAACTACAGTAGAGTCTCAATATACTATGCCTTCCTTTAACCATAGGATGCAGTCTTACGTGTCTGTCTTTTTCTTTTCATCTTCCAGGGCTCTTAATGTGAGTTGCAGCCTGTCCGTGAGGATTTCCAGTTCTTGGGTGAGTTTGTATTCCTCTCTGAATTGTTCTCCCAAAAGGACGAGATCACGTGTGGCATCGTGGAGAGGGATATCACTTAGATAGAGACCTCTCCTTGTCAGATCATCCAGATTCATCACACTGTATATGGCAAAATGAGGCAAAATCAGTCCCAACATGTCCACATGAAGGCAGTGACCCTGGTTACTGTTAAGTGTAAACCAAACTTTTCCTACCATTCAAAATATTTGAATGAACAGGAAAAAAAAATGGAAAATTGAAGGAAGGATCTGACTTCATTCATTGAAATATTTAAAAATCTATCAAAGAACAGTGAACCTGAATGCTTTTTTGCCACACTGCATTTAGCCATCATATTAGCTGTTTTATAGAATAGCTATTCTACATGATACCTCCTTGGAAGGTACAAAGATAGAGAATTAACTAAAGGGAGATTAGGCTTCTGTGATCTAATGACATAAACAATGAGCAAATGGATTAAAAATAGAATAAATGATTTCTTCTGAGTTTATTACAAATGTCGAACGAAATTATCTTTGTTGCAAAGAGAGAACAGAATATAAGATCTAATTATACTTCAGACCATGTAGTCTACAGTGAACTAGTGTTTTTGAATTCCTTTCTTAGTTAAAGAAGGGTGCTTACATACAGATAATTAATCTAAAAATTGTTACCTTGGTGAGCACAGGAAAAGGATGCTATCTGCTTCAGGTAAGTAGATCATTTGACCCTTGAGACGTAAGCAACTGATCTCAGTCCCAGTCAGTTCATCCTCAGATTCTAACTTCTCAACATCCAGCAATCCTTCCTTGAAAAGGCAAGACAAACCTATTAACCAATTTCTTTTCTTCCTACCTAAAAATTCAGAAAAGGACACATAGACTTTATTTTTCACCAAGTCATAAGGGAGAAGTGCACCAATTAGGATAGGCGATCACAGTTCTGAAGAGTTCTGGCAGGTAGTAAGTAAAAGTTACCTTACAAATATAGTCGAAAATTGAACTGTCTCCTTAGAACCTAGAAAGACGGTAGCTATGCTGTCTTTAATGTCATGTAATATTAAATATGTTTATCTAAAGCTTCTGTGAATCTTATTTCTGATTTTCCAGCATGGCTACCACATACAATATATGGTTATACCAAAGTAGAAATCAAATCTCTTCACTCCCCACTCCCCACAGAGTAGCTAAACGAGCTGGTTCCAAACACATAAAGTAAGAGTAGGTAAGACCTATGGGAAGATTTTAGGAAGGATGACATGGGTATTCTAAGATACTGTCCCACAAAATAGCACAATCAAAAGAAAGAATATATCAGTAGCTTTGGATTAAGTATTAAAAACAAAACTTTATCAGTTCATCTGATTTCTAAAATAGAACACTGTAGCCCTCCAGGGAGTAGACGTCGTTGGTGTTATAAGAAAATGGGCTGTCCCAGCACAGGCAGTCTTAACAATTACTTTTCTTAATTCTGATCAGTTGATAAAGTTCCACTATCCCTCAGACAAACCAAAACTCAGTAACATTGCCTTGGTCATGGAAACTCCCTTTGACATCTAGTTTTGATCTCTAAATTCCCCATCTCATAGAATGTTATAATAGCTAATTTCCTCTCGGAAACACTTCTGATTTGCAACACACCTTACTCGCATTTAATGAAATAATGTCTTGATTACCTTGCTTCTCAATACAAAAACTGTATTGATATGTGAAAGAATGCCATGGAAACTAATGTCAATGTGAGGACGAACCAGAGAGAAAACAGACAAAAGGCTGCAATTTCCAGGCTGGAGCTGAAATGTAGAAAAAAATAAATGAACACTTAATCACTCCAAATAAATTTTATTATTTGGTACTTTTATGTTAAGAGTTCAATAATGTTTAAAAGTAGATCATAATTATTTCATAAAATATCTCAAACTATGTACATAAAATATCTCAAACGTGATGTAAACAACTCAGTGATTAAACGAACATAAAATTGTTCCATAAACATAAATCCTAATATGGATTCAAGTGACTAACATTCATATATACTACTTACAAATGAGAATTTTTAAAGAAGAAAGAATGCAGATTTATCCTTTAAAATATTGCAAGGTGTCAAATTCTTATGTTTAAAATGAAATTTAAATATCAGAACTACTAGCAAGCATTTGAAGTTTATCAAGAGATGGTTAATAATAATTTATAACAGCTGTTGATTGCTTACAATGAACAACGGACTAAATGCTCTTCACCTGCTCCCCATCCTCATATATAACAAAGGGAAAATAAGCAGAGAGGTGAAGGAGCATATTGAGGGTCATACCATGAACTGAAGGTCACACAATGAGGGAGACGCAGGGCCAGCATAGCAGCTCAGGCCCTAGACTATTCTGCTTCTGTATTATAGGTTTACACCGGATCCCACTGGGGTTAACCCTGAATTATCGAATGTCTTTAATTGTAAGTGAAAGTATCTAGACACATGTCATGTAGAACTCCAACAGTTAGTAGATGAGAGGGGAAAAAAATATGTAACATGCAAAGATTTTACAAATGGGTTTAAATAAAACAAATCATCTGTTGGCTCTCATCACCTGTGTCTTTTGATGCTTTCTCTATTAAATCACATGATAATCTTCATGATTTTCCTCTCGTGTTTCTTAAATTTATTTCCTTTCTCTAAAGATGTCAAAGACTGATTTTAAAGTTATTCTCTGTAGATATCCAATGAATGAGATTGCTCAAAGAATGAATACAGAAGTGTAAGCTGATGGTTACTAGGAAACTACATATTTTCTCATGAAAATAAACATCATTTCCATATCATTTTCCCATCCCCTTAAGTGATTAATATATAAATAGGCGCCCGCAGGAAAGTTGTGGTATGTTCAATGCACTTAGCTCACATTTAAACAACCAGCCTGTGGGCCTCCCCTGGTGGCGCAGCAGTTGAGCGCTGGGCTGTGAAGCTGCCCGCAGCCTCTGCAGAGCCGGTTCAATCCCCGGCCACTGGCAAGGGTCCCACATGGCGCGACAGACCTCTCCTGTCGTGCCCGCTACTCCCCTCAGCAGTGTGATTCGTCAGCCTGCCTGTTCTGTTCCCTGCTCTGGCTCTGGTGAATTCTCTCACCCTCCTGCGCTTCTGACTGTACCCAGTGCTTGTATAAATAAATAAATCTTTAAATAAAATAAACAACCAGAGTGATTGGTGGGGTCTGTGACTGATACATAGTCAAGGGTTACATGGAAAAACAGCTCCCTGGGAGTGAGGCACATTTACCTGGGGGAGCACCCTGTATATGGCATTGCCACACTGGGTGACCACGAGGTCCCGGTCAAATATGATGTGGAAAGGAAAAGCTTTGCAGAAAGTGTACGGGCTGATGCGTGACTCCTGGGTACCATTTTCTTCAAACCTGTCAAGATCTTCATAAAAATCCTCCTCTTTTGACTCTTTTTCTTCAATTAAAAATTGAGTATGATCACACTCCTCATTTCTTTGCTGAATGACCTGAGTGTTGAAAGGGGGAAAAAAGGCTCCATTTCAACTTACTGAAAATACTTATGGACCTAAGAAACTAGCTCAGAGAATGAATCAGTGGGTCCACTGCAGCCCCTACCCCCAGGACCGGGCAGGGGCCTCTCTTTTTCTTTCTCCTTTTCCTAATAAAACCTGTCCCCCTAAAAGTGAAAAAGTATAGAGGGTCAACTACAAAATTTTAACACACACACAAATGTTATACATGTCTGAATTAGAAAATTATTTCAAGATGTTGACTTATGAAATTTGAGGAATAATCTTTTATGGTAACACTGCAAATCTGGCACCAGTGACCAGTTTAAGGCCTCTTTGGTTGAAAGAGATAAAACTGTCCTGGTGGGCTCAGCCTACCCATCAGCATACTTGCACACTTACTAGTGACCTACAAACCGTGTAAAATGGCACTATGGAGGGTGAATTGGTAGAATTATGTATTTAATAATGCATGCAATGTCATTTTCTACCTATCAACTGGCAGGTATCTAAAATTTTAATGAAAACAAAAACATCATGTCAGATACCACTAGTAGAGGTATTTTAAATTAATCCTTCTGAAGGATAGATGAAAATTATGCATAAAAAGTCCTAAAAATGTATATAATCTTTGACTTAATTCTAAATCCAGAAATTCATTCTAAAGAAGTAACCATTGTGAGCACAGTGCTATAATTGAAGAAATAGCCATGTTTCTAAAATATGATTCATGGACAAAAACATTATTAGGCTACAGTTCCAGAAACTGCTAGCAACATGTCCTCTTGGCTGTGGAAACACTAGCTCAGGTGCAGTCTGATCCAAATGGGAAGCAGTTGGGGCAGTCATTGCTTCAGTTACTTCAAAAGGGAAGCAAAATGTTGCTCATTCCCCCGCTTTTTCCAGGAGTTCACTGTAGCATCATCTGAGACTACAGAAGAAAACAATGAACATGGATGCTGTATTCTTTCAGATCTGCTTTCACAGAGAGATCAGGGCACACCTACTGGTCATAGTAACACACAACACTGTTTAAATGTTATTGTCCTTATTTTTAATTAGAAAACTTTGCCCTCTTGGGCTAATTCTGCTATAGTCTCATAGGAAAAAAAAACAAAACAGTCAACCTTAAAATTTTGAGGTTTTGTTCCATTCCTGCCGTAGCTAGATGAAGTGAATTATATGCATCCTAAATTTATTAATTAATTCTTCAATTTAACTCGTTTGCTATTATTAAATTAACAAAATAAACTGCTTTTTTTGGTCATAATTTTAACTTGTCCTTTGTGCATCATTTCATAATATGGTATAATATTTCTCAATGTAGTTAAATTGTTAACTCTGGGCCTGCTACACTCGTAGATTTGACATCAAAATATTTTAGGAAATTACAACTAGCTTTGGAAAAAATTAAATACAGATTTCAAAAATCTGTACTAGAGCACTTGAATAAATGAAGACCACAAGACAAGGTAAATATTGTATAAAGTGAGCCATGTAACTGAGTAAAAACTTGAATTTCATATATTAATAGAATGTGCTTATGCCCTCACCCCCCATAACCATGTGACTAATAACCATAGCAACTGCAGTTTCCAGTTGTACCCTAATTTGCATTTCTTTCTTAAAGGTTTTATGTAACTCTTTTTGATCAGCTTGGTAAAATAAAAAAAGGAAACCAAGAACAAACACAGTATACATAAAGCCCTTGACAAGGCTCATTCAGAACAGGTGTCATGTTTGTTCAGTGTAGACATGAGAGAGACAGGGTATTTTGATAACATTCTGGTGAGATTCACAATCATACATGAATTTCAACTCTTGACCCAAAGTTTTCATTTTTAAATGTCTCTGGATTGGAAAATGTCAAGTTATGTGGAGCCTCATTTTCTAGTGATAGTAACTAGATGCACCTTGGTGTAAGCAACAAGTACAAAAATAAATAAATAAAAATTGACACCAACTCCTCCTAACAAGGCATGGATTAAATACATGGGAGACTTTCTGATATAACCTGCTTAAATGTTATAATTTTTATTTTGGATAATACTGTGGGTAAAGTCTGGAACTCTCATACATTTAGAACATACCAGTAATAATAAAGAATTGCCTCACAAATTTCTCTTAAAGAGGGGGCCCCCTGGTGGCGCAAGGGGTTAAGTCCCAGCACTATGGAGCTATCTGCAGCCACTGCAGCACGAGTTCGATCCCCAGCCACGGAGCAACCCACATGGCACAGCAGACCTCTCCTGTCTTGTCTGCTGCTCCCCTCAGCAGCGTATTTCAGTAGATCTGCCTGTTCTGTTCCCCACTCTGTCTCTGGTGAATCCTTTTACCTCCCGCACCT
Organism: Talpa europaea; assembly: GCF_964194135.1. NCBI lineage: Eukaryota > Metazoa > Chordata > Mammalia > Eulipotyphla > Talpidae > Talpa > Talpa europaea. The sequence goes on from NC_140077.1 coordinate 102,813,657, forward strand.
CTGGCCTGTACCCCAGTTCTTGTAATGCATACATAAATAAATCTTTTAAAAAACTTTCCCCTAAAGAAAACTTAAATAAGTCCCTTGCTCCTCCCTCTTCCCAAATTCAGGGCCACTGATAATGGCTCTTGAAGCTGAATATGCTGCGGGCACATAAAGTAGCTGACCAGGAGGGACTGCTTCGGTCAGGAATATTAAAAACAATGGTTCTCTTTACTTTCCGGTTACTCTAACAATACATCAAAATAATCACTCAAAACTAATAATGTGCATATCAGCAGCAACACAATTTTTAAAGTATGAGGCTGGGTGTCTTTTACTAGTCACCCAATTAAACAAACAAACAAAAGCAAAGCTTTGTGTTGACAAAACAGGCCATCCCAACTATATTTCAGAGACAGAAAAAGAAACAGTAATCAATAAAATAATATTTAATTTTTTATAGTATCTTAGAACTTGATTATCCACAATACAGGTTATGGGATTTCTGTATTCTCAAGGCCACAGCTTAGTCAGTGACATATCCTCTTGCTTCCCAGCTGCTATGTGCTCCCCAGGAAGGCAAACTAAATTTCATGTTGCCTTAAGCAGTGTATAATTAGAAAGAAAAATCTGCTGCCACAGGGGGGAAAAAAAAATTCATGTAATGCATTCCAAGGCCAAATATAGAAGGTTCCTGGTGCTACCACTGCTCCAGCTTATAGCTACCTCTGGAGAGGTCTACTAGCAGCAAAATCCAAATATACATTAAAACAGTGTCCTGGGTAATATTGCACATGACGTGTGTGTTCAGAAGATTCTGCTGCAGATCATTACCTTCATGTCGATTTCAGTGCCATGTATTTGCTGAGCTACTGTTTTGATGATTCCGATGACAATATCCTGAAGTCCTTCTCTCTCTGAGTAGTAATGCAGAATGAGTCCTTTGCCCTTTTCTGCATCTGTGCACCTAAAGGAAGGTGCCCGCATGCCTGGGTAGATAGTGGCCAGGTGGTCATGCAGAGCATCCAGGTTCTGCAATGAAGGGGGAGGGGAGGCATAAATATGGCACCCCATGTTGAGAAAGCAAGATTAAAACACAAGGCTCAAACCTGCACTTAGTGGGCAGATGGGTTGAGTAAATATTCACAAACCTCATCCTCGCCTTGCTTCACCAAGACGTCTGTGAGGAAAGAATCATGGAGAACTTGCAACTAATATAGTGTGAGTAAGAAAACATCTGTGGTGCTAAACACTTAATACATGAATGATAAATAAATATAAATAATGCAGTAAGAGAGAAAGAAACATAAAGGACATAAATAAGCATATTTACTGGAGTCTGAAGCAAACACACACACACACACACACATACTAGGATAAGCAACATGTAATTAGCAAAGGGATCACACTTTACCTGCTATTTACACTACAATCCTACACTCAGTTATTAACGTTAAAAAAAATCAGAGTCACAAACACATGAAGATATAAGCATATTATTTTGTGCCATAACATTTTATAAATTTAAAACATTCAAAAAAAATAAAGCAGTGTAATTTCTTCATGTTCATTTGTGGTCTCCAATCAAGGTATATTCGTGAGACCATGGCTTTCCAGAAGTGAAGTCTTGGAATTAATTTTGAATTGTGAATTTGAATAAATTCACCGATAAATATTTTCTATTCTGTTTGCTTGCCATTAATTTCAAACATGCCAAATTCTCTAGAATACCATATTCCTCACTCTACACAAAAGTGATATGTATAAAGGTCACCAGGAGAAAAGGTGCAAGCTACACCATTTCCTGGGTCCACCGTGATTTTTCAAATTGCACTTAGCTCATAGTTTGTGTGTGAGTATTGGTATGTGGTAGGGAACACTCACAGGAAGCATGGTATAGGGGTTAAGAGCAAGGTGGCTTTAGAATCAAGTAGACTTGGATTAAAATAATGATGCTGTCATTTTATAGTCTCGAATGCACCCAGCTTTCCTAGGACTTGATTCCTTCTGAGAGAATGGAGATAACTAAAGTAATGTATAAAACACAGCACATTCCCGATGTAAAAGGCAAAACAGGTGCCTCAAATATGTCCAGCCCTAACCCCTTTGAATGGGACCTCAAATGACAAGGGACTTTGCAGTGGGGATGAAGTTTTTGGATGGATCTTGCTTGAGTCAGGAAAATTACCCTAGATTACCTGGGAGGGCCCATCCTAATACCAGGAGCAACTGGGTCCTTAAAAGCCAAGATTCTTCTCTGGCTATAGAGATCGCGATGCAGAGGACTGTGAAATAGCAGCATGAGAAGGAAATGGCGGTCAGTTGCTGGCCCCAAGATGTCCGAGCCTCCCTGCAAGGGCTGCTGGGAGGCCTGAGGACCTTAGCCAGCCCCCAGCTGCAGGCAGCACGGTACCCCGACCCCAGTCCTGAAACCCCGTGGAATGAATTGTCAACACTTGGGTGAGTGAGGCCACGCTTAACCTCCTCGAGCTTAAAAAAGCCAAAAACAAAAAACAAACCACCACAGCCTGTTGGCACCTGTATACAGCTCAGTTAGACTTGGGACTTCCAAACTACTAAAGTATAGGATAATAAATTTGATTTGTTTTCAACACTTGTATGTGTTGGTATGTATTCATTTGGTAGGAGTAATTTCTCAATAACTGGTAATTATTGATTGTTAAACAGAATGGGAAAAACTAAACAGTCTCAGAACACCATGAGCATAGAAGAAAGCATCTGAGAGGGGGTTGGAGAAAGGCCAACACTGAACTATGGTTCTCTTTTCAAATATCTCCAAGAAGCCAATTTAGGGAAACAAAAGTAACCCGTGAGATATCAGGAAGAAACTGAAGTATGAGGTGACTCTCAGCAAACCCAAATTTGAGAAATACTCTACCAAGGCTCCTGCGGCGCTGTGCTTTAATTGTCTGTTCCCTCCATTCAATCAGTCATTCATTTTATAAACATTGCATGAGAGCTTCCTCCATCACCCACTATGCACTCAGACTAGAGACTAGACAGGAGGCTACAAATCCAGATACACAGACCCAGATTTTCAGCAGCTCGTGACTTATGGCACCAATGAATGGGCAACGTGACTTCTGACACATAAATAAATGAGCCAGCAACTCATATTGAAAGAATGGAATCCAAAGAAAGTGAAAATGAGACAAGAGTTAGGTGGGGAAGGTTGACATTCTGATCTAGATAAACGTTTCGATAATCACCTCAGTTGGGTGACTGGTTTCTTTTTGAATTGCCTTCATGCATAATGGTCCTTGCTTTGGTCCTCAAATGATCCTTGTTAAAATATAATCAAGTAAGGCCAGTTCTTAAATCTTCAGTTCACCCTGATCACCTCTAGAGGTTGCTGTTGCCTTGTGAAAGTATCCAATATGGCAGAGGCGAAGTGTTGGGCAGTTTATATAATAAACTACAAGCCCCAGCAAAACTAAAACCTTTTTTAACTTTGTTGTATACAAAGGTTCTTCCTAATATAAGTTCTTCTGGAAATTCTTCCCTGAGAAGGGAGACGTGAGGTTGCTCTCCATAATCCTCCCAGATCTCTTACACTTCTAATGATGGTGCAAAAGTTGGGAGAAAATTTGGTGGGGGAAAAAAATCATCTAAAGAGCTTTATATTTCTGCATTTCCCACAGAGTCAAAATCAAATTTTGCTGCATTGTGGAAACTTCCTAATGCACTGTTATAACTTATTTTAAAAGAAAAATCTTGAGTCAAACAAAAAATTGAAATATTTTGTTATTTCTTCCCTACAAAATATATTGTCAGTCCATACACAGATATTTTCATTGTCATCTATTTTCATCTTGTGACTTATGGTGTTATCAGCACTAATGCAGGAAACTAATACAGTTGAACAGATAGGATGAAGCGGTGGCCACAGAGACGTGTACATGAGCTGCAGAGTGATGGGACTGAAGGCCAGAAACTAGCCAGGATGACCCAAGACTGTTACACCACAAGTCAGAAATAGGAACTGCACTTACATAAGAGTTCATTTTAATTTAAATAAAGGTATTGATAACATTAAGGCATTAACATCGATAATAAGATGTTGCTGAAACAGATCACCTGAACGAAAGTGGAAAACCTAAACAGACTAAGTCAGAATGTTCATCTCTTAAGTCTCTGCAGGAACCAACTCCCCCAAGATTTGTTACTTTATTGAACATATTATTAATTAAATGGACAAGGAAAGTGCTTTCCTGGAGTGTAAAAGATTTAATATCACTTACTGTAGTATTGATTTTCTTTAGATAGTATATAACACAAAAAATACCCTTGGGATTTCTTTAGTTACAGCTTCCTTTGCTTGGTTTTATTCCCTCAAAAACTAAAGTGATTACTACAGCCTGGCTATTATGGGAAATGGAATTCAGGATTAAAAATTAAATTATTCTAACTTGAGTATATTTATATTGCAGAGTAAGACTAAATTTGTTTGCAGCAATTGAGGAGGTCCCAAATAAGATTCTCAAAATATCTAAGAGAAAACCATGCCCCGTATTATACATTACAATCCACAGGAAGTTAATTATGCAGCCGTGTTTCTGTAGGGATGTGTACTGAGGGGGTTTCCTATTAAAGCGTGCATTGTTTTATCTCTAAATATATCCAAGTGGGAATAGAGAAAAAAGAGCTAAATGACACATTACAAAGAAATATATACATAAAAGAGACATAGAAAAAATGTAAACACATGTATCTCAGCACAGCAGATACCCAGGAAATAAAACAAACTTCAAATGTGCTCTTATTTTATTTGTCTTAGCTTTATAAAATTAGAAGACAGGAACAGATAGAGAGCTGGTCATTCTATTTATTCTGCCTCACGATGCCAAAAGGTTACTCTGAGATTTTCAGTGTTCAGATATCATTTTAAGGCTTTTTCTACAAGCAAAATAAATGTACTTTTTCTACTTAGGAATTCTGCTTTCCAAAAGTCCATTTCATCTTGTCACATAGCATTTATCATTTGCAGAAGAAAAATTCTTGCTGGCGCCCTAGCACACTCTAGTTGGGTTCTAGATTTAGTATGCAACACAGATTTGTGCAACAAAAAAGAGAATTTATTATTCCTTTGAGATGTGGTGTAAAGTTCTTAATTTTCAAAAATCTTGGAATGTTTCAAAAAATTCAGATTTCCTCTTCGTAATATACATGGCAAAAATAAATGCATACATAATTACAAAGGTAAACTTTTCAGGAATTCACTACCTGTTTCCCTGTTTCCAGGGCTTCTAATTAAAAATGGCAAAATAACCCACCTAAAAAGATAGAGTAAGGCCTTGTCTTGAAAATGCTGAGAGATATTTCTTAGTCTCCAAGAATCCTTATCCTAGTTCATGAGCAGAAGGGTGTCATGTATGTTATTTGAGAAAATAACTGATGCTCACATCTGGATGAAATATTAAAAACCAGTCATTATGAATCTTTTTTTTAAGGAAGAAAGATAAGACACAGCATTTCCTTTCTTTTTATTTCTCATACCTCCGAAAAACAAGAAACATCTATTTATGAAAACCATGTAACTTGAAAAATATTTTGTTAAGTTTTATAAGCAAGAAGTCACTTTAGAATTTGAACGTGAAAAATTTAAATAAGCAAGACCTAAATAAAGTGGAAAGCTCAATCTCATATAAACACCAAGGTCAGGGTGTAAGTAGTAGAAGTTAATGCTTTAATGACATGTTTCCTGCCTTTTTATCTTGGAGCTGCTTCATGAGAAATAATCTTCCGGTTAAAAAGAGAGAATTTTTTTTTTTTAAATATAGGGCCCAATTTCAAAAGAAGCTATACCCGAGTCACCACAATTATTTAAATGGAAATTTTTAAGCTACATAACAGTTATCATTAGCATCCTTCCAAAGGTATTATTTTAATTAAACACAAAAAGACAAGTAGTCAGAATATGCTGTAGCATATATTTCACCTATTTTTCTGCTTTATAGTGACAACAAAAAAACCCCAGCTTATATGATACAATATTTGACAGTTATTATTTTGTGGAACATGAAGAGATATACCAGTTACTCAAGTGAAAACAGTCTTATTATAGTTCTAAAACACTTTTCTTCTTCTATAAGTGCTCACTTGTCAATTTTAAAATTGCAAGTTTTAAAAATTGACATTTTGGATGTTGAGACAATAATTATTTTGATTCAAAAGTTAAAAATAAAATGAATGGTGCAATATTTCTAAGAAATATTATAAATATTTAGGGAAAGATTAGAATTTCATAGCTATTCAGGAAAATCCTCACATTTCCCCCAAATAATTTGCATAAGCATTGAAAAGCTTCTTGCTCATCTGCAAACATGTGTACTAGGTACACATACATACTAGCACAGACAAGCAAGAATAAGAAGAAAACCAATAGAGTGCTGTTCCAAATATCTATTACTTCAGATCAAAGCACCCCAAAGTGCATTGGCTTAAAAGAGTAATTTATTATTATCTGTCATTGGTCTGTGGATTATCTGACTCAGGGTTATCATGATGCTCCCCCAGGCTGGCTTCCCAAGATGAATTACTCAGGTGGATGTTGCTGCTTCTTTGTGGGGAACAGCTCCAAGTAAGGGAGAGCCCGTACATGGCCTGTCCATATGGCCTGGGCTTCTCATTTCATGAGACTGTGTTCCTAAAGAGAGCATCCTAGGAGTATCCGTTCCTAGATACTCAGACTTCTTATGAACTAGCCTGGAAAGTTTCAAGATTTATTGGCTAGATTTCCTAGATTCAGGGGAAAAAAGGAAGGGGGACCCATGTGTGATGGGGCCAGGGCAAAATTACATTGCAGGACCATGTGAGATGGGAGATATCAGTGCAGGGAATTTTGGAAAATGCAACTGCAATAATGCAATAGGACATTAGAAAGTAGGGATCAGCATGGGCTAAGGTAGAAATATTAAAATATTGTCAAATTTGACAATGCTTACTAGTTGTTTTCTTATGAAGCTTTCAAATCTACATATTCTCACCACTTTTTTTTTTATCAGTACACTAGAAGTTTCAAGTCGAAATCTAGGGCAGTATCATGGCATCACACATTCATCCCTAAAATAAAGTGGCAAAATAGAAAACATATTTTTGCTGAAATATGGTCTTATCTTTAAAACATTATATTCAGGCAAAATATATAAAACACAAAATTAAAAATAACATCTTTTTTAAATCTTTTTGATAAGTCATATTTCCATCTAATAAATCAACCAAAATCTAATAAATCCCAAGTATCACCTACTTTTAGCCAATATTCCACAAGTTAATGATTTTGTAAGATATTAAGTAAAACCAATTCCACCTGTCTAATGTCTAGTGGAAACTAGACATTTTAAATTGCCAAACTATTTAAATCGACAAACCAAAAAGAAAAAAAAGAAGTTAAAATTCACTGTGAAAAACAAATGCTTTTCTGGAGCTAAACTACAGACATATCTAGAGAGTGTGTCTTTGAATATAAAATTTCTATAAATGAACTGCAGTATTACCTCAAAAAAAGTCGGGGCCAAATAAAAAAATTATATGCATGCAATTCAGAATTAACTAGTTCTATCATTCAAAGACTCTTTACTGATTGCTGATGAAACACTGTGTCTGGTATTCAAAATCTTTTAAAATTACTGAAAGAGCGAAAAAAATGTTTATATGTGGTAGACAGCCATTCTTAATAATAATAAAGGCTGGGAAGAACCACTCCTGGGAAGTCATCCTTGCAACAATAATGAGTGGGCAGAGCTGCCCAACCTAAGTTCAAGTTCTCTTGTGTCATCATTTCAGTAGCTATTATTTTATTGTTCCCATAGAGCTTGAAATGGAAATGGCGGGATGAAAATTTTAAAGGTTCGAACAGTTATAATGCATCTCACTAATTAATTAATGAACAATTATTTGTCGTGTCCACATGAAAGGGAAATTGGTTAATGTGTGTTTAGTCTTTTATATATGAATCCATGATTCATTTCTAAATTGTGTTACATAGTCTCACTCAATATGGGATTTTGCTATTCTTGATCAAATAATTCTCATGAGCCACTGGCATATTTGCTTCCTATTTTTGTACAAACAGTAAATGTTCATTAAAAACATATATATATATATATATATATATATTCATTCATTCCCAGATACACAGATTGCATCTATGGAGAAACCATCAGTAAAAGATTATACTGAATCTGTCATCTCATGAAGTTTACATTCCAGTCCAATAAACAGGAAATGATAATACAGTGTGACAACAACTGTGGTTAGAGAAACAGAATGTACTATGGAAACATGAGAAATACCAATTACCCTGACTCTGACAGGGTAGATATTGGAGAGAGAGAAGTGGAGATTTTCTGGAAGAATTTGACTAGTTGGATGAATAGGATTTGTCTAGGTGGAAAAGAACAGGAACAGTGTCTCAGACAGAGGGAAGAGCAGGTACAAAAACCCCGATGATGGAAAGAGCAAAATAGGGAAAACCTTTCTAAAAAAAGCTGTTTGGCTGGTTTGGGAAGAAGAGGAAGAAATAACAGAGGATATAAATAGCTTCAACCATTTTAATTGTCTTTGGCATTTTCCAAAAAGCAATGGAAATAATTGAAAGGTTTTGGCAAATAAATGAAGTGCTCAGATATCACTTTGTGTTAGAAAAATTCACTGGAGTTACAGAATGAAAATATTGGAGGGCTCATCAAGAGAGACAGGAAGATAATGGTAGGTGCCTCCCTGGAAGTGTAAGAGCAATAGGAAAAGTAGCAGAATCCTGAAAAGTCCTCATTTAGGAAACAGATAAGGATTTGGTGACAGGTTAAAATTAGAGGGGTGAAAAAGAAAAATCTTTAAAATCTTCTTCAAATGGGGCCTAAATTTATTTTATTCTTTTTGTTAAGGCTTGAAGTCTATCCTAAAGAATGTTTTTATGTATTAATTTATGTAATCAAAAATGTCAATTTTAATTTCAAAGGTTAAAACAACCTACGAAAGTCAGTTGCTTTAAATTTTATAGTCACTTATACAAAAAAAAGCCCACTGAATTTCTTTTTAATTACTCTAACTATAACACAAATCTCTAATTTAAGAAAAGCAGTAGTTGAATACATTCATTTTGCCATTAAGATATATAATGCCAGACTCAGAAAAAAATGAATTGTATAATATTGACTGTACAATATTGAAAACTTAACAGTATTCTAACTTTCTAGTTTCTTCATTGTCCACACTCACACAGAAAGAAAGAGAAAAATGTTTGTAACTTAATGATTATCAACTATAGCTTCCAACTGACTTTGAAGAGAAAGGATTTAGAACTATTTAAAATAATGCTGTCTAGTGGAAATACAAGCCTCTAAACAAGCCACAATTAAGACTCATCCCATATGAAATGAGAAATTTTCTGGTAGCATGTTTAAAAAAAAAAAGCAAAAAAGGAACAGGTGATATTAATGTTCATAATATATTTTATGTAACTCAACTCAACGTATCCCAAACATTATCATTCCCGCTTGTAGTCAAGGAAAAATATTGATGAGCTACTTTGCATTCATTTTGTACTGTCTTTGGCATCTGGTGTCCATTTCACACCCAACACATCACACTTCAAGTGCTGATGGCCACTCTGGTTAATGGCTCTCCTGTTGAACAGCAGAGGGCTCTAGAATACGGAGACTCTCCTAGTGGGGAGTCACCTGCTGCGCCATTACAAGACCGGCAGATAGTCATAAGGAACAAATGTAAGCAAGTAATAATAACACCATGTGAATATTTGCTTTGTAGGTAGACATGCTCACTGAGAAAGCTAAAATGAAGACAGAGAAACTTCAAGGTGAAACTTTGCTAATAAGGTGGTAAACAAAAGTACTAAATCATGAGATACATTCTCAAAAATCCCAAATGCTCAAATACTTTCATCAAATACTATCAAACTTTCATCCTTTAAAAATAACAAGCTTGAAAATAAAACATTTAAATGCAACCAGCTGAAGTTTAAGCATCTCCTGGCAGCACCTTCATTTCCCAGCGACAGCTTTTCTGACACCAGTAATTGGTAAACCCACCGCCGAGGGCAGCAAAGCAGTTTCCGTGATTTAAATCTGCTTTAAGTTTATAAGAAAAATGTCACTATGTAAACAACAGACATTCTGATTAAACACTAAAGTTCTTATTTGGGCTGTTAAATCAATAATGCAGCCTGTCCGAACGTAGTTTACATTCCCTCGTGGCTGGGCTTTGCTTCAGCGAGTGTCACCCTGACATCATTTTCCAGCAAGATATGGCAACTTGCAGCCGCCAGTTGGGAAATATCCTGCACAAACAACCACATCATTTTCAAAGTAAACTCATTCTAGAAGAGGGTCTCACACATGCCTGTGCTTAAAATAGGGCAGTCATTCCAAAAATAGTCTCTCAACTAATATGTCATTTACTAAGAAAAACTTGCAAGGTTATTTTAACACCAATAGAAGACCGAGGCCTAGGTGGACATTGTTTATCTTTCGCTTTACCTGAAGCTGACTTTGGAAGTTTTCCTATTTTCCTAATACGTAACTTAGAGCAATGGTTCTCAAATCTGTTTTGACAGCAGAGCCCAGAAAGCCAGGGGCTTCCTGCTCAACAACAAGCTGGCGGTGAATGTCATCACTGCTTAAATCCTAGTAACTGCCTGTACAAGCTGGGAAGAGCCACCAAATAGAAAATCAGACCATGCTATATATCTACACATAAAACCACCGTCACTAGCACTTAGATCGTTTCAAAGAGGCAGGTCAACAGATTTTAAAAGGTTATATTGTATTTTCGAGAACATTCATTTACACCTTGCATAGTCAGAATCAGCAATACAAAGTTAAAGAAAAATATGATGCTAAATGTATTCAAGACCATCCAGTAACTATTGTTTTACAGGCATTAGGAAGTCACTGTAAATTCCATTTCAGCAACACCACATTCCCATCCAACTGAGATAACACGTGAATTTTAGAACTTGTGTTTAAGAATCAGGAACTCAAAACTTTTGATTAGCAGACATCAAATTGCTTACCTGTAGAAACTCTCTGACATTAGAGCCCAGGACACGCAAGATGGTATCATAGCCAGATTCTTGACAAAAGACAAAAAACATCTTCCCAAACATTTGAAGGATTTCTCCAGCATTGAGATCTGGTTTATAGGTTTGAGAGGAAAACAACAAACAAAAAGTGTACTATAGGTAGAAAATTGTTAATTGGAAGAAAAAAGATAAATGTACATAAAAGTATATTAAATAGTCTCTGTTATTGTGCAGAGTGAATATAAATCACATGAAAACTTAATTATAATTTTAAAAATTTAGTTATAATTAAATCTACAAATAAAACATATTAACATGTTAACAGTATAAATTTGTACTTAAAAATGATCAGTTTCTCAACTTCTACAACAAACTACTTATTTTTGATTTTTACAAACATAATTCATACTTATTTTTCCTGAAAATTACAGAAAAATCTTAAAAACTATCAAATGAATAAGACCATATCTTAGTGAAAAATGGTTTTCTTTGTATTAATGTGTGTATTTGGCAAATTGGTTGCATATAGCATGTACTCTAATGTCCTGCTTTTTATTAACATCTTATCATTGTACAAATTATTTTCTTTCTGTAACATCAATTTTAATCACTATCATATTCAACATAGTAATGCAACCATTTATTTAACTAATTCCATGTATTGAACATACAGGCTTTCCCAATTTTCATAATAAAAGCACACCTAAGTCTTAATGCAAATAAATCTAATAAATTTTTTAGAAAAAAATTCCTAAAATGTTTGGACACTTTTTAAACAGATTTTGACTAATGATATATAATTATTCTCCAAAAAAGTTCATCTTGATTTACTATCAGATTGATAAATATATATATAATTTCTCCTTCATCTGCCCCTTAACTACACTAGCGATTTAATTTTTTTAATTGCCTAATTTATATAAAAAACTATTGCATATTTGTTTCAATTTTCATTACCATGAGGCTGAATATTTTTTGTATTAACAATTTACCTTTCTTTTTTTGAGCTAGTTATGTTCTCCAGTTCATAGTATTTATTCTCCTAGCTATATTTGACAAAACTAAAATGTCTCATTCTATTTTATCCAAACTGTAGCCTAGTTACAAGTTAAGTACTCTGAGAATAAGAGAGACTGCTTTGAGAACTTTTTTCCATGAAGCTTTTCTTTTTTAAGATTTGCCTTCTTTTCATGAGTTCTGTCTGAGGCAGATCTTAGTTTCTCTGTTCTATTACCAAGAGCTAACAGAACTAGTGATTGCAAAGGAGTTTTGGAGATATTTTCTGCATTACACTAGTACATTTACTATGTTGCTGTCTCCATAACACTGTTATTATTATAATATTAACTTATTATACTAATTATCAATATTTTTTTTCTTTCTGAACATGTGACTTTCTGTCAACAGGGACAGAGAGCTCCTCCATCTCTAGTTAGCTTATAAAAGGGAAAAAGAACTCAACGTAGTCTGAACCTAACATGTGTGTGAATGCCACCCCCCCCCCAGGCTGGTGCAGTGTACAACCTGAACAACCCGACAGTGTGCTCTCGGACAACGCATTTCTTTGGGCTTTGATGTGTAACTTAGTCAAAGAAGAAAAGTCATGTCAACTTACTGAGGACTTTGCTTGCAGCAGCCACCAAATCATAAGTTTTAGAATCATCATATATTATTCTAACAAGAAACTGTCCTTCTTCATCTAACTGTGCCTCTTTTCTGAAAAACAAAAACAAGAGAAAGATGGGGAAGAGTTGCAATAAAATGATATTTACTACAGCTACAATGAGTATATAAACAATGGTTTTATATCTGAAATGGAGTTGTTTTGGTAAATTTCTTTACATCTAAAGGTCCGTAATTAAGAAGAAATTATTTCACACCCCATGTTCGAATTAAATGATATCTTTAAGCATATTTTAACAAGATTAACATTTATATATATAGTCAATAAATGACTTTGGGCTTAACGTCTGCAAATAACTGTTGAGTCCGCAAATATGCTAGGTGTGTTCTAGGCACTAGGGATAGTCTTTAATAAGATAAACAAAAAAGCCAGACCATTTGGAACACAGGTATCTAGGAGTGAAAAGAAAATATCTAGGAGTGGATGCTAATCCTTTAAAGACCCCAGGAAAGCACATGATGTATAGATGTCAGCTGGAAATAAACCTTGGAATGGTTTCTTTTAATGAGCTTAAACACATCATAAGTGCTGGGTTGTGTTCAATCATTATTAAAATTGAAATCTCCTATTATCAAATAGATAATTTTACATCATGTCTAAAAATTAAACATATTCAATTAATGTGAAAAATTAAATATATTTTTGCTTTTCTCTGAGTGGTGAAGAAGCATTAATGGCCTCTGAATTTCAGATAACCCAACCTAATGATTCTTAATAAATCTGAACACCCACAAGAAGAAACTTGAGTTTGAGGGAGCCGAGGAAAAAAGAGAGGCCCTGTAAATGCAGTGAAGGCTTCTTACTCGGCCCCTTTTGCAGTTGTTAAAGGTCACTCCTTTCAAGTCATCCACGTGCTAGAAACAGTGACATTAAATGCTCTCATGAGTGACAGGCACTAAAGCAAGTCATACTGCACTTGATCCATAATTGCATATTTTCCTGTGTCCAGCCTGCCCCAAGAAATTCTCATCAGTAATTGCTGGATTCAGAAAAACACATCCACAAATATTTCAACTGAACCATTTGGGGTAGCTTCATCACACAAACAAATTCAATTAGACCCTGTGTGTGCATATCTTCTTTTTATTTATTCAAAAAATAAATAAGGTACTCAAAATTTCTGAGGTTCTGATTTTTTTTTAAGTAGATGTGTTGGTTGGTGAGACCTTTCAAAATATGAGCCAAAGTCACCTGTCCAAGTGTTTGAATATTTTAGGAGAACACAACCAAAAATGGGCAGTTCTAACATTATATGTATCATGTTATACACACACACACACACACACACATATTGTCCATGTCCAGGCCATTGGCAGTCTTTCAGAAAGACAATCATATGCCCTTGGGGTAAACCACATAGTATGACTATTACAAGCCTATTGTGTATAAATCCCTTCTCTGACAATAACTGAGTGGCCTGAGGCAGTGTTTTAAAGTCTTGAAGTCTCAATTTCCTTATTTATAAAATAAGAAGAAAGAGCAAATATTTTCTACAGTGGGTATGAAGATTATACGAGATAATAAGTACAAAGTATTAAAGACTGTAACTGCAGAAACATGGTAAGTGTCCAAAATATGCTATGCAAAATAAGTCAGGAGGAGAAAGACAAATACTAGATGATTTCACTCATATGTGTCGTGAGAGAAACCTGACAAAGGAACAGGCAATACCAAACCAAAATAAATCCTAGAAATCTGACTGTAGGACTTAGGCTACCAGAGGGGTAAGGTAAAGGGGGAAAAGCTCCAATGGACTGTGGTGGAGCCTATGGGTGCCTTGGTGGTGAGTGTGGCATGGGAACATACACCTAGTGAATTTTGCCCCCATACCCCTGAATCATACACAGTGTTGTAAAGCAATGTTACCTCAATAACAATGATACAGTATAAAAAAAAACCTAAAAAACAAAACTGAATGACATGGTGTGTGTTCCCATCTGTTTTTTTTTTCATATTTTATTTTATTTTATATATTTTTTCCATCATTTTTCATTTTTGCACAATGTATTCATTTTCATCTTAGTTATATTCCCCATACAGCTAAGCAATAGAAACAATCCAAATACCTAAAAATAGATGACTGTATCAAGAAGATGTGATACATATACACAATGGAATATTTCTCATCTGGTTTTTAAATTTAATTTTAACATTATGAATGTTTCTCTACAATCTACAACACTGATCAGTTAAATAACAACATATCCGCCCACAGACACTTGCTAAAGGAGTTAGCCTTGTCCTGAACCCAGTCCTGTAATTGTCTTTTGATATATGAAATTGGCAACATGACAGTGATGTTTTTAATCTTGTCATTATATCCAAGTATGAAGGGAGAGGAAATAAAAGAACTCTGACCCTTCCAGAAGGAAATGTTCACTTCAATGCAACTTGTATTATTAAATCATAGCTGAAGATTTCATCATTCCAACATCATAAATTCTTCTTTCCAAAAAAAAAATTGCTATGAGAATGCATAAGCTCCATTCTCAGAAATTAAAAATGAAAGATAATACATAGAATATCTACCTACCAAATTTCATTTATATGCATATGTGTATATATATATATATATATGTATGTGTGTGTTCATATCTATATATATACAGAGAGAGAAAGAGAAGCTATCAAATCTAGAATCTAGTGATACAAGACAGACACTCATCAAATACCAGTACAAATACATGATTATAAACTCTGATTGTAACAGGGTGCTCCCCAGGAAAAGGGGAGGTTCCAAAGAAGGCTGGAGCTGAGCAGGGAGGAGAAAAAGCTGGAGAAGAGAGTGAGAAGGAAGGAAGCAGGATGGGGAGCCAGAAGGAGGCCTAGAAGAGGCACATGGAGCAGGGAGACACGTGAAGAAACCATGCTTGCCTTTTGGTCGTGGACTGGATGACAAAGATGTGGGTGAGAGACCCAGGGGGAGGTTAACAGTGGCAGCTTTTGTCCTGATTTTGATTTTGCTCTTTTCCTCCCAGACTTGTCTGGCTGTTTCTGACCCTTTTCTATTGGCCCCCACCAGAAGGTGCTTTAGACTTGGGGCAGGCTTTCAGGCCTTGCTTTGGGCCAACCTTGTTTGGCAGGACATTGACCCAAAAGGGGATGGGTAACTTTGGGTGCTTGATTTGGAAACTATATTCTTCGTCTTTCTGCATGGCACACTAATTGTATTTAAGTTCCTTTCCATTAAAGGTCTATATGTTTTGTCTTGATGCAGTGGATGGCAGGACCTGTTTAGAGCAGGCAGGTTTGAGGGTTCTGAGGTGCCCCTCTCCCTGCTCTGTAACATGGACATGTACTGTGAAGCACAAGCACAGTTTTGGAGACAAGAAGACCCTTCCCTTAAGTGACATTTGGCATCTCCCTGTCAAAGTGGAGACATACTTAAGTTTATGGGAGGGGGTGAGAAGAATGCAAACTGGCCTATGAAGTCAGGGTGTGAGGGCAATGGGCCATGCGGACGGCAAGGGCTCCAACTGGGACTCATTTGAAGAACGATCACACTGAACTTCAGTAAAGCAACAGTTTAATATGTCAGGATTCAACAACAAACAGCAATAGATGGGAATATGCAATAGGACCAAAGCCTCAGTAACAAAGAGAAACAAATACTTCAGAACATTTCTTCTCTGCCTTGAATAGAAACCTCTTTCACCTGAATAGCTTTTGATACAGAAAGAGAGGCTCCCTTTTGCTAGAACCAAAGACACCCCCCACCAGCACACAGTTTCCTCCTTAGTGAACGAGGCAGAGTAATGAATAGAAATGCCACAAGTACTCACACCTTCTGAGCGGTCACCTCTGAACTGGGCCAGTTATATAGATGTCTTTGTAGTGTTCATTTCCTCACATGGTTCTCCTATCGATGTCTGCACTGAGTGACCCATAACTATCACTTTCCAGCACAATGCTAACAAACATTTGCTAAAGCCCCTCATTCTGCAAAGAGGTGAGAAAATGGAAAGGACATTGTTCCTAGCAAGTACCAACATTGTTTAGCTACTGTTTTCCATGACCAGGTCTTGGTAATTTTAAGGAGAATACAATGTTTTTTAAATTTCTCCTCTGGTGCTTATTTTAATATCCAAATATTAATATCCTTGTCTGACACATCAAGGTAATCCTATAGTTCTGTGATTTTTTTTAAGTCTTAAAAATTACAGAATTCAGGGAAAATAAAGACCCATTTCGATTTCTGGAGGATCTTTCAGATCATCAAAGAAAATCCCTGCGATAAGGTTATGGCCTGACTTACTCCCTAGGCACCATGCTGCTCAGCAGAGAAGGTGCAGGTTCTGGTAGAGCCTGATCAGAGAGTGCACTGGCATGAAGGGGCAGCATTTTAGGTTTGTGCATCTAGTTCTTTCTGGAAACATAACTTCAAATGTTAGTGAGTTTATCTCCTAACACACTGTACCTTTCTCTATCTTTTAGGCTAACTGGCAGATTTTTTCTACAGAGAAAGGCTCTGATTTTAACAATGATCAGGTTTACCTATTTTTTTGATCTGCATGTTAATTTGCTTGTTTATACTCAGGAAGTTTCTGAGTATGAATATTAACATGGGTTCCTTTTTGCATGTATGTTACATTAACTCTTGTTCTCTCTGAAAAGAAGTAAACTTGGCACTAGAAAATTAGGGCCAGACTCTTCAGCTTCCTGCATACAATTGTCTTGGTCTGTCTTTTAACCTCTTGAAAACTCAGCTTTATCATTTAAAGAAAAAAAAAAGCAAACATTGAGTCAGAAAGGTCCTTCCTCTTTCAAATGACTGCTATAGGACTTCTGCTCCCCTCAGCAGTGTACTTCGTCAGTCTGCCTGTTCTGCTCCCTGCTCTGGCTCTGGTGAATTCTCTCACCCTCCCGCGCTTCTGACTGTACCCAGTGCTTGTATAAAAAAGTAAATAAATCTTAAAAAAAAAAAAAAGAGTGAAAATGGCAATGAGGTTACTCTTTGGTCTAGTGTGATGAAGGGCCACATAGCCTGGTGTAGTGACGACATCAGAGAGCTACTGGTATTTAAAGAAGACATCATATCTTTCAGGTTTGCTGAAAAGTTGAAAAACTTTGATCCTAGCATAAAATTAAAAATAATATCTCTTATTTATTGAACAGTTATTTTTCAAGAATTGTGTTGAATACTTTATAGCTATTTCTCAGCATATTACAACCATTCTATAAAGTAAAGTAGTTGTTACTTCTTCCTTGTAGTTGAGCCTTGGAACATTTAGGCAATCTGAGAAATCACATAACTAGCTTATAGCAAACAAAGCATTTGTTTATGTGAACCATGATGATGAATTCAGGGAGATACATTAAATCTAAAGTGAAGATCAGCATATATTTCTCAGTCAAATGTTTCTATGTTTTGAGTTACAGGCAGAAAAATCAAGAAATAGTAGAATAAAAATATTCTGACATCTCTAGACTTTATTTGGAGGCAAGAGTTCTATCATTCATTTTCCTAGCCTCAATGCCTGAACACTAGGACTATGATCATTAAAAATTAAACTTCACTATGGTCATTAAAAATTAAACTTCATGAAAGCATGAATTAAAAAATCAAAGAAAAGAATGAATAAATATCTGCCCTGATATAGGGCAATCAGATAGTCATACTGAAACCAATATGTATTTTTTATACAGAGACCATGCCTGAGAGTCTTCCAGGGAAATTATTCCAGGTATTGTCAACGAATAACGTCAGTACATTATTTTCAAATATCACACCAAAATTTTCATCTCAGATCTTCCAGTAAAATTTGGAAGGGCTAATAAATACACCATGTATGTAGCACTTTAGAGTTTAAAATCTATTAAAATCTATTTTTAACATTTCTTGGCTTTTTCCACTGTAGGCAAAATAGTTTTCAGGAAGGTGTTTTTGTTTATTTGTTTTTACTTTTAGGCATCTTAGATTTCTGTTTTGTTTCTTTTTTTTAATTCATCTTTATGTTCCAATGAAGTTAGATAATCTAAAATTGAACCCAGTAAGTTAATTTGATGTAATAATTAGTTTAGCCAGGGCAAACGGGAGGGTAGCAGGGATGATTTAATAAGGTACTAGCTCTCTCTCTCTCTCTCTCTCTCTCTCTCTCTCTCTCTCTCTCTTTTTCTCATCACTTAGGAACCATGGATTTTTGAAACAATAGTCTGAAACTGAAAAGAAACCAACATATTACACAAGATTTGAAATAGCTTTAGAGATCTCTTTTGCTTTTTCATGTGACCTAAGTCAGAGGTCTGCATGTGGATCAAAGCCATCTTACCACCTGTTTTTGTTTGGTTCAGGACCAAAGAATGATTTTTACATTTTTTATTGAGGTAACATTTATTTTCACCATTGTGTATGATTTAGAAGTACCGATTTTTCATTTTAATAGTAACATCTTCTATATTGATTCTTGATCTGAAACATGTAAATATTTTCAATCTGGCCATTTAAGAGAAACTGATTAACCTTGGTCTAGACAATTATTCTTTTCCTTAAAGAAATTTAAAGCTCTTGTGAAATGATCATATTGTTGGTTGGCTCATATCCACTTAGAATTTTCTGTCTGGAACCTGTTAGTAACAGGTTTATTTGTCATTAAATGGAGTTTATTTGTCATTAAATGTTTGGCATCCTTTCTCACAAAGGATGGCTGGCCATTTCTTACTAGCCCAAAAAAGCATTATATAAAATTTTATAAACAACAGTTTGTGATTTTGTACTTACTGAGACCAAAATAATTTTTTGCCTGTATTGTTTTTCATAAAAAGTTAAAATTGAAAGTATCCTGGACCATTAGCTGCAGTAATCCTTCTGCAGCAGATAAGAGGTCTGGGGGAGGGAGCAAAATCTCCTAAGAAGATTGTGGTAGGCTGGGAGCCTGGGAGCTACTTGAGTCCTCTCAATGCAGAAAGCTGAAGTACATTCTCTAGTCTAGATATCCACCTGTACCCAAGGCAAGATGGTTCCACCAAAAGAGATGTTTGACAAAAAAAGACTCCAAATTAACACCTGATGACAAATGCTAGTTTAATTAGTAATATTGCCTTGCAGCTCATATAATCTGTGAAGAGGTAATTCTATAAGAAAAGACTCTTATGATTTTATTCTGTTGGAAAAAATTTCAATGATTTAAATTATTAGTATTTAAACAGATTAAAAATACTCTTTGAAGTGTCTTAAAGATAAATTAGTGGCTAAAAGAAATTGATGTTTAATTAAAAACTAATAACTTAATAAAATTTTAATTTTACTTAATTTTAAAATGATTAAAAATTTAATTAAAATTAATTAATATTAAAAAAAAATAGAATGTAACAATATTTTTAGCATGACTCGCCAACGTTAATTTCTCACATCAGTGGAATTTGTATATTTTTAGATATTTTGACCTTCTCTGGGGAAAATGTAGCCAATAAAAACAAGTAACTTGATATTTAATTTTTGAAATTTCTGATACATTTTTCTATGGAGTGTAATTTCTCATCTCTGTATTGAAGAGCAATCTAAATTGATAAGATATGATCTAAATCTGGTTTAAATACATAATGACTATTTAACTGTAATAGCAATCTTTTATTGTGCTCTCAAAATTTTAAATTTACTCATTGTAGGTTTAATTCATGAGAATTTTTGCCTTGCAGAGAACATCATGTGCTTGGGGATATGTATGTTGCTTTTATAAATTCACAACTTGGCTTAAAAATAATTCTATTCTAAGGTCATGCTGTTTAAAATCTAGCTTTTAATGTCTGCCTTCTCCATAATTTTGTCTTCCCAAGCAAAATTAAAATTATGAAGGTAGTAAAAAAGATGAACAGAAAATTCAAGTCCCAGAGTAACCTTTATTGTCTAAATTCTCATTTGATTCAACTCCAAATCTCCAAACCTCTACATCTCTTTAGAGTATGTGTGCTGTGGGTAACAAAGTGGTTACAGAACATGAAGGAACGTTCACTGACGCAGATCCAGGAGAAGGAGACATTTCTAGTGCTTGCTGCTTAATTCTAGTGATTCCCATGAAAAGAGAGTTATAAAAAAATCACTAGCATGTAACTGTATACTATGTCCTATTAGAACTGATTGCCAACAATTATGTATTGGGGGGGGGGGAACACAACGTCACATCACCTATGTGATACAACAAAATAAAGTGAACATTGTTAATAAAGACAATATGTTCTTTTCTGCCCAAGCAACCACTCCCTCTCCCTGCCTTTGAATGTGACAGATGGTTGTTCTAATGTGAAAATCCATAAATAATGGTTTCAGCATATCTAGCTGGTTGTGGTCACCTATATATAATATAGTATGTTAGATGCACGTTTCACCAGAGTAAGACAGAAAAAGAAAGAGAACTTCGTTACATTGCAATGCCCACACAGGAGAGCCAACATTCCAACAGGTTTGAACTCAGGTAACTGGTATTTTCGGTCACGTGCATAATATTGGGCGCACAGCTGGAGACTCGAAACTAAGACACTGAAACTAGGATGGTCTCCTGGTTTCCATCACAGTGGGGAGGTTGGGACAAGTGTGCGGAGGGGTGCTTTTGGGAAAATGAAAGCAAAAATTCACTTTATTTCAGAATAAATAAATACACTTGGTTCACGTTGTGATTGAGTGCCAAGAGAAGTGAGATTTTACATATCAAAAAGGCTTAACTCCTTTATGTGCCTGCCTCTGTCAGTTATAAGGCAGCCAAGGTCTTCTACTCATTTCTAAGACCAAAGTGAGCAAGAATGTCTCGGAGGCTCCAAGGTCCCCAGGGCCCCTCCGCGTGGGAGTCTGGGGGCCGCCAGGGCCTGGGAGCGCCCGCCAGCCCCGCGCTGCAGCACATTCCCACGCTCAGGCCGGGTCGGGAGGCCGCAGTGACCCCAGGGGCTCCTTCTCCAAGCTCTCGCCTTCCCAGCCCCGCCCCGACACCCCTCCTTTTTGGGTCCCAGCTCAGGAGCGTGGGAGCGCAGCTGCAGCCGCGAGCGGCGGGCGGAGGCATCTCGGAGGATGCCTGAGCGACCTGGGCAGGGAGCTGAGGTTGAAGCCAGGCACGGGAACCGCTCCTGGGGCCACCCCAGGACACCCCCCACACCCCCACACCCCCACACCCCCCCAGGCGGCGCCCGCGCGGAGGGCGGGTGCCAGAGCTGTCAGTCACTTACTTGACGTCTTCCCACACCTCCGGGCCGTAATTGCGGATCACCAGCAGCTCCAGCGCGTGATTCACAAACCCGTACTGCGGAAACAGGGGGGACCCGAGCGTCAAGACGAGCTGGAGGTGGGAAGAGACCTGAGGACGAGGCTGCTGCAGGTGCTATCACGGCGCTGGTTTAACCTTGCGCCCCGCCCTCTGGCTCTGCTGTATATCGGGCACTGGGTGCCAACGAGGGCCACTGTGAGGGTGCAGCCTGCTCCCCATTCTGAGCCAGATCCCCCCACCCCGTCTTCGCCCGATTATCCATATCCATGTCACCTTCTTACCCCTGCTCGCCGATCACCGCTCCGACACAGAAAACCCTGGCGCAGAGGCAGGGGCCAGGCGTCTCCCCAGCCGCCGGCGCTCAGCCTCCCACCCTGCAGGGCCGGCCCGAGTCTGGAAGCCCCAGGCCCTCGGCGGCGCGTCCCCTCCCTGCGCTCGGGAAGCGCAGCGCAGCGCAGGGCGGCCGGCGGGCCCAGGGAGCCCTGGCACCGAGCGCTCGCGCCGCGCGCCCGGAGATCCCAGCGCCCCGGCCCCGGCCTCAGGCCACGGACCAGGCAGCTCCGGCGCCCCCGCGACAAGTTCCGGGGGCCTGGGGGGTCCCCCGGGGTGGCCCAGGCGTGAGATCGCGCTCTCTCCCCGCAGCAGCACTCACCATGGTGTCTGCGCCCGGGGCCGGGGAGGCAGCCCCCAACTAGAGGCACGGCCGGAGGCACCCAGGCGGCGGCGGCGACAGCGCAACAGGACCGCGGCGGCTGCGGGAGCTGGAACCAGAGCAGCCGCCGGGGCCCGCCCTGATTGCCACCGCTCCGCAGCCAATGGCCAGGCGAGCCGCGGGGGGCCGGCCGCGGGCTCCAGTTTTCAGCCAGTCAGCGGCAGAGGAGGGAATTCGGATGCGCTCGACGCTGCTGCGCTCTGGGGCCTTCCCGCCCCCGCCCGGGTGACAGGGCTGGCGCTCGAGGCCAAGGCTATGGCGACGAAGACGCACCAGCCGTGCGCCTGGCATCGGTTCTGGGGCGGGAGAATGCAGATGTTGTGGTTCCACTAAAGCATGTTCTGATCCAGAGGTCTGTCCTCAAGGGGAGCCAAAACTAAGGGTGTGTGTGTGTGTGTGTGTGTGTGTGTGTTTTGAAGTGGACAAGCCTTAAAAGGAGCATGTCCTCGTGGTCAGCATCCTCATGTTTATCGTTGTCTTTTGGATAAATATTTCCTTTGTGGCTTGGTCCCTCAACAGCTTTTGGCAAATTGAAAGCTAATAATACTAAGCTTAACACATTATTTTTAGTCAAGGACACTAGTTGAATGAAACAGCTAAAATTTGCGGTAATGTGGTTTGCTAAGCGTTCTGTCAAAACCAGCTCTATCACTAGACGTCATTAGAAGAGGCAGTAATGTCCGTGATTGATGCTGGTGGGCATCTGGCCCTGCCCCATGGCGGGAGCTGCGACTCTGGAGAGTTTTTGATTGTCCGGAATTGGCTTCTGTTGGCACCTTCTGTCATAACTAAGAAACTGGAAAAGGTCAAGAACAAAAGAGAAGACTGAGTTCATTCACGGTGCTTTCTAGCAGGTGCGCAAGTTGGTTAATGTCAGGAGCCCCATTTCAAGGATGAGAGAAACAAGAACCCCCTCAGATAAAACTCTGTGCTGGCAGTGCACGCATATGGGTAGGAGGGTTGAGTCAAAAGTGAGGAAGGTAAAGCAAATACAACTTCAGGGTCACCAGCCTCAAATGGGTCTGAGAAACTGATATACGATGTTGTGAATAGTTTAAAGAAAATGTCAACAACATACCTGTATGCCATCGGTACCCCCACCCCAGACCTATGTTAAGAATTATTGGTGCAGAAATAATTATGTAGCAAACAAACAAAACAACAAATAACTTAAACAAATTCTAATTTCTATCAGTGGAGGAATGATTAAATAACCTGGGCTCTTTTATACAAACGCACACTTTATATAATTATTAAAATATCAAACCAGGCAGGCCTCCCCTGGTGGCATAGCGGTTGAGCGCTGGGCTGCGAAGCGGCCTGCAGCCTTTGGAGCACCAGTTTGATCCCCGGCCACTGGCTTGGGTCCCACATGGGGCACAGACCTCTCCTGCAGGCCCGCTGCTCCCCTCAGCAGTGTATTTCCTCAGTCTGTCGGTTCTGTTCCCCGCTCTGGTGAATTCTCTCATCCTCCCACAATTCTGACTGTACCCAGTGCTTGTATATATAAATAAATAAATAAATAAATAAATAAATAAATAAATAAATAAATAAATCTTTTTAAAAAATCAAACCATTATTTAATATTAACTACTTTTTATTTTTTAAAGCAAAACAACATACCCAAGGACATCCATAACCTAAATGCCCACTGACAGAAAATTAGAAAAAGATGTAGTATATATACACCAGGGAATATTTTCCAACTATAAGGAAAGATGAAATTTTCCTACTGCAGCAAATGGAAGAGCTCAAAGGAATCATGCAAAATGAAGTTACTCAGAAAGATAAAGACAAATATTGGACAGTTTCACTTATATATGTAACAGAAGGAAACTAGGAGGGCAGGCACAACCCAACTGATTTGGTTTTCAACAACAGGAAGGTAACGAACAAGAATCAAATGAAGACCAGATTCCAAGGGGTGGGTGACAAATGAACCACATGCTTAAAAGTTTCTCATAAACTTTAAAGAGCAACAGTGCCGTTGTGCCGATTACATGGAATGAGTAACTGAATAAGCCAAGGAGTCACCTATGAAGCTTGGAGGACAAGTGGCAGTTTGACAATCTCTTAGCTGTGTCCACTTTTCACACTTAGCTTACTAACCTTTCCTTTCTTATCAAATAAAATCTAAGCCTAACAGATGATACAACTGTTACGAATTTTCTAACATAGTAAAACCATCGAAAAGCAGTAAATTGTCCATTAACTCACTTATATAAAGCATAAACTTTTGCCTGGATGGGTGTTTTATCAGCCACATAAGAGTATAAATAAGCCTGTGATGATATGTTGAAATCTTATTTTCATTGACATTGGCAGCAAAAAAACTGTGTTATGTACACCCTTGTGTGTTTATAAAACAGACATGTTGGAGAAAATGTCATTTAGCCTGTCTTTTGAGGGATCTTCAACCACAATTTCCAGTGTCTCCACAGGCTATTCCCCCCACCTGGCAAAGAACATCAAACTCAGCAAAAACAACCAAACCAAAGAATTTTAACCGGATTTAAGAGCCAGTAGAGATGCTGCACTTGAGGATCCCCAATCCTGATTGAAGAGATTGGAATGTGAAAAATATTTGCTCCACTGGAATGATTCTAGTGCTATTTAGTTTAAAAAAAAAAAAAAAAGCCTTACCTCTAAATAACCTCTGTAGTTCACCAAGTGCCTTCACACACTTTTTTCTCCTTTTCCATTATTTCATTGTCCCTGAAGGAAATAGCATATGGGTCATTTTGCATCTGAGGCCCTGAGGCTAGGAGGAGTGAGAGACTCTGCCTGCTAAGGCTTATCAATTGATATACTGACCCTACCACAAATCATTGACTTCAAACCTTGAGTTCTTTCCTTATATCATTCTTTTCCTTCATATGTCTGGAGAATCAAAAGGTGGTGTTTATTACAATGCCAAATAGAGTAGGGAAAATCAAAAAAGAGAACATGTGCAACTTGATAACTATGTAAAACAGAAAACAAATTAATGTTAATTTATAAAAATAAATAAATAAATTCAGTGCACTGGACCCTGCATATTATCCCCCTAACGAAAGCCTAGGAAAGCTATAACAAAACAACATGGAAGGAATTCAAAGAAACTTAATGTTCCTCTCCCTTTCGAAATATGGGTATAGCTCGGAAAATCAGGGAAATGTGGGTTGAAATGTTTACCTGGCAATCCATTCACGTTGGAGAAATGATCTCTGTTGGCACTCCATGCCACCTAATAGAATTACCCCCCACTTTGAGGGACTGATACAGGTTCTCAAGATTAAAAATTCTGATTAAAAAAATCTCTTGAGGAGGTTTTAAAATGCACATTTCTGGGTCCTGGGCTTGTGATTCTAATTGATGGGTCTGTGGTTGTTTCCTGGAATCTACAACTTTAACAAGTAGCTTCTTCCTCCAATGATTCTAAAGGACTGTTGTCTGGTTCCAGGTGAAGCTAGTTTCTCCTGTTCTCTCCCCTGATCCCATCATTGAAAATGGAGAAGAACCCAGTATTTCGGGAGCTCCCTGTAATAAAACGCAAGCAAACCTTAAGCTGTTTGCAGCAGCTCCAGGAAAACTCTGTACAGGCTATTTCCAGCTCTGGCAATGGTGAGTTTCTGTTAGCAACTGTTTGGCAGGGATCCTACTCATAATGCAAAACTCATCCTGAACAGAAGCTGCCCTCATCTTCCTTTGACTGGGTGGAGGTGCCGGTCTGCAGGAAAGGATTGTCTAGAGACTCAGAGTAAAAGAAGACAAACCCCTCCAGGATCTCTTCACAGTCCCTACTGCAGCCAAAAAGAGTGGTCTCCTCTCTCCACATTTTAAGATCCTGTCAGTATCCCTTCTTTTGCAGGGAGACAACATACCTCTTTGTTTGGGTGCAGTCTTAGGGGGTGCTCTCCCTCCCCCACCTGGGAACCAACCAGGCTGGTAATAGGGAGGACATTTTTGTTTATAACTCACATGTGTTTTTCTTTGTCTGGAGATAAGAACTTCTGGGTCCTGGTGAAGTTCACTCAACAAATGATGGACACATCCAGAGAGTTCTGTTGGTGCTTGTCTCTTGTCGGGAAAGGAAAGGGGGCAGTAAACCCACAGATCAGAGGCTTAACGGGGTTGCTGCTTCAAGATTCTTCCTTCAGGGTGGCAGGTAAAATGAGGAAGAGGGTTCAATTTTATGGTGATGCATGGAACTAGACTTTTGGTTGGGGTCATATACAGATATTAAAATATATGCCTGTACACCTGAAAAATGAAATATAATACACACATATATTTGTTTAAAAAGCTATTTGCACCTTAGCCAAAGACCACTAGGCATCCAGAATTGGGAGAAATAAAGTTCTGTTGGTTACGTAGAAAGAAAAAAATAAGGAAAGGAAAAGAAAAAAAGATTTTTCCTTCATTGTCAACTACTGTCAGTGCTACATCACTTCCAAGCCACTTATATGTGGACTAGAGAGAAGCAAAACAAGGGATCATAAAAGACCAAACCAAACCAAAACTTAGAAATCTAACTGTAGAATTGAGGCTAGCAGAGTGGGTAGCGAAATGTAGAGGGGGCCGCAATGCATTGTGGTGGAAGATTATGGGTACCTTGGCTGTGGGTGTGGTGTGGTTACATACATCTGAAGAGATGTGACTCCTTACCTCTGACCCTCATACAGTGTTGTATGCCAATGTTATCGCAATAAAAATTTAAAAACATATATAAAAATTAAAAAATATTAAATGTTGCAATAACTTTTGGAAACTCTAATAAATTGTAGTAGATGTAGTGATAGTATACTGAGAAATAAAAATTTTAGCATATCCAAAAACAAGGCTACCCTTTCATTTTGATTTTTGGTAGATATTATGGTATCTATGTGTGATATATGTGATAAAATGTATACATCTTGAGTTATATATAAAATAATAAAAGTAACATACACAGCTGCCTCATAGTCATACTATGGGTGACCAGTATTGAAGCAAACCTCAAGCTAAGAAACTATTCTGCTCAACTCCATAAAATTCTTCAACCATAACTCAAATCACATTTATATTATCAAGGAAAGGAATCTAATGGAATTCTAACAGGAACTGTGGGAATCTGTACAGCAAAGACCTTTGACACAGCGAACATTCCATTTTATTATAATTTTCATTATAGAGCAGCTTTGCTGTAGTGGTGAGTCATGTGAGAACCATACCTTAGAAACTCAGGTACCCCAGGCAGGTCAGATAAAATGATAAGGCAGTTGGGTAGGTTTCAAATACAAGGGAGTGTTGAGGAAATCAGTGAACTATTGAATATTTACCCCACCCAAATGAGGCAGCTGCTCCTCAGAGACAGGACAGATCCTCAGTAGGACAGATCCCAGGCCCAGTGGTACACAGACACTGAAATTCCTTAGTGAGATCTGTGATCCAGATTTCTCTCTTAAATCATCCTACACTAACCTTATAGTAGTTGCAAACTAACAAGATAGCCTGCTGAGATTCCACAGCAATAGCAGTAGCTAGAGTAGCCAGTTTTCAGAGTCCTGAGTCCCATAGGGTGATGCAGAGGGTCACTGGAACCCTGTGCATGCAGTGGGCTACAGTGCAAGACAGGTAGCATGGACTAGAGCACCTGTGTCTTTTACACTGGTGAGTCAGCTCACCCCTCTTTGCTCTGGAGGGAGATACTATCTCCATCTACCAAAGCAGTGTTTGCTGGACAAATATTCTTGCTATACAAATATGTACACAGATACTAGATAGTGTGGATCAAGCAGTCAGAACCTGTGTTCATAAGACTTTCCTAAATGTGAGGGCTCCTTCTGAGAATATTCACCCCTAATGGCTTCTGGAAAATGTTCATAAGTGTCCATTACTTTACAAGCACTCTGATTAATCCGATCAAAGAGCTGGGCCCGAATCTGTTCAGTTTGCCACATACAGGCATTTAATTGTAATTATTGTCAACATGATCCCAAGCTGCAAGCTGAGGCCAATATGTAGCACTATCCTAAACTTTGCCCTGTCACCAATTTTTGGGTCCAACCACCTGAATAATTCCTATAAACAACCAGGTGTCTTTTAGAAGGTGAATTGGCTTTCTACTCACATTTCATTTTGCAATTTGGCCAGAAACATTGTTCCAGATACAGCATAGTCTATTAGAGATAGTATAGATTCTGACTTAATCCACAAGGAGAAAACTGGGGGCAATTTTGTCATCATCCATAGCCACAATTGCTGGTCAATTCAGGCTGACCTGGCTGCCTTCAAGGGCTCTTGGCAGTATCTTTACTATAAAGTCAAGGAAAATTTTGCAACTGTGCTTAAACTCTCTAACTTCCATCACAGGGACAACTGGTAGTACTATGTCCAAAAATAATCAGCTCTTCTTCCAGGAAGCTTTATTTATTAAGTAATCAAGATCTCCATAGCTGTCGGCAAGCTCCATGTCCATTAAACACTTGGAATATGCGTATTCTTTCTTTAGTCCTACTTAATCTTAGAGGATGAGTCACTGTGTTTTCAGAATGACGGAAAATTTATGTCCAAGAAGTACAGTCCCAGACTGCCCATGGTACCCTGGAAAGAAAGTGTTTACCGTTCTTGGGAGTTTCCAGGTGGAACTTACTTAAGTCAGGGTGCATGGTTAGTTGTATCTCCTTTATGGCTTCCGGGCAAGCTGGTAGACATCCAGGTTCCCAATTCAATTTGAATAATGAGTCTATTTTTATTTGTGGAGGCATTGCCTGTGTGCAGATGGCCTAACCTATCCTATAGAGCCTGGCCACCAACCAATAATTGTATCCATTGGCCCCACGAATGATTGAGCAACAGCTATCAGGATGGGGTGAAAAAGACAGGTGGTTTATGGAGGAGATGCAGGAATTGGAGCCCCCCTGCTATTTTGGATAGATTCAGTGAGATTAAGGAAAATTAAATTATGTTCAGAATAGTCTGGCAGGAAAAGGCAGGTCTAGTGTTCAGTAAAATTTAAGGCATTTAAAACAATTTGGGAGTCATACCAGAGCATTTTTCTTTATGAGAAAGTCTCCCTGGGTGACTCTGAAAGATAAAGATCATTAACACTCTTTGCTCTGCCATATCCCCTGGGGTTCAAAATGTTCCCACCACAGGGTTATTGTTCTTCCCCTACCATGAATCTGTATCACAATTCAGTAACTCTGGCTTCACATTTTTTCCCAATCTTCCCCTAATTGCGCCCTGACCTTTCATTCAGAAATGAAAGCCAAGGGCATTTTATTAAAAACTTAGGTAAATTAATTGAATCCCCCACTTTAGCCCATGTGAGCCACACTCAACCGAGAGGTCATTATTTTTACCCACTAGGCCCATGTCCAACGCAGCCAGAGACTCCAGGGAGCTAAACTAGAAAAAAGACTGTTTTCTAGGTCCCGTTTCTAGACTACCAACCCGAGGCTGTACAGGACATGCAGACCTGGGGTTTCTGTTAGGAAACAGCAAGATGCATCAAGCCCAGGAAAGGTCAAAGCATGATCCTAAATTTTCAAATGAGATCTATTTATCTCCTTCTCCTTCACCCTGTTCATTACCCCAATGAGATGACTGCATTCTGCAATCAAACTTCCTAATTAATGTGTGTAAACCAGGAGGGGGTGATAAGCACAGAACCAAATTTTTGATTCAAATTTTGAGGAGCCCATTCCTGTAATCAATAAAACCCAGTGCTTATTGATGGCAGGAAGCATGGAAGGTCAGCTGCTTAACTGGGCTATGTACACATTATTGAGTAGTTTATACAATAGAAAGTACACCATTGTTAGATCGTGCCTGTTCCAGAAAGCTTCAAACAATACACAGCTTATTTTCGAGGGCTACAATAATGAGACTCTAATGAGTTGATCAGGTTAGAATTTCAACACCTTGACCAGCAAGAAGTGCCAACATTCGCAACACACCACAGACTGCTTCAAGAAGAGGTCAAAGATCTAATTTCTGTCTGCCAGAATTGAGAGAGGCAATGTTTCCAGTAATGGTCTGGCGACTCACACCATGAGACAACCCTTCTCAGGAAGGAGTGGCAAGCCAGGTCAGCAGCGGTAACCTCTGAGTCTGAAACATACTGTGCATTGCTTGTGATGGTGAATGTGTTGCTCTGTTTCATATAAAAATGTATCCATACAGTGATGGTGGGAATCTGGGTGGGGCAGGGTAATTCAGCCCCTGGTTCCAGTCAGTGTAATCAGAGAGCAGGCCCTTGTCATAGATATTGACCTTGGAGGGTGTAGGGGCAGGAAGGCCACAGAGCAGGATATCTAGGATCCAAGCAGACTGGGTGGGTAAAGGAGAGTCCTTGAGCCCTCGGTGGCTTTCTCTGGCTTTTCTTGAGCTTTTACATGTAGTACAGCAACCAGGCACACAGCAGGCAGAGGTGCCAGAGGGCCAGGAGGCAGGCAAGACTCCTAGCCCCCAGCAAGTCTTCACTCTGGGATTCTCTGGCTTTCTTTCTCCCCTTCCCTCTCCTGCCTCTCTCTGCGCCTCTGCATCTCTTGGTGAATATCTCAATACTGCTGCCATGGCCCACAGATGTAAACAACACAACTTACAACAATGTGACAAATGCAGGTGCCCCATAAGGCAGGGCAATCCTAATGCAGAGGGCAGAAAAGCCAGAAAACCATTTATCCTACAGAGGGAAATTGTCTCTGTTTTCTAAGGCTACCTCCTAGCTAGACATCCTTGAAAAGGCAGTGCTGCCAAAAGGTGGTTGATACTCTGGGAAAAACATGTTTGGTAACAAACCAAAACTGACCAAATGCCTAGGCAACCACATTTGGGTAAGCTGAGTCCACATTCAGTCTTACTTTTAATAGTGGAAAATTTTTTATTTCATGTGCAATTTGAAAAACTGGAATATAAGTTTTGTTGGAAATAGGCATTTGCATTTTGATATATGCTTAGTAATAATTTGAATTATTAACTGAAAAGGGATTTTGGATACATTGACCTCTACACAGCAAAAATCTGGAATAATGGTTGTGGGTCCTGTTTTTCTGCACTGTTACTTGGAGTTCTTCATTTGTAGCAGCAAGAATAACATCAGCGTGAAAGTATTTGTGCTGCTTCAAGCAATACTGTTTCTACCTAACTCAGGGGTTCCTTTTGCTTTTTAAGCAGACATCACTTTAAATTTTAAGAAGGCTTTTATTTCAAACTTCATTACAATATTTATGTGACAGTAATATCTAACAAAACTTCTGAAACACATGATAACTTTTTGATAGGCTTTGCTATTTGGCCAGCAGTAGAACTCAAAATAAACAAGTTATTTAAAACAACTATGAAGTAATAATAAAAGGACTGTTGCTTGTATCAAGAGATTTTCAACTCCAATTCCAATAGCTATCTTTTTTTTTCACATGGGGGAAAAATGCAGAGTACTTGCATTAGGGGAAAAAAATGAAATACCAATAGCAGTACATATTTACCAAAAGCTAGATAAAATTAGGTTGAAAGATAGGGTAAATATTTGCTAAAATAAGCAAATCTTCTTTGTGAGGCCCCATAAGTAATTCTATAGACGATCAAAAAAGACCTAATTCCTTTAATTTTTAAAAATCAAAAGTAGTGCCAGCTAAACCAAAGCCATAGGTTTCTTCCAGTTATTCATTCTCTGCTCATTTCAAAAATTATTTACTATTACATCCCCAGGCAGATAAGAACTTCTTAGTTTGAGAACAGGTGGTACTTCAAAGGGGTGTCTAGAAGTAATTCCAGGGAATTCCCAAACCTCTGGAAATATACCCCAAACATAAATCTTGGGATATATGTACACATAAACGTTTTTAGAGGGGTGATGGTCTACATCTTTTATCCAGTCCCCAAGGTGATACATGAAAGTGAAAACCCACTGGCCAATTAATTGTAGCAGTAATATACAGAAAATTTACTGGGATAGTGAAGAAATTATTAGAAGTTATAATCATGCTCACTTTAAAAGGTAAAATAAGCTTTTATAGTTTATTAACTTGAGAGCATCCTATTATATTTATAATCAGAAGCATTAATTTTTACAGAAATACTTTTTATACATTTATAATAATGTTGATGTACTAAAATGTTTTACTAATACTGTAGCAAAATCCCAAAGATTGACAAACACTCCTGCAGAAGAGTGAATATCAAGTTCTAAGAATTTGCAGGGCATCTTCAATTGACATGTGGGAGGAGGTGACGGATCAGTACATTCTCAAAGGTGAACAAATTTTTATTCACTTCAATTTTGCAAGGTGCAGTTTCTCTGGGGAAGAAGCCAACCCCTTGTTACTGAATGGTGTTGGACATTGTACCTCCCCTGTCACTGGGCATCCTGCTTCTAAAGACACAGACTTCCATGACCACTGTCAGCATCACTTTGTAAAAGTCTGCAGTTTCCCCCACGTTTAGGTGTGTAATAACTGCATTATCCAACTTCCGTTAACAGTGTGTGAGTCTCTTCGCTTTGTTTTCCTTTGCTCAGAGTCCCTGATAGTTCTTCCCTCAGTACAGATGGTTCTCTGGAAACCTTTTGGAATAAACGCACATCTTAGCAGATACTTAAAGATCTGGGTATTATACAATGTCATTTTCTGCCTAGAAACTTTTTTGACAGTGTGTAAAGTTAATTTGCAATTTGATATTTTGACCTTAAATACCTAAAAAAAAAAAAGGGAAAGACAGCACGATCTTGGCCGAAATCTTCTACCAGCAAATGTGAGACTACGTTCTAGGTTTTCTGTTTAAATATTTTGATATCTTTCCTGAAGTTTAAATTTAAAATATTAACATTTTCCTGAAACTTAGTTTATTGTGATGGAAAAGAATCTGTACTGATGATAAAGGAAGCCTGGTTTTTAGAGGATCCCTTTCTTTTTCTTTAGCTTCCTTCAAAATATTGGAATCTATGCATTTATGAAGATGTTGGCATGTTGTTTAGTTTTATTTTGCAAGTACTGAATGTAGAAAGCCGGGGCCTGAGAAGACAGTGGAAGACCCTGGGATTAAAAGGCATGTGGGTTGTCTGAGCTGGTCAGACAAGCCTAGGCTGACAGACAGGCTAAGAGCAGGGTGCTTCCAGAGATACAGATGGCAAGGCTATGCAAAATGTTTGAAGTGGCTTAAACTCAGAATACCAAGTGAATGCACATTAGCAGAGTAAAAGCAGCATTTAAGAGGCGACCACACTTTATCTAAAATCTGGAAGCTAACATCTAAGAACAGAAGGAAATGGAACACAACAGAGGACAAAGGGCTATTGACTTCCATGAGCTCATGGCTTTCACAGCAGGAGAGAGTCTTCCCCCTTGTCACTAGAAAATGTAGATATCCCCAGTGCCTAAGAAGAATCGCAACAAAAAATGACCCCGGAAATTCTGGAAACTGGTTGAAAGTTTCATTTGCTGTTCTCTGGGGCTTGGAGCTAGTGAGAGGCCAGGGGGTGCACTTCCCCACAGTGCCTGCAGCACTGAGCGTGTGGAAGAGAAAGGAGGGGAAACTGTCACAGGAATTGCGACCCCGCTGGCCTCACCCCTCTGGTGAGCACCCACCAACTCACCTGTGCCATGTCCCCCCATCCTTAAGAGCAGTTATCTAAAGAGTGAAATAATACCGAGGTACACAATGAGGCAAAATAATGCCTTATTGTTGGGTGAAGGGTAGCGATCTATCAAATCACCCCCCAAATATGCACCAGAAATTCCTTTTCACTTATTAATGATTTATCCAGATACAATCTATGGACTGAAAACTACTGAAATAATTCATTAACCCATTCTTTAACTGCTGCTTAAACTTGAATATTGGTTTAAAGCATACATGACCCTAGAAGTCATTTGGAGCATTTCCCAGGCTGGGCAATGTCAGGGTTCATGTGTATCCCCAGGTCCAGAGACTATGTGGAGCATACTTCCCACTTCATCCATCTCTTTCTCTTGCTAGGCTCACCCCAGAACACCCTGCTCTGTCCTGTGACTTTCTGATCTAATCATAGGACAGGCTTAGGCATGGTTTGCCTCGGTGAGACTGACAATATCAAAGAGAATTGATAAGGTTACTAAAATGCTGAAGCCACTCCTCCTTCCTTCCATCCCACCAAAGGACCTGAAAGGATCTGAAGACTAGTGGTCTTGAGAGTGATAGGAAATTCCAAAGTCAGACATCCCAGCTGTATGATCACGCTTGCAGTCACACACCCAATATCATTCTTCTGAGATACAGGACAATGCCCATTAAATCATCTGTGCGAGTAGACATGCACCCTTACCCATGTTGTCTCTGATGTTGCCCTGGAAATTACACATCTGATCATCCCATTCTCTTCCTTTAACACTTGAGGTCTACCTTGCCTAGTAGATCTTAAACTGTTGGGGAAGGTGGGTTGTTGTACTTGTTGGTGGGTGGTTGTGCTTTTTTCCCCATTTTGCTGCTTCTTTTCTTGTGTGAGATTTATTTTGAACAAAGGACTCCATAGCAATTAATAATAATTACATCATCATCTATGATCATCACCATCATCATCATCACACACATTAACATGACAGTCCCCTTTATGATTTATGTTCAAGTGGTTTTTCTGTCCTTCTCATCCCTAACTCATTCCAGGAAGCTCACTGTCCAGGATGTATTCTGTGACTCTAAGACTCCACTTCTTTGTGTGTGTACTTTATTTTCCTGGACATGTCCCCCACCCCCCGCCACCACCCTGAGCCCCTCCCAGCTTGATGGACTCCTCTAAGACTCCAACTTCTCCATGTCTCCAAGCACGGAGTATCTTACTTTGTGCTTCCATAGAATTTTGTAATTATTTCTTATGTTCACCTTTCATTTTCCTTTCTTTGAATCCTAAAACAATTCTTTATCTTTGAATTCTAAAAACAGCATTATTCATGGCACATTGAAATCAGTAAATAGTTGATGAATAAATAAATGAAAATGGGTAAATGACTCTATTGGTATCTAAATTCACACTGCATTTTCTTGCAAAGTCTGGAGGGAAACAAAGATAAGGCAAAATGGGAAGATACATTTTAGCTCTCTATTTCCCTTTGCTTTTTGATGCAAACATCTTCAAAAAGCTTCAGTGGAACTCTAGGTTTGCTTGAGAAAACCGCATAGAGAGAAAATTTATTTACTACACATAAAACAAGGGGACAAGAGGCATGAATGGCAACAATTAAACCTGAACAGAAGGATCAGTTCCAGAATTCTCAGGAGAAACATGCTAATTGAGAAGCAGACATGAAATGCACGTTATATGCAGGATACTTAGACTGGCAACAAGAGCCCCCACCTTGTCACACAACTGCGTCCATTCTTTTCTTCATCCTCAGTTCCTGCTTTGGCCCTTAACTTTCTTTGACAACTTACTCTCTAGGATCTCTACCCTGGCTGCCATCAGTGGCTTGGATCTGAAAATGTCTCCCTAATTGCTACCATCCACGGTGGGTAAGAGAAGGAATGAAAAAGGTTTCCTCAACATTTTTAGCATCAGGTTTGTGGGTTTTGAATGCACCCTACCATGGTGTATGTTTTTCTTGCATCAGGTTCACAAGTTATTCCATAACTTACTTGATGAATCTTAGTAGGCTGGTCTGGGAATCTACAACAGATAATTTAATTTTTCTGAGAAAATATACTTTTTAACTAACTTTTCATTTATATAAAATGTAAAATTTATGGAAAAGTTGCAGGAGTAGTATAACTTTTACTCAGAATGCTTTTATTTTTCTCCAGTGGTTCTGTGTGTGTGTGTGTGTGTGTGTGCATGTATGCAGACAAATATACCTCAAATTTTAATTTACAAACCTTTAGAACAGAAATTACTACAAATTTGGGGTCTACTTATTATTTGATAAAGAAATATTATTTTATACTGTTTACATTTTTAAAATTTCTATTATTTTCCTTATAATAAGGGTTCCCTTCCTGAAAGAAAAAATGTGTTTTTATTTTCCTTTCAAATGCTTTTATTAACCTCATATAATTGTGAGACTATAACTATACTTTCCCGGGCCTATGTTATACCCCAAAACTAACACTAGTAATGACTGAGATATATTCAGTCTTTACAGTGGAGTATCATTTAGTAAGGAGAATTATTATAATATCTACAGTAGAAGCCTGTGGAGATTAGAGATCGATTAATTATGATTTTTTTATTCCTGAGGTTACCATGAGTTTAGCTAGGGACTTAACGTAAAAGTTAAGAAATTTAAACTGAGTTACTTCTTATAACCCCAATGAAATTTAGGTGCCTCTAGGGATCTGCTAATACTGATTTAAAAACTATCAAGTCCTCTTTTTTCTTACTTTGAAGTTGAGCTCTAATTTTTAAAGGCAAATCCTTATCCCAAACAAAATTCTGTACATTATTTTGTTCACCAGAGATCTTAAAGTATCATTAAAAATAAAAGTACAAGCTCCAGAATAATGCTTGGGAATTTACATAATGAAATTACAATTTTCTTCATCAATACTAACATTCCATTTTAAAAATGCCATTGAAATGTTTGAACTAGAATTAAAAAAAAAAACCACAGATGTGTACTAAAGACAAAAAACTTAGCCTACATACACTCATCAAATTGTTCAACACAAATATTTTTAAAAAGAAGTATCAGCGAAAAGAAAGTCTTATTTTCCGCTTCTGAATGAAGACGTTCTGATAGGAACTTTACATGGTTGAGCATGGCAAAGAGGATGTCTGCTGACAAAAATGGATCTCACTGTGTATGTGAGTGTGAGTACACATGAGCATGTGTATGTGGGTGTGTGGCTGTGTGCATGTAAATGTTTGACTTCTGTACTTCATGGTGTGTTCCCTGGACCTTACTTTATTCACACATTGCTTCTAGTTAAATGAAATTGTAATGATATTACTACATTTTAATACAGGCTAAAAGCCTCTTTTATCCTAAATATTATGACATGAAAATGAATGGATAAGAATTCAATTGCTAATATGAATGAAAATAGTTTTTACCATGTGTAGAATAAAACAATGTCAAACAAAAAGTAGTATATTTATTGTCATGACATGTTACGTTCAGTAGAATATTTTTATAAAATAATCTTCGATATTTACAGAATTATTTCATACTTATATTGCATCTAACCCATAACTGCTTATTTTCTCTTAAAAAGTGCAACAGAAAAACTTATTCTATTTTATGGTCGTATGCTAACAGTTTAATGAAGAAATGTAATAAACCGAAGAGTGGAAAGGTTAAAAGAGCTGATGGTATCAAAGACAGTAATTTCTACTCAAAAGCTTTTTTAAGGCAAGACTATCACAAATACACTTTCATAGCCAAGGCATTCTACCAGGGCACGAGAAGGCAGGTGACTCCATCAGGCTACAATTCCTGGTCTATATACAGGTGCTAAACTTTGCAATAGGGAGTGAGTGATCATTATTTAACAAAAGTGGTCCCCAAAAGTCACATTTTGAGGTTTCTTTCATTTTTTTTCACCTAAGTACTGAAGTGAACACATTTTGTCATGTTAAGTGGAAGAAAAGTAGATTGTGACTGAGCTCCTGAAATTTTAATACTGCTCTTTAGCTGTCTGCAAGCCTAAAGTGCTTTTGGAAGTTCCACACAAGCTCAAAGGAGTCAAACCCCAAAAACTAATAATCAGCTAAATGTTCTGCTAATCTATTCCTGAAGCTTTGCCTAAAAAATCGGCATTGCCATCTTCAACATCTTTCTTCTGGAAACACGGTTTTGATGTTGTTCCTTGGTGATAAGCTTCCAGAAAATGACAGATTCCAGGAATTTCGCTGGGGAAGTTGGGTGGAAGTTCCTCCCTGGAGCGAGGGGTGAACACAAAGCCAGGGCAGTCTTTGAGTAATCTGGGGAAATTAAAATAAGAATGTTAATATTAAAATTTAATAATGACACAAATGTTTCTCTACTCAAGAAAAGGAAACATAGTTAAATAAATGTTCTAATGATAAGGACTGATCACAAAAATCTGCAAAGAGCTGATGAGACTCAACAACAACAAAGAAAATAATCCAGTCAAAAAATGGACAGAGGAACTAAAAAGAAACTTCTCTGAAGAGGAAATGCGAATGGCCAACAGGCATATGAAAAAATGTTCAACATCACTTGCAATTAGGGAAATGCAAATCAAAACTACCATGAGATACCATCTTACACCAGTGAGAATGGCACATATTAAAAAAACTAGCAACAACAAATGTTGGCGAGGTTGTGGAGAAAAAGGAACTCTTCTGCACTGTTGGTGGGAGTGCAAACTGGTCCAACCACTATGGAGAGCTGTGTGGAGATTTCTGGACCTACTAAACATAGAGCTTCCACAGGATCCAGCAATTCCACTCCTAGGTATTTACCCAAAGAACACAGAAACATCAATTCCAAAGAACACCTGCACCCCTATGTTTATAGCAGCACTGTTTACAATAGCTAAGCTTTGGAAACAGCCCAAATGCCCAAAAATAGATGACTGGATCAAGAAGATGTGGTACATATATACCATGGAATATTACTCAGCATTCAAAAAAGATAAACACATGCAATTTGCAGCAACATGGATGACGCTGGAAGGGATCATGCTCAGTGAAATAAGCCAAAAAGAAAAAGAAAAATACCGGATGGTCTCACTCATAGCAGGGATCTAGAAAACTTAAATAAGGGACCAGGAAAATGAATAACTATAAGAAAGTGAAAATCAAAATCAACAAAAACTATGAACCAGAGACACTTTTTAGGGGGTGGGGGGCGGGAGGGGAGGGATTGGGGTCAGAATGGGGGGATTGCAATTGTATGGGGAATATAAAAATAAAATTTATTAATTAAAAAAAAGAATATTTAAAAAACAGCTATTTTTGGTATGCTTAGCAAAATGTGTCTGATGATGTTAACAATGTCTTTGCATAAAAATCAATTCACAATAATAAGAAAATTCTACCAAATAATGTATTTTCTTCATTAGGGAAAATGACTGTGAAATATTTTTGCAATGATATAAGCTATATAATCTATATAGTAGTGCAACTTCAGCAATGTAAGGAAAGCAAAATAGTCCAAAGTTTAACTATAGCCAAAACAATGCATAAAAATGTTACAGAATAAGGTTTCCTATGTTGAAAGAAATAAAACAAGTCCATTTATCAATTCATCAATTTTGTAAATATTATTGTGAAACGACGATGGTAAGAAATGATGAAAGAGAATTTCTATGGAAGTGAAAATAGTATATATGTGAAGTTTTATATAAATGAAAAAAGTTCTAATAAGATGAGATTACATTTAGCTCTCTCAATAAAAATTTTATGAATTCTAGGTTAGCAGGACTAAAATGAAATTTAATTAGACATGGGGACACTCTACTTAGTATGCTAGTACTTAAAATAGATTTTCTTCTTAAGTTCATCTGTTCTATCAAATTTTATATTTTGTTACTACTTTTCCAATTGTGCTGAACTCATTTAACTCTCAATGTCATTTGCTTCCTTGGCTCTCTGTCCAAAGCAAGCTTAGGCTGGCAGGAGACAGTGAATGAAGGAGAAAGTAGCAGAAAAGGGGATGGCAGACACTGGCAGGACACGGATCAGAGGGGACATTTTAGTCTGGATAACAAGTTTAAACTTTATTCTGGTTTCTCTGGGAAACCAGTGGAGGAGGTTTAATGCAGGAAGGACACGATGTGATTTATGCTTTAGAAAGACAATCTGGCTCTTGCATGGAGGAGGGCTGGTGGGGAGGAAGTGTGCAGGGGAGCAAGGAAGAGGAGAAAAAAGTGAGGACGGTACTAGGGTGAGGTGTGAGAAAGGAGGCTCCACTTGGGGTGTGGTATCGAAGGAGGTGAGAAAAGCTATATTCAGAACATAATTTGTAGGCAGATGAGATGGCCATGAGGGGAGAAAGGGATGATGGTGCTGAGGTTTATAATGTGATGATGTGCAGATGGCAGCGGCATTTTAAGGAGATTCAGCAAGTTTTCCGCATGGGAAATGGAACAGAGTAGTGGGGAGTGTGGGTGAGGAGAAGAATCACTTCTAATAGGATTATTTGATTTCAATATGTCACCTAATTTAATCACCTACTGGAAATGCAAAGTGGGATGTGAGTCTGTAGCTGATTGAAGAATGAGAGGACAGGTCGGAGGCAAAGAAGGTGAGTCAAAAAGGTTCAGACACAGATGAGACTAAGGGGTAGAGCTTTGGGCTCTAGAATGTTCAAAGGCTTAGCAGGGAAAGAGCACCGAGGAAAGACAATGAGAAAGTGTAGCCGGGGGAAATGAGCATACCAGGTGAGTACGTGGCCCCTCAAACCTAAAGAACATGTTTGAAGGAAGAAGTGTTCAAGCTGTTCTATGGAAGAAGAAGGAACTAGCCATGTCTTCAATGGAATAAGAATGACCCTTATAAAACCCACCTCAGGGGGATGCATGGGACAATACTGCTGAGTGAGCTAAACTTGAGAAGGAGGCAAAACAGTAGAGACAGTGAGAATGCACATCCCTGGGAAGGAATTTTTTCTGGAAGGGGCAGCAGAGATAGGGGCAGGTTGCTGAAACAGAGTTGGAAGCAAAAAAATCATTCCATCACAGAAATTGAGCATAGAGAGAATGTGATCATTTTCAGAATAAACATTTTTGAGAAAGTGAGAGGAAAAAGTGCTGAGAGCAAAACTGGAAGGGATGATATCAAATGAGCAGGGCAGCTCTTCCCAGAGACAGAGGGGAGGCAAGTGCCCTGGGGTAGCTATGCCAACAGATCTGCAGCACGAAGGTGGTGTAGAGACAGGCTCAGCCCTTTATGCTGGGAAATATCAAGTGATGAAGGGAAAGGAAAAGTTGTTGGAGCTTCAAGGAGAAAGAAGTGCTATGAAATAGCTGTCTCTTAGAGTAAAGAGTTAACTTGCTTGGTGGACGGTAGCTACCATATAGTACTGGAAAACTTTTTTGTTGTTATTTAAGGGCATCCATCACAATTTGACTTTTACTTATTTTTAGGTTATAGACAACAGACATTTATTTCTCATAGTTCTAGAGTCTGGGAAGTCACAGTTTGATTTTTGAAACGAGGTAACATTTATACACAGCTGGCATCTAAGTTAAGGGAAGTCTTTGCTGGGGACAGTACCCTGAAAATGTGTGGATTCTGTGCTAATCCTGGGTAGTTAGTGCCAGGATGCACTGCAGTATACTGGTAATATCAAAATACCTGTCAAGGCGTGCAGAACATTAATACATGCTTTGAGAAGACGGGATATGCATCAAGGAGTCAAATTATAGCTGTGCTACAAATCTCAGAAGAACCATTCTCATGAAGCTAATGAGTAGCTTAAATAGGTTAAAGTGGGGGTAATAAAAGTTATTGCTTTTTCTTTTTCTTTTATGGTTATCTTAACCAAAAACCGAAAAGTCATGGAGAATGACACAACAATGGGAGAAAAATGACAATTGCACATACATAAAAATAATTGGTACATGCAGTCGGTACCTGTACGTTGTTGGGCTGACATTGATTTTCCGTGGGACACTGCAGGACTCAAATTTGTTAGCCAAGGTGACGTTGTTCCCAAAAAGGCAGTAACGGGGCATTTTAACACCGACTACTCCAGCAAAAACAGAGCCCGAATGCAACCCGATTCGCATCTGAAACACAAAGTGACATAATGTCCCTAGTCCCTGGTAACACACCTCCCACTTGTCAGCGTGGCGGGAATGCCCAGTCTAAATTATTTCTCCCCCACTCTGCACTCAGCACTCCTCCTGCCTCAAGCCCTCCAGC
Organism: Talpa europaea; assembly: GCF_964194135.1. NCBI lineage: Eukaryota > Metazoa > Chordata > Mammalia > Eulipotyphla > Talpidae > Talpa > Talpa europaea. The sequence continues at coordinate 102,856,050 of NC_140077.1, forward strand.
CAATGTCCTGCTGCTCCTCACATTCAATTGGAAATGACGAGCCAGGATCAGTCCCACCTCGGAACTGCTCTCCACTGACTGGCTTCTGTGTGGAAAGACAGACCTCCCCAGTATGTCTGAGCAGGCCTCCCCAGCTCTATCATTCTGGCATGCAGACTCCCTCCAGATGAAATCAATCAAGCAAGGCCCTGTAGGAAATTTGACAACGCTCAACTACCTGAGAGAATGTAACTTGGAGACCCAACTCAGAATTAGGGTTATTACAGAAGTAATCTTTCTCTTTGAATAGTCTATTTATATTTATATGGCAGGTCAACATCTAATGACAGAGCATCTGCTCCTTGTCATGTGAATTACTTTCTTCCCACCTTATCTGTGATGCTCCAGGTCCCTGTCCAGTTTTTAAACTCAGAATATATACTCTGATTTTATGTCTTGTTCTCTGTGCCTGGTGGAGGTGGACTCTCTGTCTGCACAAAATTTAATTTTGATTTTTTTCCTTCTACAAATCAGCCTGATGTTAATTGGATAATTCGACCAACCAGAGATGAACCCAGGGGAGTAGGGAGAGATGTCCCCTACTCCGCCATAGTGTATGACATAAATCATCTTTATTTTGCTTATCTTCAATATCTGAAACAGTCTGTGGGCTGTTTATGTGAACCTGTTCTATCCATCAAATGAGACAGACAGAATTTTCAGGAGCTTTTTCCCAAAAAGCTGTCAGAGAGGAGCAAAGAGAACCCTCAGGAAAAGGAATGTGGGCTTCTAGGTATGTTGCTTTGAAAGACCTTTATGCCAAATACTGCCTCTGCTATTCAAATGACTAACAATTAGAGGAAGAAAGTTGTAATATTTAAGCAGAAAATGACAAAGGAAGCTGAAAGCTGGAGTAGCTTAGCCCTGGGTAACAGGGGCTACAGTGCACACACTTCAGTGGAGAGCACATGGACCAGTGCGGAACCGTGTTGGACCACAGATAGAAGAGGCAGTTTGGGGTATTTTGGGGAAGAGTTTAGTCATTCAGAAAGGAATCAATGATCTGGAGAGCCACTGGGGAAGAGTTTAGTCATTCAGAAAGGAATCAATGATCTGGAGAGCCACTGAGACAATATTTTAAACTGGGGTCTTCCAGAAGATATGAAAACTTAAGGACCTTAGAGGTACACAGATTTTTAAATTACTGCTGCAACAAGAAGTTAAAGTAGGGACACTGTCAATGGAAATCAGACATCAAGTTCATTATTTTCAAGTTCTATATACAACTGATGATTTAAAAAATATTAAATAATGCATTTTAAACAAAGGCCAGTACTCAGCAACTTAGATGCAACTTAGAATTCAGAAGACTTTGATTCTGCCTCATTTTATAAGTCATTTCAGTTATCAGCCAATAACTTTCCAGAATCATTTGCTCATACAATGTCAAACCATGCATTTTGCAAAATTTTCCAGCAAAAGCACAGTATTATAAGTCAGGAGGTTTGCATTCTGAACCGAACTCTTCTGATAAGTGGCAGTCTTTCTGCCAGTCTCTTTATTTCCCTTATTTCTTCATCTGTAAAATGCAGGATTGGGTTAATTTTAAAGTCCCTTCTTTGTCACAGTTTCACTTGTATCAACGAAAATCATATGTGATTATCCTCCTTTAGAATATGGTTTTGCACATATCACAAATGAACAATGTAAACAAACAAGAAATGCTGAGAAAAGACTATTGCTGCCTGTAAATGCCAGCAACTACTGTAGCGTTAATGCTGAGAAGGTATTGGCTCTCTTCCGACACTCTTCTGGTTCAACCAGTTTCTGTGCACTCAGCCATTCCAGCTTTTTCTATGGTAAATCTAACACAGAGTTTTTACTTTCCAAGTTCATAGTCAATATATAAATGCAGCCTCCTGAAAAAAGTTCAAGCAAGGCAGGTAAGGGAACATCACCCTGCCTGCTCTCCCTTCTCCAGCTCTTGGAGCTCATTCTCAGAAACTTTCTCACCAGGGGTCTTTTCAAACACAAGCCTGAGAATAAACTAAATAAAACAAAAACTTTTAGACTCTATGACCAACTAGTGATCACCAGATCACCAGTGAAGGGATGAATGGTAACTGTGTAAAAGAGATGATTATGTGATGATGGATAGAATTTACATCTTCATGAGCAATAAAATGATCCAAAGTTTAAGATTCCTATAGTGCTCTGAACAGAAACCTGCTGGAGACTCCTCTGTTTGGTGATCACTGTCACAGAGGACATTTTTTTTAATTAATTAATTAATTAATTTTATTTATACAAGAACTGGGGTACAGTCCAGATGCATGAGAGGGTGAGAGGGTTCACCAGAGACAGCAGGGGACAGAACAGGCAGGTTGACTGAAATACACTGCTGAGGGGAGCAGCGGGCGAGACAGCAGAAGTCTGCTTCATCATGTGGGATTCTCACTGGCCGGGATCGAACCCGCGCTGCAGAGGCTGCGGATAGCCTCACAGCGCTGCGTTCAACCGCCTGCGCCACCAGGGGAGGCCCAGAGAGCATTTTTCATCACAAACTCCCGGAGCCAGGAAAGGAGGGACACCAGAAGTTTGCCCACGGTCACTGACTTTCCTTTCTGCTTTCAGTGCTCTGGTTTCTGCCATTAGCTGCCTGCAGCTTCTAAGTCTGGGTTGGTACATGTTAGTGAGGAAATCAGTCAGAATAAGGGACTACATGACTGGTATACATGACAATTTGGAGGAAAAGAGTATAAAAAAAGGTATAAAAAAAGTATAAAAAAGAGTATAAAAAAAGCATATAAAGAAAAATAAGGGAATATTTCCTGTTTTTTCATTTTGATTCCATGGGATTGGGATAGCAGGGTAAGAAGTGGTAAAAGTTTTTGAAGCCAGATAGACTTGACTCTGACTTGTGACCCATGACAGCCCCTCATCCATCAGTGAATGTGGTTCCTCTTCATAATGCTGTTTCACAGATGAAGTGAGACAATGTTTAAGTCCCAATACGCTCCTTCTAATACATTCATATTCTCTCTCTATAAAAATACTCCTCACTCCTACATCTGTGATACTTCATGGGTGGGTCTGAAGGTCATTGGGTCTTTTCCAGGACCGTAAGTTAGTACAAATAAAAAGGTGGTTAATTCTCACTTTACAGGTCATTAAAGCTAAAATGGTACTACCCAGGTGATTATCTCTGAAACTACCTATAAATAATTCTTCCATTTATGAAACCAATCTACATTTCTACAAATGAAGGAGTCATCCCACTCAATCCCCCTGCCACAAACATCAGCATCTTAATTACAAAATTCACTTATTTGGAAATAACTAGTTCTATTGTTACTTCATGTATTTTGAGGATTTAATTTGATGCTATAAGTACTATAGAGAGTGAGAGAGGCATAATTCTCCTATTCAAGAAGAAGTAATAATAGAAATTAAGTTTGGAAAAGTTAGATGCTGTGGTGCTTTTAAAATATAATCACTAATTATTTCACACCCTTCCTGTGGAGACATGGGGTCTAAAGCGGCCTTCCCCTGTACAGGCTTATGATTGTTTTGACCAATAAATAGAATGGAAATGTCCCTGTGTGACTTCTAAGGTTGGGTCCAAAAAGGACATGGGCCACTGGCACATGGGCTTCTATGTGAGAAGTGTCACTGCCGAGAGGCTACTGTGCAGGAACACTATGGCAGCCCCAGTGGAGCCCAACCTTCCAGTAGTACCCCACAAGGATCCAGGCACATATGAGAGGCAGCCATCTTGGAATGGTCCTCTTGCTCCCAGTGGTGCAATCCCAACCATTACAATGCCCTCAGTCATTCAACAATTCCAGCTCATGTCCCAGATAGTGTAGAACAAAGATAATGCATCCTTGTTATGCTTCACCCAAATTCCTGAAGCACAGAACACTGGCATAATAAAAGGTTTGTGGTTTTATGCCACTAAAATTAGGGAAGTGTGTCAACAACAATTTGTAACTGGAACAATAGTTGACTTAGAAAATAGCTGAGAAGACTTAGACATATGGCTTCTATTAAGATTGAAAAGAACCAAGGATAATTTTGAGATGTTATAGTTTTGCTTTTTTACATATTTTTTCTTTTGGTATGTTTTATAACATACCAAATAGGATTTTGTATTTATTCAAAGGTCGATTTCTGAAGACCTATTGAGGACTGCTTTAGAAAAATTAAACAGTAGATTCACTACAAGTGGGATGATTCAAGTGTCTATTCATGTTCTGTCTCAAAAACCAATGCCTAATATGTTAATTTATTTTCTCTTCTGCAAGGCATTATTCTGGTATCTGGCTCATCTCGAAGTTTTGGAACGTGATGTGCCTTGGAAAACATTAGTGGGTTAGTAGTCAACATTCACCCTAGTGCAATGTCCTCCCCTGCAGTCTCTGGGAAACAAAAAATTACATATTTCATTCTCTCTTGGCATTTCTAGATGCATTTAGTTTTGGTGAATCACACACATTTGCATGAGCTTTGGAAGTCAGGATTCCTGCCATGATTGCACTTCTGGTGCCTCCAAGGGCAAAACAACCGCAGAGGCCTCTGGGTCTTCTATGTTAACCTGAACAGGGAGCTCAGTTCCAGTCGCTCATTTTGCGAGCGTCCTGAAATGGGATCACCATGTTGCAGATTCAAATTACAGTAGGCGCTGCTCTGCACTGTAGTCAGTGACAGAGACAGCAGCTTTTGGGCAAAGCATTTCCCGACTTCTTGTGGTGTCAGCCTCTAGATATAGAAAAAGCAACAGTTCTGAAGTGTAGTTTTGGGAGCCATTTTCTGGAGCTCAACTACTAGATGGCTTCTTCAATCCTCTCAGTGTAAGACTTTTAATACTCCGACGTCCTGCTAAACAAGTTAGAGATTTTTCTCTCTGCAATGAAACCCCAATAATATACCATTCTTTGGATAACAGGTAGTAAGCACATCCTCTCCTGAGATCTCCTGGGCGACATACAGCTGCCTTACCTTGATAGGTTCTCCATGGGGAGACATGACTTCACCAGAGAGCTCCATCATCTTCAGGGCCATCAGCGCTATCTGGACAGCGTGGGTGTCACTTTCTCTGTGCAGTCCCCCTGCCACACAGTATGCATCACCTATGGTCTCCACCTGCACACAATACACCCTCTATATTAAAAGTGAAAGCTCAGGAATACTCACAGCACACAATGTATAGCAGTGTTCATGCTCTGTGGGGAGCCAGAGTAAACCTGATCCTCTCATAAATGGCTTTCCCTTTCAGGAATAGCACAAGTTTGGAGACCTTACATCAGGGCTTAGTGATTTTACATTCTCTCAGCATAAAATTTAGTGTTTAGCACATTCACCAATCAACCAATATGGTATGAATTTTATGTGAGAACATGAAATGGAAAAACTAAGATATTACGATTTTCAGAAGGACTTTGGGGATCCTCATGGCTACTCTGAGTGTCTACATGGGTGTTAACCACATAGTGTAGAACCCAGGATGTCAGCTCAGGAGGGACAATGGGACAGTGGTGCCTGGAGGCTACCACAAATCAAGCTATACAGATTCCACGTATCATGTCATGGTTATTGCTGTGGCCACAGGTGAGTGTATCTGTCTGTGATGCTGACTGTAGAAAGCTAACAGTTACTTTTTTTTAAAAAAGATTTATTTATGCATACAAGAGCTGCGATATAGGTCAGAGGTGTGGGGGATGAGAGGATTCACCAGAGACAGAGTGGGGAGCAGAACAGGCAGACTGACTGAAATACACTGCTGAGGGGAGCAGCAGGCGAGTCAGGATAGGTCTGCTGCACCATGTGGATTGCTCCGTGGCCTGAAGGGTATCGAACTCATGGCTGCAGAGGTTGGGGACAGCTTCACAGGTTGTGTCTTAACCCCTCATGCCAGCAGGGAGGCCCCACTAATAGTTACTTTAAATCCATGAAATGTTAATAGTTAGTTGCACTTTTCTCCTCTAAATATTTACTGTGACTTGTCAGATCACATCACCCTTCCAATGCAAAGCCTCAGATGTGGCGGGAGGGTGAGGAGAAAGCATGGAAGAAAAGAAGACAACCTTGCAGGGATTCCCCATTTCACACAGGCTGAATGCTGAAGCCTTCAATGCCCTCAGTGTTCTTGACCTGTCTACTAATTCCTGACATTATTTCCTTGCTTTCTCTCTTGTTTGCTTTGTTCCAATCCCACAGATATGCTCACGCTTTCTACTCAAAGTCATACTTCGAATCTTCCTGCAAATAATCACTTGGCCTGTCCTTTGTATCCTTGGGGATCTGCTAAAATGTCACCTTCTAAGAAGCTAGTCCTGACCACTATCCATAAAATAGCAATCATGCCTTGCCCTTTACCCTCTACCTGTTTTATAATAAATAAAATAAATAATAAATAAAAGGTTTTCCTTTCCTCCAGAATACTGCACCAACTGGAGCACTATACATTTACTTATTGGTTTATGGTCCTTTTTCCCCCCAGTAGAATACAAGTCCTCTAAGTTTATTTCACTAACGCTTATATCGCCAGTGCCTGGGATGTGTGTTCAATATATTCCATCATTATTCGACAATGAAGAAACGAGGTGGCAGTGCTTCTAGAAGTTTCCCTCAGCAATGAGTGCATGACGTGCTTCACCTGGTAGCTAATGCATCACAGGTGTTCAATAAATGTTACTACCTGGACTGTCACTCCCCCTGGGAGGTGGTGCCCTCACTCCCAGTTGGTGCCAGTGCCTATTCTCTGGCCTGCAATGGCACCTGGCTGGGTGGGAGTGCAGTCAGCCATCTGTCATGTCCTAGGCAAATCTGGCATTTTCTCCCCCTACATATGAACACATAATTATCATAGGATTTTGCCCACCCATGTTGGCAAATGTTGGATGACCAGTAAAGATCTGCCAAAAGTATGAATAAATGAAAATGGAAACAAATGGAAAAATAAGTAAGAGACTCAAAGACAGAAGGTGAAATGAAATCCCCGGTGTGCTCAGGAGCTAATAAATAGGCTTGGAGTAAATAAGCTTGACCCTGCCTTGGAAGGTGTCACACTCCAGCAGCAATGCTTATACCTTCCCTCTATTTCCAGTGTATCCCATGGTTATGCCCCTTCCTGATTATTTACAGCTTCCTCAGGTATTTTCAAGCACAGTCAGAAGTGAAGAGAAAGCGGAAGTAAGGGTGGTATGGAAGGGTCTGGCTGGAAATGCATTGGATTAACCAGGGCCTCTGGGGCATCCATTCTTGGGGAGAAGCAGAGATTGTGAGTACGTGACTCCTGTCTCTTCAAAGCAGTCACAGTGGCTGGCAAAGACACGCAGGACTTCCCGCTCATAATTCTGAAAGAGGAGACACGCTCAGGATGGAAACTATCTACAAGTAAATATAGTAAATTCCACAAGAGGCCATCAAGTTTAACTGAAGCCAATTATTTTATCTGTCATATTACATGGCCCTCTTTTTTCCCAAGGGAATCTTAGCTCTGTCTGGAATTTCCTGTTAGAAAATTTAAAAAGGAAGGTTTTACTTCAGGCATCTAGATTGGAACAAAGCAGGGGCTTACGCATTCCCATAAGTAATGATGGTTTCCTACTTAGTAGCTGATTTATTTCATGTCGGATTAAGCTCTAAAATACCAGATTGCTGTGTGGCAGATTAAGAGATGATTCAAGCCCTATCAATGAGAAACATGTTTTTTTCCTTAATGTGAATATCTGAAAAAAGGCAAACAAAAATGTTTGAAATTTTAAAGTAATAGGCAGAATGTGAAATCACTTCATTAGTTCTCTTATTGATAAGTTATTGTTCATTATATAAAATATTATTGATAATATTTCTTAAAATAGTTGATTACAAAGGAGCAGACAAAACCAAAACAAAACAAACCCTAGAAACTGGACTAGAACTGAGGCTACCAGAGGGTAGGGAAGAGGTGGAGGTTGGGGGTGGGGGGTGAAAGGGCTGGGGGAGTGGAGGATGGAGGAGCACAAAAAGGAGGGAGGAGGTTCAAGTGGATTGTGGGTGCTTTGGTTGTGGTGTGTTGTGATAAATTACATGTGTGGAGGTGTGAACCTATAATCCTAAATTATACAAAGTTATATATCAACATTACTTCAATAAACAAAATAAATAACTTTTTATATGGTACAACCACTGTGCATCCCCAGGGTCTGAAATGTCACCTGCTACATCATGGGCACTATTGTCTAATAAAGAACAGATATTATTTACCATAATATTTAACATAGCACTGTTTATGAAAATTATGGGATATAATTATTCATGCTATGAACTCTGCAGATGGGTACTGCTCCCTGTTTTAGAAATGAGGATGATTATTTAACTTCCTCAGCTTGAAAAGTAAGGTAGAGAGCAAGAATTGAAGACAGGCCCCCATGATTCAGATGCCTCTGCCCTTGCTCTCCATAGTAAAGCCTTAAGTAGTGGCTAGGATTTCTGTTAACCAGCTATGAAAACTATCAGGCTATCTCTATACTGAATTAATCTATGTAAAGACAATTTATATAACACTCATGTTCTGTTACTTTTACCTACGACACCAAGGGCAAACTTGCCCTGTATATGTTACATTTTGAAGTATTTCATGCTTCATAATTCACGTCGATTTTCATGGTCAGATGTCCCCAGTTCATTGACTTTTGACTTTTGCCTTTCCATGGTTGCTAAACCCCACCCTCCATGTAGCCCATCACCCCTCCACCCCATTCTATAAGACACTGTGGACATTCTTTCAAGGAATGACAATCTTTGCCTCTGAGCAGATCCAGAGCTATTTCTGGAGACACCGTCCCTCCCCCTGCCATGGCTAACGTCTTGCCTGCTCCAAGATGAGCCTTGCAGGGCCCTAGAGAAAGCCTTTCCTTCATGCTATTACTCAGGTCCTAGTGGTCCATGCCTTTTGCTTGGGGAGGGCCACGGCCCTGCTCCATCCCTACCTTGTAGACATCCAGCTCTCCGCACTGCTGGTCAAAGCGCGTGTAGAGCGCATTGAGCATGGTGATGACCTGCAGGGGTGAGCACTGCGAGCAGATAGCTGTGAACCCAACGATGTCTGAGAAAAGCATGGTGACATTGCTGAACTTCTTGGCTTGCACAGCTTGCCCTTGCCACAGCTGCTGCGCGACCTCGCAGGGGAAGATAGAGCACAGGAGATCAACGGTCTTCTTCTTCTCCTCCTCCAGGGCTTGGTGGGCTTGCTCGAGGGTGGCCTTCAGCTTGCCCAACCTCTTCTTCAGGCCATCTTGGGCCCTGGCTTGTTCCCCTATTAAGACCACATCCCTCAGGGCATTGTGGATCGGGATGTCTGAGAGATAGAGCCCTCGCCCTGTGAAATCTTCCAATCTGTCCACACAGGGTGATCCTAAGAACAAGATGGCGCTGGATTCCACAATGTAGATCATTTGGCCTTTGAGGTCCATAACCTGTGGAGCAAAGACAAACAAGTGTTGCCGTTCATTAAGTTGCCAATATCTTTTTGAGCCATAAGAAGGGAAGAGGAGGTAGATATAGAGATAATCCCTTTGTATTTGAGCTCAATTTTCTCTACCTGCTGACAAAGAGCAATGTGCTCTCTTACAGTTCCAGTTTGAGTTCTAAAACCCATAGAGATCTGAAGAATATAGTGGACTACAGTCTACACGGAAATCATGATTTTCAATGAACAGTGCCCCAAACCCTTGCTTCAGTGCTTTCTTCCTACATGGCAAGCTGATGAGTTTGTTACTGTGCTGCTTCTATAACAGCAGCTGCCAGGAATGACTGTACCAAGGAAGACTCAGGAGAAGTGAGACCTTACGTGATTATCTGGAATCACAAGATTCACTTGCAGGAAGAGGACAGATGTGTCCTCATGTTCACTACAGCACAACCTCAAAAGCACACATCCTTCAAAAAGGGTCTGATTAAATAAAGCAGAGGACAAACACATAATGGGACACCACAAGCCTTTGAAAAGTGAAACAGACCTGTAGCTAGTGTCACAGAAGGATGCCCAGAGTATTTAAAATAAAATTATTGATAGTAATTTCACTGCTATTTAAAAAAGTGTGTAACTAGTGGTTTTGATTATTTGCATATTTTTAAAAGATTTTTTTTAAAGATTTATTTATTTATTTATACAAGCACTGGGTACAGTCAGAAGGGAGGGTGAGAGAATTCACCAGAGCCAGAGCGGGGAGCAGAGCAGGCAGACCGACGAAATACACAGCTGAGGGGAGCAGTGGGCGCGGCAGAAAAGGTCTGTGCACCATGTGGGACCCTTGCCAGCGGCCAGGGATCAAACGGGCGCTGCAGAGGCTATAGGCAGCTTCGCAGCCCAGTGCTCAACCGCTGTGTCACCAGGGGAGGCCCTGATTATTTGCATTTTGAAAGTTTTAAGTATTATCTACTTTAAAAACATCTAGCTAGATTATCTTTATCCCAAGGAATAATAAAGCTGGTTTCATTTTGGGGAACAAACAGTGGGTCTGACAATAATGTGTCTAAACATTCAGTGCATCACAGCTTCTATATTAGCTTTGTTTGTACTATCAACTATGATTTAGTAAACTTTCCAAAGGCTAAATAATCACCAAAGTTCTCTACCCTGAAATGACAGAATATTCCCCCAAACACATTCTGTCACGGTTAATCCAACAAGTTATTGATTTTCCATGTCTATTAGATATTGATGAGAAATCCATTATAATGGTCTCCTTAAAGAAACAAGTAGTTATTCTTTCTTCATTGTAGAACAATACTACCTATTATTCTAATTAAGTCAGCTATTTGATGACTGACTACATATCTTTATATAATTTACCTAATTCAGTTACAAAATACTCTAAAAGGATTTTTAATGATCGACTATATTCAATGACTATTTGTGAAGTAAATAAGCAAGTGGAAGTATATCACAGAAAATTATATTTTTACATTTATTCAACATTAAAATTATATTAGAATTTTAAACATGTTTCCCTAAATATTTGAAGTGGTACGCATATATTTTTGTTTTTATGTTTCTAAACCCAAAGTATGATAGACTCTATCTCATATTCCAAATACTACACATTCCTTACCCGTGAAGATTTCTTCACCGAGTTGTCCCATCTTCTCACTCGGACCACAAATTGCATATTCAACATCGTCATGATGCCACTAAAGGTTTGGCTGATCTTGGGGGTCAGAATTTCAAAGTACTCTTCAAAATGAGGCTTTCCTTGAAGGTCTCTCCTGCTCATGAGCCTTCGAATGCCATTGCCAAATTGCAAGATTATCATATCTTTGTCAAACATGAAGTGGAATGGAAAGGTCTTACAGAAGAGAGAAGCAGGGATCACCAGTGAGGACTGGGGCTTGCCAGGGGACAGCGAGGGCTTGGTGCTTTTGATGTGAACGGAGTACAACAAACAAGGCTCATTAACAAACTCACTGCAGTCGCTAGGGAAGCAGGAGGGTATTATTGACACTTGCACTTCAGTTTCATACAATATGTGAGCAGCTGCCTTAATGATGCCTGGGAGAATCAGGGACGTGATTTTCTTAGGAAAGAAATAATAAACGTTTAAGAAATCCTGATCCTTATCCAGACACAAAATGGATGCATCCTCAAGCCGGCCTCTCTTTTCTGCTTCTTGGCAGTGGCTACTCTGCTTCAGAAGGGTGCTGAAGCTGTTTAAAAAATCTTTGAGGGTTCCTCCAACCACCCCTAGGATGTGTTCATCTTCCTCATAACATATTTTAAAAAGCTCTTCACCGAGAGATTCTTTGACGTTCTCCACTGGAACTCCTGAAAGCACAAAATAGATCTTCTGCCACATCAAATGCACCATCCTGCTCATGTTGTTCTGTTACTGCTATTTTTAACATTGTTTAATTTGATTATTCAGTTTCCTCTATAGCTGGTACAAAAAGTACCAACCAAATTAGCCACCTATATTCAAATGAGCTACAAAGATTAGTGTCTTAAGTTCTGACGACTCCACATAAAAATCCCAACTCAGTTAATTAAAAAAAAAGCAGAAGTTTTTATCTCCCTTAAACTTAACTTTACAAGAACAATTGGACTTCCAGGATCAAGTCTGTTTTCAAAAAAGCTTTGGTGTAGTACATTGACAAAAGACTACCCTCTCCCCTCCAGGACCTCCTGCAATATAAGCATCAGACACACAAATTAATTTAAAACCATTGGCTGTGAAATTCGATTTTGTCACTTTTTTGTAGACAGTGCATGACATCATTTTTAAGCAAAATAATTTCGTTGTTTAATGTTACCCGAACGAATATTTGTGTGGAGTATTTTATTTACCTTCTCCAACTTCTCCTTCCCTTCCTTTATTCTTGAAACTTTGTTCCAAATTTTCTCACTTGGGTCATAGGAAAAAAAATCAGTGCCCCCTTCACTGTGCACTTCCAATGTGTGGGGATGGTATTTAGATAGAGCCTGACTCCTAGGAAGGGGCTCAGTATAAGTTATCATCACTGCCACCATCAGCAGCAGCAACCAAAGATCTAACTTGTTGGTCCATATACTCAAAATTTGAAAAAGATAATGTAACAAAGTTATTCATCTACTTTCTCTGCTGAATTAGTTATTAATATGAGAACACTATTAATCCTTTTGCTAGAATAGCTTGCAGTTTTTGAAAAAAATTCTTATTTTTATTCTCTCTCCTCTCTTATTACCAAATAAAAAAATTCTCTATTTCACTTTGAGTAGACTTTTTGTGCATCAAGAAACAGTTAAAGTCAACAACATAGCACGTAAATGTCTATTAGTCAGTTCCCCATACAGCCTTTTCTGCTTCTCAGCAAATAGGAGAGGAGATGTTTTAGGGCAAATAAAATATAGGAAAGGAAGGAAAAAAAGTCATCTTTTATGGTAACAACCCATGATATTGAACACTTTACATTGGAAGAGACAAGAGTATAAATATAAATATTTTAGAAGAAATATTGATAACTATTTTAGTTCTACGGTAAATATTTTCTACAAATAAAAATATTAGTTTATAGATAAATATTAGTTCTACAAATATAATTACTTCTTAATGTACATATACTATAGCAATTTGTTACCTGCTGCAACTGCTTGGTCAACAATTATTTTTTCAAAGTCTTCTCTTTCCAAAGAGTTCCTGAAAATATTGCAATACATTATAAACTGGCAATGGGATGTTATCACTTCAGATTACAACATACAGAAATCATGGAAAATAATTTAAATTGCCTTTTCTATACAGGCAACACTTGACGTTCACATTCATAAGAAAAAAGCAGTCACAAGCACAACCCAGAACCAAGTTAGAAAATCCCACAACATGAGAGATAGAGTGTCTCATCATCATTTATGAGCCATTACCTTTTAAATTAACTTTACTGAGGCTTACACTAAAAGGTTCATACTGGCAAGGAACCAAGAGTATGAAATGGCCAAGAGGGACTGGAAATAAATCGTCTCAGAATTAATTTTCTGATAACCCAACAAAGAAAAAAAACTATATACTGATGGATTTCACTTTTAAGATTCACGAGTTTTTCCTAAAGCAAATATATATTTTGCCTTTGAATTTTCATTCTATATATTTAACTTTCAGACATCATTACATTAAAATTTTATTCTTGACCTTGTATTAAAAAATCTTTTTTTTAAAGATACATTTATTTATTTATGATTACAAGAGCTGGGGTACAGGCCAGAGTTTTGGGAGGTGAGAGGATTCACCAGAGACAGAGGGGGGAACAGAATGGGCAGATAGACCAAAATATACTGCTGAGGGGAGCAGCGGGAGAGTCAGTATCTGCTGCACCATGTGGGTAGCTCCCTGGTCAGGGATCGAACTCAAACTGCAAAGGCTGAGGACAGCTTCAAAGTGCTGTGCTCAACCCCTTGCGCCACCAGGGAGGCCCCTAGAAAAAAAATATTCTTTATTCCATTTCTCTACTGGTATCTATAGAGCAGAAGTTGAAAACAACACAATAGAACATGTTAAATTATGAAGGTTTTGGTCATTTCAGTTGGGCAACTTAACTGTTTCTTGGTGATTTCTGATGATGATGACTAATTATGATTCAATTTGCCAAACTACTAAAGCATATTAGAAGATATCCAAGGTTTATTTGTGGTTCAATCTGCCATTACACAAGCCAAGTTTACAAACAGGCATAAGTCTAAAATTTTCAACAGATCTCATAAAGTATGATATCTGTTTCAAAGAGAAAATAAGGAAAATTGCCCAATCCACTACTTTATCACATTAAGGTATATTGCTTATACTTATTTAAAATGAATATAAGAAAGTGAAAATCAAAATCAACGAAAAACTATGAACCAGAGACACTTTTGGGGGGCTGGGGAGCGGGAGGGGAGGGATTGGGGTCAGAATGGGGCTTTTGCAATTATATGGGGAATATAAAAATAAAATTTATTATTTAAATTAAAAAAAATAAACATAAAGGAGAAATAAAAAAAATAAAATGCTGGGTACAATAATGTTCTTATTTAAATTGGTTGAGGATCATTATATGGTATTACAGTTTGACTCTAGATATCCCCAAACTCTTTGTTATGTATTTTATATTAATTCATCTTCAGATTTGCCTCTTTTTCCCTCATTAGTGCAAGTTCTATTTTTGTTTCTAACAAAAGAGCACAAATGTGGTCAGAGAGCTCTAATTCTGCCAATTCCCAGCACCCATGATAAGGATGTAAGAAAGCTTAGCTGCTCCAAAAAGAACATAGAACAATTCAAACTAAGCTCACTATCAAAACTAAAAAAAAAAGGTGAACGCTTGCATGTTCACCAGTGAATGTGTATACATGCACACACTACACACACACACATTCACACACACTATGATGTAATCAAAAGATCCTATAGAATGAAATAAAGCAAAAACTTTTTCCAACCAACTCAGAGAATATACCATAATTGTAAGAGGGTGGTCCCCCAGAAAAGGGGAGGTTACAGGCTTCTTGTCCCACCCAAAATGAGGGTGGAGCTGACCAGGGAGAGAAGAAGCTGCAGAGGAGACTGGAAAGGAAGGAAATAGGATGGAGAGCCAGGAGATCTGGAGGAGGCACATGGAGCTGAGAGACATGTGAAGAAACTGTGCTTGCCTTTTGGTCGTGGACTGGGTGACACAGCTGTGGGTGAGAGACCCATGGGGAGGTGACAATGGCAGATTTTGTCTTGATCTTGATTTTGCACTTTTCCTTCCAGACTTGTCTGGTTGTTTCTGATCCTTTTCTGTGGGTCCCCACTGAAAGGTGCTTTAGGCTTGTGGCAGGCTTTGGGGCCTTGCTCTGGGCCAATCCTGCTTGAGTGGAATTTTACCCACAAGGGGACGGGTAACTTTGGGTGTCTGATTTAGAAACTATATCCTTTGCCTTTCCTGTATTGTTTACTAATTGTATTAAAGTTCCTTCTCACTAAAGTCTCATATGTTTTGTGTTGATGAGGCAGATGGCAGAATCTATTTAGAGCAGGCAGGTTTGCCGGCTCTGGGGTGCCCCACTCCCTGCCCTGTAACAGATTTGGCGCCCAACAACCGACTCAAAGAATATACCATAATGATGATACTAAAACTCATGCACTTAAAAAAAGGAGAGGCTCGAGAACTTCATTTACAGACAGTTTGTTGTTTAGTATATTCATTTTTGCAAAAAGTAGTTAAGATCTGTTCATCAGTTGGCACACTGAGAGCAGTAGACAGGACAGTTGACTTGCATACAGGAAGATGGAGGTAAAAAAAGTCCCAGAAATAGTTTATCCAAGAACTAAAAAATGCAAAGCAGAGAAATACCTTTTAGGATATCAGCAGGGGGTCTATGGAAAACAGGAATCCCTATCTTATTTCAACAACTGAATGATTATCACCAAGACAAATAAAAGGAATGAACAGCTCTTGGGGAAATCAGGCAAGTAGGGTAATAGATTTTTCAAGATTTCCAAATAAAATGAGAGTTGCTTATTTTTTTTTAATTTCCAGATTTTTAGAAGTGATATTCTGTTGGGATCACATCCCAACTAAATGTCTGCATCTGACTTAGAAACATTTCAGAGCGCAAAGCCCTGAGAGGAGATTGTGAGTAGGCAGGGCTGCCAAGGACTCAGCAGATAGACATAGCAGCCAGGCTACTGGGATTCGTGGGTGTCTTATCAGCTGACTGAGTATTCAGGTCAGAGGCTTTCTGGAATGCTCTTCATATCACTCCTGTAAACAAAGCTTCTGTCAGAATCATAGATTCACACTCTCTCTTTCTGGATCCATCCATGACCCTTTCTTGCCTTGCCTGCTGCCTGCTTTCTGGGCCACTTAGTCAGCCAGGAAAATTAAGCACAGACAATCCACAGAGCCGATTGTTCACTCAAAAGTAACAGACAGAAGAATGGATTTATAAAATATTGCGGACAATGCTATTATTGGTTTGTCAAACTTCAATTTGATCTCAGTTATTTATTCTATCATTTACAAGTGAATTGATTCATGAGCTTTCAGTAAATCAAAAACAATGTTGCTCAAGTTATCCATCAGCAGTAAGTGTGCAAACATCTATCTGAAAAAATGAACTACATAATCAAATTTTCAAGAAATTTCCTTATTTATTAAGCGTCTGTTGAAAGCTCTTTTAAAGAACATTTTAAAGACAAAACACAAGTAAAAAGAATAAAAGGAACTGAAATTCAGTTGGAGCATACCAGCATAACCAAGTTGGTTATGAAAATACTAAAATATTTCCCTAAGGAGTAACAAGCATGCCTTATCTGTTGCTAAATATTTTAGAAATTTTCCCTGAGTAGAGATTATTTCTTATGGGAGCGTGTTAAAAGTCTCATACATGGCAACACATTAAAATCATGGAATGAAAAATTGGAGCTTGATATTCAGTTCTGCCTTTCCCTGATGTGCTATAAGATGCTTAACATTTATATAAACCCAGGTTAAGGGATGTATAAAATGTGAAAAAGAAGTACACTTTCTTCCAGTTTAGTAGTGGCTAAAACACGAGACCAGCATCTGGCATACCACAATGAATCAAAAAGCACTGATACTTTGAGTAAATGTTGGCTATTAGTAACAGTATTAGTGAGGCTTACAGGAGGTCTACATAACTGAAATGGATCAATTTACCTGTTTTCTTTTATTTTATGTCTTGCCAATGTTCTTTGAAGAGCGAGGTTCAACCGCTCAAACTGAAAATTGAAAAGAAAAGTTGTAAATATTCCCTGAAAAGTTAATTCGAGATATATATTTAAGATTCATCCTGAAAGCTTCTTAAGAAGCAGCAGAAATGTTAATGATAAGTGTGGTAAATTCACACTTTGGAAACAAGGTCTGGTTTTCTATGGATTTTTTCAAACATGGGAAGAAATAGTGAGCTGAGAGTCATCTGAGTTTGCATGTGGGTTATGGCCACAACTGGGTGGTCTCTCTGACAGCTGTGAAACAAGGTCAGGCTGAGCTGGATCCCAAATAGAAGACTCCGTTTTGGCAATGTCGGGTCATCCATGACAGAATCATGAGCATTCACTTCCTCTGGGTCAAGAAGTCCCTTTGGATGCTCTGCCAATATTTCCATTTCAGTGTGGCACAAGCAAGGGCTCTGGATTACTCACTAAAACTCTAGGGAAAAGATGCTGCTATTCTTTCCATTTTAAGATAAGGAAGCTGAGGCTAAGAGGAGTTAAATAGTTGCCCAAAGTCATAAAGTCCATTAACATGGAGGATCCTTCTGGAAAGAATTCAGAATCTTGAGCATTTTAAGATTAAATACAATGATTCTTAAAAAAAAAAAAAAAAAAGACCTGTCTTTATGTTTCCAGGAATAGTCCACACTTACAATAATCTTGAAAGTGAGAGCAAAACCTTCTTTTACAGTTTTCCAAATATCAGTAAAAACTCCAAAGGGCAAGCACTCACCTCTGGGAAAATCAATTTGCAAATACTCTCTGCCAAAGTGTGGAGATAGACTCGGCTCCGACTGGTCTTCCTCTGAGGAAGGCTTCCTTGGGCATTCTTCTCAGGCAGGTCCTGACAGATGGGGACAGTTGCTTCACAGCTCTCCAAGCTTCCTGCTACTTCTTCTGAGGACTCCTTAGGGACCTGCCCTGGTGCCATTAAGGAAAACGGGCAGTCTCCAGTAATCTTGAGATCCTTTAGCTTCGTGCAGAACATGGTGGCAGTGGTATCTCCTGAAGCAGGTATCCTCCTGGGGAGCTGATCTTATGTGGGACTGACAAGTGGAAGGCACCCTCAGATCAAGGACACTGCAGACGTAGGTTGACCCTGAACAGTGGGAAGAACAGGAAGAGGTGTGATTTTATATGCCTATGACAACAGGAAAAGACAGGCGAGAGAAAGGAAAGAGAAGCCATGTCATTTTCAAGGAAGAAAACAATTCTGGAGCAAAGGTCAATTATAAAATGGATGGCACTTTCGAAAAGATCTTTATTTAATATGTATTATTTTGGTAGACTGGCAAAATGCTTGCTTTTAGCATTTTTCAAATGGACTATAGTTTTGTCCAAAATATCTTTAATCTAAAATATTGATTTTCATTTTTATAACCCATTTGGTCTGACTTGAGTCCTCATAGTAGAACACTATGGTTTTATGACAGAAGCTAAGTTTAAAGCTATGTTGTATCAGTGTTACTATGACTACATTCTCATTCTGATTTTTTTTCCTGAAAAAAAAAAAAAAAACAACAGAAGAGCATAGACCAATGTCTCCCAAACATACTTACAGGATATATATATGATGCACGTGTGTGCATACGATGTTCAAGTCTATTTTTTCAGACCTGAAGCATTGGCTTTCAGATAAAAAAATTAAATTGAACTGATAACCATAAAAAAGGATTCTTCTCTATAAACAAAAATACAATTTTAAAGTATCATGAAAAGGAAAAAAAAAATACTTTTTCTTTCAAAGAATCTCTGGTCTCCAAGAACATGCCAGTGAATTTACAAAGGATTCTGCATATGAATCCTGATGACACTGGAGTAAACCCAAAGGTCTTCCCAGGGACCCACTGGGCCATTCTGGCACAGTCTCTCGTATACTTTTATTTTTGCTGACCTTGTAGTCATGAATTCACCGACACTGTAAAACTCACTGATCATCAGTCATTTGTCACCTGAACTGTCTGGGTGTGAATTCAATTTATCAACAATACTGATGGTCTTCTTTATTTTTTTTTTTTCAAAGAGTTATTTATTTATTTATTTATTTATTTATTTGTTTGTTTGTTTGTTTGTTTATTTATACAAGCACTGGGTAGTCAGAAGTGTGGGAGGGTGAGAGAATTCATCAGAGCCAGAGTGGGGAGCAGAACAGGCAAAAGGACCAAAGCACACTGCTGAGGGGAGCAGCAGGTGAGGCAGGAGAGGTCTGCGCGCCATGCAGGACCCTCCTCTGGTGGCCGGGGAGCAGCTGGGGATAGAACCTGCACTGCAGAGGCCGCGGGCAGCTACGCAACCCAGCGCTCAACCACTGCGCCACTGGGGAGGCCCTGATGGTCTTCTTTAAATGGGTCCCCCAACCACTTCCTTTCTTAGAAAATCCAAAAACACAAAAATGAATGGAAAAGAATGGAAATGGAGCTCAGGGGCCTCCCTGGTGGCGCAAGGGGTTAAGACACAACCTATGAAGTGATCTGCAGCCACTGCAGCATGAGTTCAATACCCTGGCAGGCCAGGGAGCTACCCACATGTTGCAGCAGACCTCTCCTGACTCGCCCACTGCTCCCCTCAGCAGTGTATTTCAGTCAGTCTGCCTGTTCTGTTCCCCACTCTGTCTCTGATGAGTCCTCTCACCATCCACACCTCTGGCCTGTACCCCAGTTCTTGTAAGCATAAATAAATAAATCTTTAAAAAAAAACAAATGGAGCTCAAACTTTTTGTTTTTTCCTTTTTTTTTTATGGGTGTCACCATGGTCTTAATAGGTTCCTAACACAAACAAGCAACAACCTGTAATTTCTCACAGACAAGTCATCACATAAGTTTAGAACAATGGACAATTCATTTTCTGCACTGGGACAAATAAGGAAGCTCAACTCAAGATGTGCCAGCCTGTAGGGCATCGGAGACATGGGTGTCACGGAAGAAGCGGCAGCACTTTCCATCACTCAACTTGCACCCCAAGCCTAGGAGCAAATGTAACTTATGAATCTTTAAGAAGGTCTAAGTAGGATCCTATGTATTCATGAGCAGAACATGTTTTGCCAGAATAGAAAGGTTGCTGTTTAATGCTACAGGTTATCAATGGTTCCTTGGATTCTAAAGACCTAAAAACCTAAGGCTCTTAATCACATTTCTTATAAGGCTCAAATTCACAAATATCTGTTTGCAGTGACCAGCAAATTTTCTGGAAAGGACCAGAGAGTAGATACATGTAGCTTTGGAGGTCCTTATCAGCCGTGCAGCTTTGCCACTGCAGCCGGAAAGTGGTCATGGCTGATCTAAAAAAGCACAGTCATGGATGTGTCCTAAAAAGTCATCTTAGCAAAAACAGGCTGTGGATTTGGCCCATGGGCTACAGTTGCTGACCCCTGGTTGTACAAAGCTGGGCAAATTAAATGAAACATTTCGGTCAAAATATAATTTTGATTGTAGGACCAGCGTTACTTCATGTCCTTACCCATCCCATTCCCAAAACACAACATCCTATGTGGATCCAGTTTTGCATAGCTTTAAAGTAATAAAAGAGAGCATAATAGGTAATATGAAATGTTTATTTTAAAAATTATAATATTCTTTTATATTAACTTTCAGGAAGAAGACTTGGATTAACTAAATGTCATGGTTTTTATTACATCAAAATATAGCTACAATAACTAGAAGAAGAGGATACTGAAATAAAAACAGAAGATCTTAGCTTGGACATGATAAAGGTATAGAACTATTTCCTAAAATAAACTATTTTGGTACATAGCAGACTTTTAATAATAGATTTAGGAGTCTGGCATAATACAGGTTATGATAAATTCTTCCATTAAGCTTTATTTCATTAACATTGGATTTCAACCTTTATCCCAAAACCCAATACTTTTATTGTCCTCTTCCTAGATTCAGTCTGGTTGCAGTAAGCTCTGATTGACTCGCAGTCAACCTGCTTTGAAATTCTTTCTTCTCCTGTATTGCACAGTACCATAATTCCCAGCAAATGTGTTTAACAGTTTTTTATGAAAGTAAAAACAGCAACAGGAAACAAGTTGTGCTTCAAGATCAGTTAAGTGTTTAGTCTCATTAAATCACATATGCATAAACAAGCTAATTAGCATTCTTCATCTGTTCAACTGATGAGATTACACTACAAAACAGATGCACACAGGGCTGATACCTTGGAAACCTGTGTTTGCCTGCCTGGAATAGAGAATATGTTCCTCAACTGAGTACTGAGGGTTTTTAGGTATAACCTTAGCAGCAATTTCAGCAAATTGCTTCACTCAGTCACTGCACTTAGTACAGCAGGACTGGTGGCAGAAATCAAAGTAACATGGCAAGGGAAAAACAGATTAATTAAAGTAACAAGTTTGGTGACAAGACCTTGGCAAGCATGGAATACATGTTCTCAGAAATCCAGAGAGGGTCCTGTCATCCCCTAAGTTGATGATTAAACAGCTTCCAAATATATTAAATGTTCTCTACCTATTACTAGTAAGTGATTAACTCTGCTATGGTGAGAATAATGATTCAGCTTTGGCTTCATATTAATAAGCAGGATGCATTACTGTTTAGGTAAAAGAGTCATCCAACACTTCAACTCTCGAAGTTCATTAAGCAAGGAAATTCTGTTTTTCCATGCAAAGTACACTGAGGAAAAGACCCCACAGGTACTCTGATGTTTTTACAAAAGCAAGTTTTTTTTTTCCCCAGGACAAATTGCTGAGTTTATTTTTCTTTCTTTTTTTTAAGATTTATTTTTATTTATACAAGTATGGGGGTACAGTTAGAGGCGCGGGAGGGTGAGAGAATTCACCAGAGCCAAAGCGGGGAGCACAACAGTCAGACGGATGGAAGACACTGCTGAGGGGAGCAGCAGGTGAGGCAGGAAAGGTCTGCCCCGCCACATGGGTTTCTCCCTGGCCGGCTGGGAATCGAACCCACGGCTGCAGAGGCTGGAGACAGCTTCACGGCACGGCACTCAACCCGCTGTGCCACCAGGGAGGCCCTGAGTTTATTTTTCAACAAATAAATTGCAAAGGAGAAAAAGAAAGATGGAGGAGATACCTGAAAAAGGTAAATTCCTTGACATATATCAAACTGTTGTAATATGGCAATCTTATTTGGATTCTGATTCAAACTTAAAAAGCAGATTTTTATTTGGAAATGGGTGGAAGGAATGAAGAATTAAGTCTCATATTAAAAGGACATAGTTCTAACCAATGTCCAAAATTAGATCTAGGGCCTAGCTATGCCCAGATCTGTGACTAAAGAGGTATGAGCAGTCTAAGACCAAATTTCAAAATCCGTATTTTTAATAGTAGCTGAAAGGAGGAGATGACTTCATAACAAACTGTCTTAGTAAGGGCGGAGTCTGAGTACTCCAAAAGAAACGTTAACAACCATTTCCATAAACAAATGTCAAGAAAACGGTTTAATTTCAGGTAAAATAAAAATCTGGAAAGTTTTCATTCTCCAAAAATTGAAAAAAAAAATTGAATCCCATAAATCAGCCTTTAAAAAATGTTTCTTTTCCCTTTGCTGTAGGAAATATTTATAGACCTTTCCCAGATGATATATCAGTAAAGCAAGAAAAAGTGATAAGAAAACTGGTGAGAATGTCCAACTCTCAGTCCAAGTATTAAGTTTATAAAAAGCAAACAAGTGGCAGCCTCCCGCATGTTATCACTCCTCCCTAGTTTTGGCAAGATTTCTGCTTCCCCTTATAGTTACACTTCTCACAAGATCAGGCCGCATGTGTTGTGGGCATTTCGTTAAATCCTAAGTCTAATTCTCTGTGTTTTGTCTCCACCATCTTTGTTAACTGGAAGCCCTAGCTAGGTTCAATGATGAGCTCTTAGAAATTACAACTGAAGAATTTTCTGGATTTTAACAAACTTGAATTTCCCCATTGGCACCTTTTTCACAATGTAATGCGTACTCCCACAGATTCTTTGATACCCGGGATTGCCTTCTACTTCATTAATCCATTGTTTACCTCTCATTCTATTTGACAGGTGTTTGTAGAGGGCTACTATATATCAGTCACTCTTATAGGCTCTGGAAGCAGGTCAATGAATGAAGGACATTGCCTGCCCTTGTGGAGTTGACAGTCCGGCCGGGAAACTCTGTCTGACACACAGTTCCAGGGGGACATGTGCTATGAAAGGGGAGGCATATGGTGCTCTTGGAACACAAACCAGGGATGGAAGCCCCATGCAGCGGAAAGACAGATGAGCCAAACTGTCACCTTGAACCAGAGGAAAGAGTTCCAAAGAGAACAGTATGCTAGGAGGCTAAGGCAGACCTTGTCAGGGTCTAGGAACTGAAATACTTCCAGTCTGGTCAAACATGGGCTCAGAGAGAGGAAGGTGATGGTGATGAGAGATGAGACAGGGAGAGATGAGGCTGTTGGAGGACTCTGTCCAGAATGTGAAACCAGTGAAAGCTCTATTTAAAAAGCTATCAACTGAATGACTAAGAGGTAAGAATGTGGATAGGCCAGATTGTATGTTGAGAGATTATTTGGACTGTAAAATGAGAAATAGGTCAGAGTTAGACAGGTGGCTAATCTGGGCTGACTTAAACAGTGACTCTGAGAATGAAAAAGTGGATCCATTCCAGAATTATTTCAGAAAGACAGTCCACAGGCCTTGGCTACTGACTGAATACAGGGGTGGGAGAAAAGGGAGGAATTATTCTTCTGCCTGTAAGTCTCAGTACCACAGCCAACGAAAGACTCTAGGGCCCCTAGAGACCAATCAGAATGGTCCCTAATATATTATTTGAGTTATTCAATCATAGCTGAGCCCAGATTTGGGGTTTGCAATACATAACATCTTGTGGGAGTTGAAATGCTCCAGCTCTCTTGTTAGAATCTCCTTCTCCCAAAGTCCAACCGTGGGGAAGCTGACTCCAACTGGGATTACAGAACAGTGCATTCAATCTCCTAACAGCTGTATCTGCAAGCAAGGACAAGGTATCTCTGGATATTTTTATAGGGTGGAAGGTTCTTATCTCAACTTTTTGTACTAAAGCTCATACTAGTGGCCCTCCAAAAGCAACAAGATCAACTCGAAAGACATCGCCACCTCACTTCTAGGGAGCAAACAAGTCAGAAGAAACCCTCTGGGCCTCCCCTGGTGGTGCAGGCGGTTGAGCGCAGCTCTGTGAAGCTGTCCGCAGCCTCTGCAGTGCAGGTTTGACCCTGGCCAGTTTACAAGGGTCCCACATGGCGGGGCAGATCTCTCCTGTCTCGCCCGCTGCTCCCCTCAGCGGTGTATTTTCATCAGTCTGCCTGTTCTGTTCCCCACTGTGTCTCCGGTGAATCCTCTCACCCTCCCATGCATCTGGCCTGTACCCCAGTTATTGTATCAATAAATAAATCTTTAAAAAAAAAAAAAAACAAAACCCTCTGGCTTGACTGCTTTACAGCAGTTAAAGTATGAAGCAAAAACTTCATTTAACAATTATTATGAGGGCCTCCCTGGTGGCATAGGGGTTAAAGACACTCCATCACTGAGCTTGTCACTTCACCCATAAAGTGACAGAATGGTGATGGATTGGGGATGTATGAAGAATTGGAGAAAATCTATACTCAAAGAGCATTGTACAGGAGAATCAGGCCAACAAAAATCACTAGAGAAGTGACAAACTTATTTTATTTTCTCAGAAATATCCAGTAATATTTTATAGCTATGTACCTTATCACTTTTTAAGACTTGCTTGAGAAAACTCTGATATGCAGTGAGATTTTGGTACCCTACAGACACAGAAGAATTCTCCAGTTAAAGAACATACCAGAAAGCTATAGCTATGTTAATAGCGGGATTCTCTTTACAGGATTATAAAAGAATAAAGTTTACGGCACAGCTCAGAGCAGTAAGATCCTATTTTTGTTTGTCTAATTCCATTTTCTCATATGCTGCATGCCAAATTTCTTCAGCAAAAAATTAGAATATAAAAACTGGGGACTATGCTAGATTTTAAAACTCTTTTTCTACTCAGGCTGAAACCAAACCTGTGATTTAGCTCAATTTTTTTAATCTCAAACACGCTTGTGTCATTGATATACATACTGTCTTCTGTAAATCTAGTTGTTTCCACTGTGGAAAATATTTTAAACAAAATAAACTCATAACAATCAAGCTGAAATAGCAATTCTGTGGTATCTGATTTTCCTTTCCTGGAATGCTAGATTGACAAATGAGTAATTTTTTTTTTTTTACACAAACAATGTTGTGTCCAATCATAGCTTTTATAAACTAAATGTTTAATGTTTTTCTCGTTATTCAGTTTAACCTTCTTATCTGCTAATCTTCTCAAGGCTTGCCTATTTTATAGAGTGGTTTAGGTGAAAGACGAGGAAAGCAAGGCACTTACTAACCATGTTAATTTTAAGATATATGTGAAATCAAGGTAAGACACCCAGGCTCCCATTAAATAGGAAATATAGGGGTTTCTGACAAAAGTAAATTCTGGGATTAACAGTAAGTACAGAGGAAACTTGAATTAACATAATGAACAGCTAACTGAATAGATATCAAGGTTCCTTCTTCCCTGATGGGAAGCAAGGAAAGAATAGACCCTCCAGTAGAGGAAAGTCAAATTATCTGGGCTTCAATCTGTTAGATTTGGGGAAAAAAAGATTCTGGAAGATATCATTACAGTGACCACATACTCTAATCCTGTCCTTGGAACTTTTCTTAAGCTCCTTAAGAAAAGGGTCTACAACTAATAGAGCCTTGAAAAATTAAGACTTAAAAACACTGCTGGAGGTGGCACCTGTCCCAATCCAACCTAAAACAAATTGTTCATGAAATGTAGGCCACACAAAAAGAAACAAAGAGAGAAAACCAAGAACGGGAGAAAATGACAGAGGTGAGCAGTGGTGATACCTCTGCTAGAAGCCAGGGCTAAAGGTGAGACAAAGCTCTCCCCCACCCTCCTCCACTGCACCCCCCCCTCCACCACACTGGAAACACCAGCAATCAGGACCTGTTAAAGCAGGGGGTGGCAAATCATGGTGTGTGGGCAAAATCCAGTTTGCTAAGTTTTTGTCCAGCCTGCAAGCTAGAAATGACCTTTATTTATAAAATGATTGGGTAAAAATCAAAAGAAGGTTTCATAATACATGAGCATTATATAAGGTTCAGATTTCAATGTCCATAAATAAAGTTTCATAGGAACAAAGCCAGGCTATGACATAATACAGAATATATTAGTTTTTGCCCATTTCCTGGTATTAGGCTCTTAAATATCCTTGGAATCTCCAAAGTGATAAATGTCCTTTGTGTGTTAATGAGGAAACTGGTGCTGTGGGCTTCAGTACAGCCTGGGGGTGGCTCTGGGCACCAGGACACCAGCCACTTAGTTAGAAGGCTAGAACTTGCTATACCAGAGCACTCTGAGAGTAGGTGGGGCTGGAGTTTGAGTTAATTACTGATGGGCAATAGTTTAGGCAGCCATGCCCACATAAAGAAGCCACAATGGAACCCCTAACCTAACTTCTGGGTTGGTGAACAGATGAAGTGCTGGTAGGTGGTAGGTTGGCATGCCTGGCAAGGGCACGTGCTGACCAAGACCGTTCCACAGCCCTAGTCCTACTAGTTGAGTTCATTAAGACATAAACCAACAATTTGGTAAGTAAACAGTTTTTTTTCTGAATTCTGTGAATTATTCTAGCATTTATTGAACCTGAGACTGGGTGTGAGAACTTACAACTTATAGTCAGTTGTTCAGAAGTCCCAGAGGCACAGATTTGTGATTGGCATCTCAAGCTGGGATAGTCTTGTGGGGCTGAGCCCTCAATTTACTGGACTCTTGACAATAACTCCAGGTGAACAGTGCCAGAATTGAAACAAATTATATATATAAAACACCCAGCTGGTGTTAGATACATGCTTGGTGAGGGAAACCCACACATTTGGTGTCAGAAATGAGGTGCTGAGGCTAGAGGAAAACAGAAGTCTTTAATTTCACACATTTCTTCATGTACATACTGTCCATGGCTGCTACTTTAAAACTCTGTCGAGTTGAGTAATTAGGAGAGAAACTGTTAGGGGGAAAAGGCTGTCCTAAAGCTAATTCCATACAGGCTTTGTGGACTCCACCCCCACTCCAGACCAAAGCCAAAGACACTGGGAACTCCAACTCCCATCACCACCAAAGGGAAGGTTGCTGGGACCTGAGGGTGGGGTTAAGCAGCCAGGTTGGTATAAAGCCAGACATGTGGGCTTTGGAGGGGTCCCCCATTTTGGCTCTCCACCAGCTTGGAGCTTCCGACCAGCTCGGAGAGTGCCTTTGGGTTTCCAGGTCGGCGGATCGGGTAGGACGCATTAAAGACTTTATTTCCCCATTTTCTCCCTGAGTTGTACATTTCCTTAATTCCCTTTCCCTTGTAAATAAACCTTTTATTAACCTTTTGTGTGTGCCTGTAGTGGAGTATTAATAAGTCCCTTGTAAGCGCGTGGGTGAGGACCCACAGCAGGCACCCCGTTTTATATCGGGGTTGCCCTATAACAAAACCACACGGCCAGCAAAGCCAGAAATACTCATTATCTTGTCCTTCATGGAATCAATTTGCTGACCTCTGCTTCCCCTCCTTTGGGGAAGAGGTTGGGGAGAGTGAGAGAAAGTAGGGGTGAAGGGAGGGGGGGAGGGAGGGAGCCAAGCAGGGAGGGAGGCAGGGGGAGTTTTAGGATTAGTTACATAAGAAGAATGTGAAACACAGATTTAGTAACTTGCCATTGTCAGAGAGTGGAAAGGCTTTTCTGATTAGAATCAGTGCTTTAGGGTGATCTTGAGATATGAGGACCTTCTTAGCCACAGGTAACATAGTGATTATTATTCAAGTTCTTCTACCAAAAAATGTAGCCTGCTAAATATAGAAGACAAGAGAAAACGAAAGCTAAGGCTGAGGCATGTCAGTGAGGGAATGAGGTGGACATCTTCCTGAAACAGATGTGAGACACCCTTCTAGAGTCCCAGTGACCTTGGAAGAGACACCCTTTTGCAAAGCTTCACTTTGACCTTCTCTGATTTTAGGAATCCAAGTAGGATTTGAAGACGACTAGGAATATCATGGGTATGTCTAACACATTTAAAGGCCTTTGATGATAAAGCAGAAAAATAACTTATAAGAAAGTATGTTTTCTTGATTTTCTTTTAAAATTCTAGGGAAAAGTCTAATTAAAGTGAAAGAAAAAGGCTATATTAATGTTGACACAGAAAAAAGTTGTATTTCAAATCCGACCTTCCTCTTCTACAATTAACCCAACACTTCAGTCCTGGAGATTGAAGAGGAAGAGGTTTTCTACAGGGTCCTGGGGCCACAGACCCTGATTGGTTGGAGGTCCAGGGAGTATCAGGGGCTCAGCTCTGTCTATTTCTTGAGAGAGAAAATATCCATGCGTCACTGACAGTAGGACAGAGATCCTTAAAGCTGATGCTGGAAGCAGGTCAGCAAAAAAAAAAAAAAAAAAAAAAAAAAAAGCAGCAAAATCCAACTCAAATTCAATTTATTCTGAAGTTATTACATAATGATTAACTCAGAAGAAATCACTAGCAGAAATGAATTTGGATTCCTGAACATGTGCTTCACAGGTATGTCTGGATACCAACCAAGTCCATGTAGAACGAGGTCGAGCTCTTTCCCATTGGATCCCAAAGCACAACCATACACTTTGAAAGCCTTCTCACCTCCAATTGATTCAAAATTCCTAGGAGAGTATAAAGAAGCCAACCCCTTCACCACAAACCTCAAACATTTTTTTTTTCTTTTTCATGTTAGTATCTCTTACATAAAAGTCAACATAAAGACATAGGCATTTATATAACAGAATTTTAGAATGAGAAGAATTGTTAAAGAGATTATTACAATTCTTCCCTGCTGGCATATTTCATTTATTTATTTGTTTGTTTGTTTGTTTGTTTGTTTGTTTATTTTTTTAACTTTTTTTTTAAGAGGTCTGCATATTACCTGGAAAGGAGAGAGAGACTACAAGAGTTGTTCGAGAATTATCTATTGAAATTCTTTCCACTTTCAGGGGACAGAAATCCAGATTTTAGTGACTTGGTCTAAACCCTAAAGTTCCTGAGCTATAGAGGTGAGACAGGAACTCACCCAGGTTGACCATTTGCCCAGAGCTCACTGCAATGGACTCTGATTGCTTCCTCAATGGAAAGGTAGAGTAATCTCCTCCTGTGGATTCCTAACAATGGCAGGGACTTCCTTGAGAAAATATGACTTTTAGTATGTTTAATTCAAGCTCCACTCTTAAATCATTTGAGAATCATCATAAATACGTCAACTTAGTCTAATTAGAGGTTACTATTTCATTGACATGTCACATTAACAATAATATAAACTATAAGGTTGGCTATCTTGGTTTCCGAGAATATTCCTCCACATTCTTTTCCATGATTTTCTCATCACCTTTTTAAATTTCTCAACAATATATCTTCAGTCCTTTTTCAATTCTCTAAACATTTTGTAAATAATGTTATTCATTCCCCTGTCTTTGCCACATAATTGAAAGTTAGGTTATGTTTCTAATCTTAATCTAACTAGCCAGGACAGATCACAGTCTATCCAACTTTGGATATCCAGAGAACTATTTTACACTGAAATTAAAAAAGAACTACTGACTTGAGATCATCAGGTATAAACATGAAAAGGGTACAGCTAGCTTAAATCTTTACTGTCAAATTCACTCAATACTTTCTTCTTGATTCCCCCTAGATCTTCTGTATGTACAAACACAAACAAGCATATGTAAATTACAGACAAGCAAATACACTTTTCAGAAAGTTTTCCTTTTCTGTTTCCTTACTTTTATTAGCTATTTTACTAATTTTTATTATTTTATTTACCTTTTCTATTTTATTTTTTTTATCTTTTTGGGAAAAGAGAAATCTCACTATTCATAGAAATGTATGACTCTCACTAAGGTCAGCTGACAAAACCAACAATGCTTGTGCCATTCTCAATTCACCTTTCTCACTTCACTATGAAATTAGCTAAATGAAAACCATACATACTTCCTAAGGTGCCTTGCTATCAGAAGCACTTACCTCAGTACCATATATTACTGGACATCCAATAAATAGAGCCTAATGCCAGCAAAATATGTTAATATTAGGTTATTAGCCATAATTAAAATATAGGGCAAAACAGATTAAAAAACACCCCTACAAAATGCAAATAAAATGAGGTTAAATTGGAGCCTATGGAAAGATTTGCATATAATTGGCTATTAGAAAATACATTTATAATCTAAACAAAATTTACTGACCTTCTAAGAGTAAAACTATTTCTTTAATATTCTGCCAACTCTATTGTGTGCATATATATATATATATATATCATATCTGTCATATAAAATTGTCTTAATTGACTCTAAGTGGAGAAGAGAGAGAAGATTAATAGTGTTTCTAAGAAATTTGACTTTCAGGCTAAGGCAGACAGAGCTTCTTGAAATGTATGGAACATGAGCTTTTTGAACATGATTAGGGGTTGGACATTAGCCATAAGGAAAGGGCACACCATAGAGAGAGACCAGCCAGCAAATGCAAGGAAGGAAGTTGAGGGAAAGGGCAGGAAAAGTTGGGTGATAGAGATATTATAAAATTAAAGTTACCACCATGTTGCAGCTGCCTACATCTGAGGAGCAAGATGACTCAGGTTTTGTGTAGATGGACAATGGTGTCATTAGCAGAAAGTGGGAACAAAAAATAGGCTTGAGAGAGGGAATATTGCATTTTGTTTTGCATACATGTTTCTAAAACTGTTAATGGGACATCTCTGCATTTGAAAATTGAAGCCTTAACTAAGGATCCTATCACAGACTAGAGGTATGAAACAGTGGTCCTCCCCACAAGAGGAGGGCATTAAAATCAGTTTTAATTCAAATTGTTCAGTGTTAAAGACCGCATGCAGAGAGCAATGGCTAGGTCTGTACACTGGGGGATATTTATGTTTAAGAAATGGAGAATAGCCTGGTTTCCAAGCAGAAGCAGCTGGCAAGAAAAATATGATAATGAAAAGAGGACATATGTTCAAGAGAAGCGTGTGCTGGGAGCCTGAAAAGAGTAGGGAAGTCTATTACTTTGGCTGCCATAACAAATTACACAGACTGGATGGTTCAAAACACAGAAATCCATCTTCTCACAGTTCTAGAGACTGGAAATTTAATGTCGGGACCAGGGTCTGGTGAGGACTCTCTTCCTGGGTGGCCAATGACAACCTTCTCACTATTGCTTCTCGTGGGAGAGCGAAAGTGAGACGAGCTCTCTAGTGTCTTGTCTTATTGGGGTACTAATCACATCATGAGGCTTCTACCTCATCTAAACCCAACTATCTTTCAAAAACTCCCCCCTCAAAATACCATCATATCGGGGATTAGGACTTCAACATACGAATTTTGTGGAGGGACACAAGAAGAATGAGAAAATATCATTTGACTTTTAGATTCAAAAGGCATTTATGGGCCCTCCCCGGTGGCGCAGTGGTTGAGCGCTGGGTTGCGAAGTTGCCCGCAGCCTCTAAGCACCGGTTCGATCCCCGGCTGCTCCCCGGCCACCGGAGGAGGGTCCCACAAGGTGCGCAGACCTCTCCTGCCGCCCGCTGCTCCCCTCAGCAGTGTACTTCAGTCCTTCTGCCTGCTCTGCTTTCTGCTCTGGCTCTGGTGAATTCTCTCACCCTCCCGCGCTTCTGACTGTACCCAGTGCTTGTATAAATAAATAAAAAGAAAAACAAATCTTTAAAAAAAAGGCATTTATGACTTTGATGAGAAAACTTTTGATAACAGAAGGGTAAAGGTGAAAGGAAATATGGAGTTATGATGAGGAAACACTATCTTGTCATTGAGTACAGATTACATTAAGGCCAATGGAATGATAATAGAAGGATTCTGAGGCTAGAAAACATCTTGTTCTTTATTTATGTATATTGGTAACTTTCTGTAATTAGAAATACTACGCAGTGTACAAAGATAGCTCAAACAAGGTCAAAGTACATAGTCTTCCACTCTTGGATTGGTTTGTACAAAATCACAAGAGATTTGTACTACAATTCTAATAATAAGAACGAGATCCGTAAGGGACATAAGGATAGTTTCAAAATAATCTCTCAGAGAGCATCAATAAAAATACTACAGTTAAAGTCACACTTAAAGGTAAAACACTGAACACTTTCCTGCGAGATTAGGATCAAGGTAAGGCTGCCTCCTCCCACCACAGCTAATTAGCATCATACTGAAGTGAGCTCCTCCTTGTTGCAAAGTTAAGAAGAAACAAAAAGCAAAAAGGTAGAAAGAGAAGAGCAAACATATCCTTATTTTTTGTAAGTATACATAATTGTCCAAGTAGTAATTTCCAAAGGACCTACAAAAAAACAAATGGAATAAGAAATAATTTCAGCAAGTTAAGAGGATGCAGGGCTAATATACAAATGTCCATTTAATTTCTATACTAAAAGTAAGCAAGTGAGAAATGATAACTTCCCAAACATCATTGATAATAACATCAATAAATATAAAATACACAAAAATAAATCATGCCAAAGTTTCTAACACCTCTTCCTGAAAATTATAAACAATGGTATGACAAATTACAAAAGACCTAAAATGGTGGAGCAAGGGATTAAGCACTGCACTATGAAGCAATCTGCAGCCTCTCCATCATGAGTTCAATCCCCGGCCAGCCAGGGAGCAACCCACATGGCGAGGTAGACCTCTCCTGTCTCCCCTGCTGCTCCCCTCAGCAGTGTGTTTCAGTCAATCTGCCTGTTCTCTTCCCCACTCTGTCTCTGGTGGATCCTCTCACCCCCTGCATCTCTGGCCTGTACCCCAGCTCTTGTATGCATAAATAAATAAATCTTAAAAAAAGACCTAAATAAATGAAAAGAAGTCTCATGTTCAATATTGTTAAGGTATCAATTTTCCCTAATTATTCTATAGATTCATTGCAGCCCCAATGTAAATCTCAACCAGTTGTTTAGCAGATGTTAACCAAATAAAGCTAAGATTTAACGGAAGACATAGAATAACCATTTCAATATTAAAGAACATAAACAAGACTTTAGGACTTACACGTGTAATTTGAAACTGATTATAAAGATACAGTAATCAAAAGAGTTTGGTTTGAAAAGAGAAACATAGAATTGAATGGAATACAGTTCAAAAACATTTACATTTATAGGTTCCATAACTCAATTAGAATATCAGAGCAATTCGATGGGGAAAGAAATTTTTTTAAATAAGGGATGTTGAAACAAGAGGGTATTCGAAATGGAACCAAAATCAAACATCAATTCACTGTGTGTGAAACAGACTCTGACAACAACAAAGCTATCAATTGCTATGCATGGAACCCATATTAAGATAAAAATAACTAACCCAGTTTTACTCTGGTTTGACTGAGACAGATAACCAGGGCCACAATGTGCTGGTGAGGAAGAATGCCCTAACTGTCCCCAGAAGACAACCAAGACAGAACAAAAGTGTGAAGAAACCACTCTCTTGAGGACCTTCACATGTCGTTCTGGACTTCCCTCCTGTTCACATCCCATCTTGTTGCCCAATGGATCCCACCTGCACCTCTCTTTTTATTGATGCCCCACATTCTGGGTCTTTCGGTTTCCCTTTTCTCTTAACCTTAAAAGTCTATCTCCAAGCACCAGCTCTTGATGGAAACAAAAGCAACTTAGTAATTTTGCCGCAGGGAAAACTAGGTTGTGCTGTACTTAGGGGCAAACAGTTCTCTGTGGCCTTGGAGAGAAACATGCCAAAGGACTGCATTAACCCAAAGGAGCTGGAGATCATGGGCCAGGATAGAAGCTCTAGTGCAGGGCTGGTCCCCTCATATGCAACCTTCATTCTTCTGGCCACACCTTCAGGTTAAACTCAATATTAAGAGGTAACACAGTCTAAATTAGGATTAATACTCATCACTGGGGGCTTGGGGGTGAGGCAGGGGAGAGGGTAGGGGGAAAGAAGCAACTTTTTGCTATGCGACCAAGATATAAACTCTAGCAAGATATAACACAGGGCCTCCCCTGGTGGCGCAGTGGTTGAGCGCTGGGTTGCGAGGCTGCCCGCAGCCTCTGCAGCGCCAGTTCAATCCCCGGCCACCGGCGAGGATCCAACAAAAAATAAAATAAAATAAAAAAAATGAATAAAAAGATATAACACAGCTCTCCTACACACCATGGCTGCATTTTTCTAGCTTAAGACAATACAAGGGTTTAGGAATATTCACGTGATCAGTCACCACAGAAAAGAACCAGAAATAGATGTTGTGGCATAGTATTCCATTGTTATTTGGGGTTTCAGTGGATAAAAAGGAATGGAACTTACAATTAGCTGCTGCAAATATTGTAAACCGTATATTGTACAAATATGTAAAAATGGAATTTCATCCAAAGGGTTTTCATGGGAGGAACTGTTTTTGCAAATTGCACTGAAAAACGTATGGGGCTATTCCCATGAAGAATATCTTGTTTTAAATCTTCACATATCAAGTCCTGACAATGTTACGTGTTTATTATTTTTTTATTTTTTTAAGTTTTCTCCTTTATTTTGTTTTGTCTTCTCAATTTGGGTCCATTTGCATGGTGGGGTATAGTGGAGAAGTAGGATTATTTGACTTATGTCTTTTCTTTTTCTTTTTTTTTTTTAAAGATTTATTTATTTATTTATTTATTTATTTATTTATTTATACAAGCACTGGGTACAGTCAGAAGCATGGAGGGTGAGAGAATTCACCAGAGACAGAGCCGGGAGCAGAACAGGCAGACTGACAAAATACATTGCTGAGGGGAGAAGCAGGCACAGCAGGAGAGGTCTGTTGCTCCATGTGGGACCCTCGCTGGCCAGGCGGGGATCGAACCGGCACTGCAAGGGCTGCGGGCAGCTTTGCAGCCCAGCACTCAACCGCTGCGCCACAGGGGAGGCCCTGTTCTGTGTTTATTTAAACCTCTTCCATGTTACATTTGTAATCTTCTATATAATTTACTCATGTGCTACGGGGATTAAATTTTATGCTCACGAGTACACAAGCAAAGTTCATATTGTACTAACGACACATTGATGTTCCTGTCCCACCTTTTATTAAATCAATAATATAAACTGACTATTATTTGCCTACTTAGAGCATATCTGAAGGTACAAAATAAATGGAAATTGAGAACAATGAGCACCTACCAAGTTCAGTGCATGCATATAAAATTACACTAGTGAAATAAAAAACTTCTCAAATAAAAAATCATAGTATTAAAGTCACAGGGTTTCACAACCTCAGTGATGGAAACACCAGTGCACGGTAGGAGCCAGATAACTCCCTGGTTAAATCTAAAAATGCTTACCAGACTGAACAACTTCAGTTGATCTAGGACGCTGAAAAAAAACCAAAATGGTTCCATTACTTAATAAAAGCATAGACCCAGCCTGAGTCCTGGGCTTTTGTAATCTAACCCTTCTTTTCCTTAAACCATTTTTGTGACTCTTCCCCAGCAGGACCTCAGGATTCCAAGAGGGCCCAGGTCATATCATATGCTTTTACTGAGAGCTTCTGATCCGTGGAGCACTCTACTGGGTGTCTGTCCAGCATAGGAGCTAAACGAAATGGGACCTTCTCCCACAGAGGATCGGTCTAGAAGTGCAATCAACAGTTCAGGCTAATATAATATGAGAGGAAAAGATTAACAAGTTGGAGGAATACAGACGATGCTAAGCTTGACTAAGATCGGGTAAAATTTCTGAGTCATAAAGCCTGGTGTGAGATTTTCAGGATGAGAAGATACAGTCTCTCAAGAATCCAGCAAGGGAAATCTAGAAGAAAGAAGGGTAAGGCAGAAATCTAGGAAAAGAAGAAAAAGTAGTAGTATTTTCCATTAAGGAACACTTCAACGGTGTGGTTTGAGAAATCGTGGCCCTTTCTCCCTCCATGCCTTGGTTAATCTACATGTGCATGTGCGCGCGCACACACACACATACACACAGAGTCATCTACTTCCTTCAGTGTCTTTTCTCCACTGTCTAGAATATTCTTCCCACAATTTCCAACTTGTAAACCATGCAGGACCTGTGATCCTGACCCTGTTCCTAAATCTCTTTAAAATCATCCTGACCCTGTTTTTGAATCTCCAGTAAGTCCTAGATCTTCTCAGTCATACTTTAATCAATATTTCCATCTTATAGTACTGCTGTGCCTCTTTGAAGTTCTTGAGAACTTATTAAAACTTCACCATAAACATTAAAATCATTGTTAATCACTGACATCTATAATGCTGAGCCCTTTCTCGATTCTGTTATCTCCACATGCAGACTCTAAATTCCCTCAAGTCAGTGTCATAAACTTTACTTGTCCCTCCATGACAAACATAATCTGTAATAAACTTTATTGTGAAAACTATAAAAATGTGACTGAACCTCTGAGAAGAGTTTCATTAAATATAAAGTGGCTTGAAGCTTCCAAAAATTACAAATTCCAAGGAGTCCTTTGAATCCTTGTTATTTTTCCCAGATAAAGTGGTGATAACGGTATTTTTATTAGATAGAGGAAGAGAATACTGACTTTGGGGAAATGAAGAAATTTATAGGTAGGCAGGACTACCCTATTCTTATTTTGTTTCATCTCCATTCCTGAAGGATGTAATGATCATACTGCCAAAAGTAAGAAGAAAATCAAAAATAGCAAATTTAAGAGCCAAGATATAGTATGACAAATGTTCTAATGAATTTTGAGAAAGTACAACAAAGTACTAAAGGCATTAGTTAAAATCAGCTTTAAAAATATTATGATGAAGAGAAGGGTTGATAGAGAACAAACTGTCTCAATTTCCAAAATAGAAGGGGTGGATTCCAACTCTTGCTTGGCGAGTTACATATTAGTGCGAGGCACCGTTCCAAAGTGACCCTTAAAGTGGGGTCGGAGTGAGTACAAGCTATCTTGAGGTCACAAAGAACTTAACATCATTAACTAACCTAGTGTTAATCCTTTTTGTTTTTTATAGGGTTACCTGATACCTGTTCAGCACATGGAAATGCATTTCAGTAAGGAGTCTGACCAACTCTGTCTCAGTAGACTCCAGGGCCATACAAAGGACTGGACACTCCAAGGAAAGACACTCACTAGACACTATGACTGGTTGAACAGAATTTCAAAGAGGATTAATCCATAGACTCCTACAAACTAGGCAATTTCTAGGGTCATGCAAAATGTACTTCTAATTCATTAATTTACAGTGATCAAGTGTTCAAATGTAAAATTGGGGAAAAATAGACTTGCGAAAGAATATGCAAAAAGATGCATAAGTAAAAAGTGTAGCACTGATTAAATAGAAAGGTGGGGGGTAGAGTAGATTAGATGTTAGGGTGATTTACTATAAGGTGTCTGGAGGAGATAGTGTGATATAGTCAACGCTATTACTCCACTCCTCAATGTTCAGATCTGGGGGCCATATGTAAGAAAAGCAGGAGAGGATCCAAAGGAAGAATTCCCTGAAGAAAATGAGACACCCAAACTGTGTCAATTAAGGATGTAGGGGGTCCTCCCCGGTGGCGCAGTGGTTGAGCGCTGGGTTGCGAAGCTGCCTTCAGCATCTGCAGCACTGATTCCATCCCCGGCCGCCGGCGAGGGTCCCACATGGTGCAGCAGACCTCTCCTGTTTCGCCCACTGCTCCCCTCAGCAGTGTACTTTGTGAGTCTGCCTGTTCTGTTCCCTGCTCTGGCTCTGGTGAATCCTCTCATGCTCCCGCGCTTCTGACTGTACCCAGTGTTTGTATAAATAAATCTTAAAAAAAAAAGGATGAATGGAAGAAACTGAGTATTACCATAGAGACTGCACAAGCATCATATATAGAAACATTTATTGTTAGTCCTCTAAAAAGTCAGAATAAGGATATGAATATTATAGAGACCAACAGTATAGTTGAATAAAAGAAGTGTCCCCATTCCCAGAACAGGTCTAAAAACAAAATGTTTCCCACATTCAGGATAAATCTTGCTAAATAATTTACCTAAACTTATCTTAATTGTCTCTGTGAATTTAGAAAGATCATCTGCTTATAATGAAGAGTAAGGACAATCTGGGTTGATTGAAGAATCTGGAAATATGTGGACATAAACTCTGGAAAATCTAATATGGATTTAACCAAAAAAGAATAACTTCCTCACCTTGTAACATCCCTTAAACAGGAGTTAAAATGAACCAATTTGGGGTTGACGAAGAAAAGACACAGTTACATCATTTGGTCCAGCTAAATTCCACAGTGAGAAAGGCAAGAGGATATCAAAGGTGAAGTGCAGACTGGGGTCTGGTTGGTCCAAGGATGAGAGATTTGGGCACTGGGATAGGGGCTTTGCTGCCCAAGATGAGGTGTCAGTAAAGAGAAGAGAACGTGGGAAAAATGAGATGGCAAAGGAACCACTGTGGGTGGTGGTGAATGTCTGGAATTATTGGGAGGACAAGATGCCATGGTTGAAAAAAGGAGAATGTGAAACTCTCAGCTTTTTCTTTGGGAGCAATTCTTAGTGAGGAGAAAGCCCAGTGGGTGGACCAATGGACTCCCAAAGGGAAGAAGAACAGGTTGGGGTCATGTGAAAGTCAAACGTGGAGATGTAGAATGAAGCCCTGAATGATGACAGCTGATTTACTTGTAGAGAGAAAAGCCTTCATTACTTCAGACTCCCAAGGAGAGCAGAATGTTCAGGAAGTTAATAAGCACCAGCAATGGGGAGAGGTAACACAAATGAGGGATGTACACTTAGAAAGTTGGCAATGGTGAAAGGATAACAGTTTACAAGCAGTTCTGAACAGGCTGTGAGCCACAGCAGAGAAGAGCACAGAGTGTCTCCATAGGACCAAATATTAACATTCCATTCCTGACCTTTGCAGATCAAATACTGTTCATTAACTTCCATTCTTGAATAGAATAACTCACAAAAACAAGTCACACACACACAAACACCCACACACTGTAATGCAATCAAACAAAGATGACAAAAACTAAGCTTAACAGACAACTAATATGTGCCAAATACTGTGAATCCAACAAAAATAAATCCTGAGGGCCATATGAGTTTACAGACTTCTAGACATGTACTTTCACTGTTGCGTGCATAGCAAAAGGTGATGAGAACATAGGTTAGGTCTGGAAAAGGCTTTAGGATTGCATTTTACTAGGTCTGCCCAACTCCTTTTCTAAGAGTTCACTTCCAAGCCATTGTCTTGTATTGGCTTCCTGCTAATTCTTACTCTAGTGAGGAGGAGGTGGTATGTGAGCTAATTAATTTAAATTGCCACTGATTTTCTGAAAGGGGGGGCTCATTAAAAGATTATTAATGGCCAGAAAGCATTCCAGGTAAGCAAAGTTAGTACCTCACATATTTGTGGTAAGGGGACTCTTGCCCAGAACTTCTCATCCCTTCCCCCCAGCTGGAGTTGGAGGGGTGAGCTGGCACAAAACTCTTCAGCCCTCAGAAATAATTTTATTCATACTTTATAAGGCTCACACTTCATAGGAAGATGAAGCCTGTAGACCTGAACCCAGGAGAGAGATGAAATAATATCAAATAGTTCAGGTATTTTGAAACTGTTAAACAGAAATAAGAGATGCAGCTACGACTCAAGATTGACAAAATGTTACTCCCACCCTAAGCACTTGATCATCAAGAGACCTAAGGATTTCCAAAAGCTCTTCTTGTATCAAGTCAAAACGGAAATACAAAAAACAACTACCACACAGGCACCCAATAAATATTTGCTCTAGATCACCTAGAGACTGAAAACCATTGATTATATAAATTTTAGAAAGAAAAATATCTGCTTATACAAATATGCCAAAAACTAGAAAAGTAATGGATATTTAAGAAAAGTTGGTTGGGTAATTAGGTGATTTAAAAAAAATCTGTTGTATATCCTAGCAAGTAGAACCTAAGCAACTTCCTGGCAAATCTGACATACAGAAATCATTCTGAAAGACTACTTTCCTCCAAGTATTTTTTCCATCAATAATACTTTTTGGCTTGGTTTATCACTTTATGTTTCCATTTCTTTTTACTTGGAGAGATCCACTCATCATGATCATTTGATTTTTATCTATTTTTGAAAAAAAAGTTTTATTAGAGTTTTTTTTTGATGCATATGTTGTTTTAAATCAACCTGTAAAAAAAAACTCTACTCCCCCACCTAAATTTATATTAATTATTAGTAAATGCAATCTACATATGTAAATACAGGATTTAATTTCCCTTCTATAGTTTCTGAAAAAGTCATACAATATCCTAATTTATCAAAAATGATATTAACTAAAGATTTCATTTTTAAAAAATTTTCATGACAAAATTGTTAACATTTGGTCACAAAAATATTTTGATGCAGGCCTACTGGAAATAATTTTAATTATCACTTCTTTAGTATTTAGTACAAAATAGCAATTAAAGGATTTCAAAATGAACCATTGAAACTAGATGACTTAAGCTATAGTTATGAAACATTAAGTAAACATTGCGATGCTTTCTACATTTCTTTGTCTTTCAGTGTCACCAGGTAAAAATAAATAAAATATCTTTTATTCCCTTCTGCATTCTCTAAATGACAGAAATCTATCTCAGACATGTTATTTTATACCTGAAATCCAGAAACAGGGCCTTTGAGGGGTAAATGGTAGTCACACACTATAGAACAAACACTACAACACATACTGCATATTTCTGCTGAGTTTCAAAGAGAGGAAAACATAATTTTTATTTTGTTTACATTACTAGATGAAGTACAGTAATATACAGAATGTACCTGTCCATACATTGCAATTTCTACTAAATAAACTTCACCTAAGTTTTCTAATTAATACATTTAAAAACATACAAGTGGATCTAGTTTAAATGAAATGTTAATTACTGTAACGCTAGTTATTCTAGATTTTCCCTAGTATTCTATGTCTCCAGGCTTTATGTGAAGAGCCAGTTGTTCTGATAAGAAAAAGTGTAGCTTATATGTTTCAATTCCCTGGTTCTTATTTTTCCAGTGGGTCACATAACCTGTTGGGTCTCCTTTGGCTATTTAGCAAGGCTATCTGTCTAAAAATGCAGAAGGTCAAATGTTTAGATACGATATCAGGGACTTCACAGGATATGAAGGATCCTGACCTCTTTGTTTAATAACAGCCCAGAGTGTAGACGACACAGACAACCTTCCCTTCAAGAGTAGTAAGGCTTATATGGCTTATTGGCAAATCCACGTTTCCTTTGGAATTTCAGACACATTGTAATATTGTTCTACTGATTTTTTTTACATTCTTCATAATGCAGTGCTTGAAATAACCACTCCCGAAGAAAACAATAGTCATTTTAGGAAAAGCAGCAGATTACTTCTACACTATGAACCAAGACTCTATCATTGTTTATCCACGTATATCCGGAGGGTTAGCGATGTTCCCCCAAAGACTCCTTCTAGCAAGGGGGCAGGCATGTAGTGAAATCACTATCAGAGGGCTGACCTGAAAAATCTCTACTGCTATGTTATTAATGAAGCACTAATAATAATAATAATAATAATAATAATAATCCACATATACATATATATGATGTGTTCACTTTAAAACTAATAGGGGTTTCCATACGTCAAAATCAAGAGGCCTTCGACCAGCCACTATTAAGTGAGGTACAACCTGATTTCCTTCGGAAGATGTAAACTCTTCCACTGCAAAATGAAGAGAAATCAGCAAAAGGAGGCACGAAATCCACAACCTGAAATCACATGACCGCTCTGCCACGCAGCCCTCCCCCAGGGTGACCCGAGGCTGCTCAGCCTCCCAGTCCGGGCTGCAGGCATCGACCCGACTCGGGGGACGGTGGGAACCCCCTGGTCGCTGATCCCCAAAGTGCCACAGTCAAAATGAAAACAGGAATTAGGCTGCCAAGCAAAAAGTCACACGCACGCACGCGCACGCACACTCAGACACACTCAGTCGAGCTTCCCTGGAAGTTCTCTGGCTGCGCCCTCCAGGACCCCCCAGTTCCGCGGCCGCGCTCCCCGGCAAGGGCTCGCTCACCCGCGCAGCCGCCGGCGGGACGCAGTTGCCTCGCAGCCCCGGGCCGCGTCAAGCCGGGGCTGGCCAAACAGCCCCGCGCCCCGCGCCCCGCGCCCCGCGCCCCGCGCCCCGCGCCCCGCGCCCCGCGCCCCGCGCCCCGCGCCCCGCGCCCCGCGCCCCGCGCCCCGCGCCCCGCGCCCCGCGCCCCGCGCCCCGCGCCGCTCCATCGGCCCTCTGCGCGCGGGGCCGCGGCCGTGCACCCCGCAGGCTGGCTCCTCCGTGGGAGATCAGCGGCCCCGGCGCACCCCGCGGGTTCTCACGGCCGGGCTGCGCCAGCACAGCCGCCGGCGCCGCGCGGCCGCTCGCCCACCCCCGCCAGTCCCTTCCCGCGGGCGCCGCAGGTCCCCCGGGCCCTGCGCCTGCCCCTGCGCATCGTCTCCTTTGCCCCCTCGCTCCTCCCCAGCGTGGGAACCGGGTCCCGGCCCCCCGCGGTTGGGCATCTGGGAGCCGCTGGCAGGCAGGCGGCCGGGGAGTGGGGGCTGGGGGCGAAGGGTGAGCGCAGACCCGGGCCCCGGGGAGGGGGCGCCCCTCCGGGGAGGCGCGCCCCGCGTGGGTTCGCGGCGACCACTCACCCGGCGGCTTCCCAGACCTCGGCGCTGCGTTTCCGGCTCTGCAGCAGCTCCGGGGCGCGCCTCTCCAAGTCGCACTGCGAAGGCAGAAAGAGTGGGCGTAGGGGGCGGGAGGCCGTGGGCGGCCGAGGGGCCCCGCAGTGGCACCTGTGGGTCCGGGCGCCGGTGCGCGCGCGGCCGCGGCTCCGGAACTTGGACCGGCTCGCGTCTACCTGCTCAACAGGCGGGACCGCCTCGCGCGCCCGGCTCCCCGCGCCGCCGCGAAGCAGACAGTCCGCTCCCGTCCCGCCCTGGGTCTCGCGTCTCCTCTCCGATGACCCCACAGGATCCCTCGCCGTCCCTTTTCCTATTGCAACGACTTCTGTTCAGAGTCCCTCCCCCTCCCAGCACCCAAAGACTGAACAGAAAGTAGCGGGTAACACGCACCATGGCGAGGGCGCTAGGGTCCCCGGTCCTCCATTGGCCCAGGCGCTCCCTCCCAGGCAGGTACCGGTCGCCCGGGGCGGCTCCCCGCGGCTCTTTCTTCGTTGGGTCTGGCGCAGGGAAAGTGCAGGGCGACCGCTCAGAGACCTGCTGGTGCAGAGCTGGCTCTGGGGAGTCCCACCCACTCCGCCAGGGCGAGGGAACTGAGTCCTGGCCCCTCCAGCCGCCCAATCGCCACCCCAGCAGTTCCCGAGTGGAGCAGACACCCGGGACGGGGAAGAGATAGGAAAAGGGCGAACGCGCTCAAGGAAGATTTGGCAAATTAAAAAAAAAAAAAAAAAAAAAAAATGGAGAGAAACGTCTCCACTATGCACTGTTGGGGAAAACCCTAGCGTTCCATAGTCCAAAACCGCAGCATTGAGACTGGAGGGCTGATACTGGCACGGGTGGTCTTCAAGTTTTAAGTCAATCTGTTCCTTTACAAAATCGATCCTATGGCTACAGAGCATGTATATCTTTCCAGTGAGGTCATGCTTCTGCTTGGTGCATTTAGGTCTGTTTTGTGGTTCCGTTTTGTTGCGTGTGGATGTGTGCACGTGCGTGCATGTGTCTACCAGAACAGAAAATCCAGTTCTCCTATTCATGATTTTGACCCACCTTTATGACTTAAAAAATAGTCTCATTATTCTGTTTCAAGGTGAAATCACAATTAAGCATGATTATTGTGACTTCTTCAAACCCAGCAATTGGGAGACAAAATTTTCCCGAACATCTCCACTTTTCTCCCCAAACCCACCAAATACTCTGGTCCCATTGTGGACTCATCACAATTGCACAATTTTCTCCCATTCTTGCCTGCTATGGGTGCTCTCCTCATGACAAACATGTCAGAGTAAGCACACCCAAAAAAAAATTTAAATAAGGTAAAAGGGGCATTTTAATAAACTTTGCCTTGAATGGGGGAAGTTCAGAGGTACAAGCACATGAACTTCTGTGCCTCTGCCATCTCTGAAATTTTGTCTTCCTTGACTACCAACCCACGATAATCTCTTAGGGCATTAGGGCTTTTGACCTTGGTGCCTAGAATTTAACACCTAGAAGAAAAAATAAAAAGAAATACCTAATAATGCATAATTAAATGGGACCTCATACTACGAAAAAGTTACATGTCATACTATGAAAGCTCAGAGGTAAAAGAGTTGTGTTCTTCCTGGAGAAATACTTGATCATGGAGCAGCATTATAGAATTAAGCCTTATAAGACTAGTCCTATTTGGAAAAAGATGAGATAAGAGCTTTGTTTATTATTGTTTTTTCCAAGGAGAAGAAAACTTATAAACATAGACACAGAAGGGGGGAGCAGCATGACACCAGCACTGGAGAAACAGGGGATAGCGCATTAGGCGGAAATGTGAAATGCATAAATAAAAAGCAAAGGAAGATAAAGTGGGAAGATCAGCTGGGTCCACAGGGCCTCACTGGTCTGTCCTCTAGCTGTTATGCATCATAAATTTGTATAAAAATGGTTTTGTTGTCCTCTACTGGGACTCTTGTCGATATTGCTTTCCTCTTGGAACAAAACCCATTAATTTCTGCCTTTATCATCTTCAAACTACAGCACATCAAACTCCTTAATAAGTACTGTATTTAACCTTAGTTAATTCTACCATGG
This sequence comes from Talpa europaea, assembly GCF_964194135.1. NCBI lineage: Eukaryota > Metazoa > Chordata > Mammalia > Eulipotyphla > Talpidae > Talpa > Talpa europaea. The sequence goes on from NC_140077.1 coordinate 102,900,977, forward strand.
GTTACTCAGTCTTATCTAGTATCCAGGCTAGAGGGTGTTTGGTGTTCCCCTTCTGCTATCCTTTAAGAGCACCAGGCAGTGGGGTAAGTGGGGAAAGCAATTAATCTAGACTTAAGAGTGGCCATTGGTTACACTATGTACCAAATCACAAAAACTTGTACAACACAAGAAAGATAAGAAGAACATTATTATCCATTTTTTCACTATATATTTTTTCTTTTAAGATTACATACATTCAATTTGTTTTCAACATACCTACTTAGATAAATTTTATTTATTGGCATTCCCTCAAAATGTCTCATTGGGAACGTAAAGTTTTGATTAGGAAAAACGGATTATGTGATGGTGGAGGCCCTGATTTTCCAATCCTGGCAAAGACATTCATGAAGTAGCTTGGACTTTAAGAGATTTCATTGATAACAGAAATGTTGTTCACGCTCATTTTTCAAAACAGATATGTTTGTCAGCGGGAAATAGAATGGTTAGCCTCTGCTTACCATTCCCCCTGCCCAAAGATGTCCATGTCCTAATCCTCAAAACCTGTGAAAGCATCATTGCATAGCACATGGAAAGGGAGACTCAAGATTCCACATAGAGAGGCTGTTAAGGTTGCATGTAGAATAAAGAATGCTAATGACTGACTTTGAGATGGGAAGATTAGCCTGGATTATCTGTGTGGATCCAATGCTGTCAAGAAGGAATATCTTTCCATTTTTCAGTGTCTGTTCTCTTCTTTTATTTATTTTAACAATGTCTAGTAATCAGACATCTTCATGTATTAAAAGAATTAATATTGTTAAAATAGTGATCTTTCCCAAAGTAATAGGCAGATTTATTGCAATCCCTATGAAAGTTTCAATGGCATTCTTCAAAGAAATAAACAAAAACTACTGAAATTCATATGGGATCACAGAATAACCTAAATAATTATCAGGAAAAAAAAAAACAAAGTTATACTCTCCCAGTCTTCAGCCTTTACTATAAGGTGATAGTAAATCAAACAGTATGTTATTGGAATAAAAGTAGACATATAGAACATTGGAATGGATCCGAGAGTCCAGAAGTAAACCTACACTTACTGGGACAATTAATTTACAACAAAGGGGCCAAATGTATACAGTGGAGAGGAAAAAAAATCTCTTCAACAAGGGGAGACTGGGAAAACTGGACAGCCACGTGGAAAAGAATGAACTAGACTGCTATCCCACACCACATACAAAAACTAATTCAAAGATTAGTGGATTAAAACATGGATATAATACCTGAAACTATAAAATATATAGAAGGAAACATAGACAAAAGATTCTCTGACCACAACTGGCTTCAGTGATGTCTTTGCAAATTCAACGCCAAAGACAATGGAAACAAAAGCAAAAATAAAGAATGGACCAGCATCAAATTAAAAAATCATCTGCACAACAAAAGAAACTATCATTAAAATGAAAAGACACCCTACTGAATGGAGAAAATACTTGCACATAATACATCTGACAAGGGGTTAATATCCAAGGTCTATGTAAATCTCATGCAAGTCAACAATAACAAAAACAAAATCAAATAACCCAATGATGACAATCAAAAGTGGGCAAAAGAGCTAGACACCACTAAAGAAGGCGTACAGATGGCCAATAGGCACAAAATGAAAAAAAAAAATGCTCATCATCCCCTTTGTTAGGGAAATGCAAATTGAAACTACAATGAGATACCATCTCTATGCCTGTGAGAACGACACCTACCAGAAACAAGTGTTGGTCCCTAAAATGAATAGATGAAAGAATAAATACTGAAGAACAGATTTGAGAAACTGTTCAATGTTATTACTGAGTGTAACTATGGTAATTCTATCTAAAGATATTTCACATGAGTAAAAATTAAAAAGTTTTAAAAAAATAGTTCAACCACCCAAAGATAGGCTGCATATAAAAATAAAATTCCAGAGCTATAGTTCAGCTCTCAATATAACTTAGCTCAAAACACACGTATTTTCAATTTTGCATTTTCTTTTCCAGCATGCTCTCATACTCTACCTTACTTTTGTAAGATTTCTAACTTTTCCCAAAGTAATTGCCCATATAAAGGTGGATTCTGTTTTCTGTATCTTTGACTTTACTATTTTTTTTCCAATAGAAAAACTAATGCCAGCTGCCAACCCAGAAATTATTTAGGCTATTTATAATGGCCTCAAATTGGAAGCAACTCAAATGTTCAGTCACAGATGAGTGGAGGAACAAATTTTTGTGCATCCATGTAACAGAATACTACTCAGCGACTGAAAAGAAGAACCAATAATACACCCAACAGCACGGTGACTCGTAGATGATGCTATGCATGATTCCATTTACATGAAATTCTTGAAAAGGCAAAACTAATCATAATGACAGAGGTCAGATTAATGATGGTCTGCACTGAGCCAGGGCAGGGAATTGCCAGCATAGGAGCACGGAGGATTTTTTTGGTTGGTTAATGGAAATGTTTTATCTCATGATTGTGGTGGTGGTTAAGAGAGTACATTTATCACACATTCATCAAATGTCATCAAACTAAAATGGGTGCATTTATTTTAATAGTTTTTAATAAAATAATAAATTTTAATAAAATAAGAGCTCAAAGCAAAACAAAGTTATTAAAAGAAAGATGAGTGAATTCATTTCTGGCGTTCTAACATTTTAATTGTCCAGAGCAAATCATAACAGTTAACAATGTAGGATATAAACTATGAGTCAGACACAGTTCTCAACACTATATGCACCAGGTCATTGGTTCCCTAGCGAGCCATCCAGGTAAACACTACTATATCTGCTTTAACATATAAGAAGACTATTCTAACACTGCGAAAATTGAGCTATTATTAAATCTGCTTCACATATGAGAAAATTCACAGCTAGCAAGTGACAAAAGCAGGACTCAGTCTCAGGCCATCTGGCTCATCTGAATCACTCTGGTCATTCTGACTAGGGCATATTAATTATACAAAATAAAGATACTTATTAAACCAGATCCTTTGAGTGCTGAGAAGCCCTAGAAACCTGCATTTTAACAAGCATCCGTAGATCATTCTGGTGGTTGAGGATCACACTCGGAATCACAAAATATTTCAAGGGAGCAAAATTGTCTCATTGAAGAAGCTCTGGGATAGGTGCACGTGGGCGACACCGCCATGGGCTCGAGTTCTCAACACTTGCACTTCAGATTGTTTATGATTCACTTATTTTCTTGCTGGATATTAGTTTAAGCTGCCAAGTGAACAGGGGAGAACTTGAAATTCAACAGCTTTATTTCCTAATGGAATGATTAACCAAGTGCAGTGTGTTTCCCTTTAACTATGTATGTGGGGAAAGAGAGGGGAAGGAGGAGGTGAGGAGATTACTGAAGCAGATACTACAGTATTGGAAGTACATTCAATAATGTTACTTCTATAGAAGAAAATATTCAGAAAAAGGCTCCACTCAGATCATTTTCTCCCTATTGTTCAAATGCCATAAGGTGTACTTGTTCCTGCTTCCTTTCATGGCAAGGGGTATTAAAAAAATAACCACTGATCAAATGAATGCCTTTTACAGAAGGCTAAAAAATCTTCAGCACCTTCCACTTCTAGAAAAAGGCATATGAACAAGCCAGAGCTACTGTAGAAATAGGCATATGAACAAGCCAGAGCTACTGTAGATGAAACTCTCAAGCCTCTTGCTCAGCGGAATGACAGCCTATTGCTTCAGGGGACTCCTGCAAAGCTGAGTTGAAACAGTATCTAGAACTCAATTTTACTACAATCTCACTTTTAGAAGAAAACATTTAATCTGCTACTTTACATGCACATGTTTATGTGAACATATGTATAGGGAGATCTACAGGGCCTTTAGATTTTAAGAGAAACATTGCCAGGCAATATGGCTTTCTGACCTATAAGAGGAGAGCCATGTGTGTGAGAAAAATGCTCTTAACGTTTCAGTTAACAGTATAACAATGTAAAGTGTGCTTTAGTCAGCAAAATGCCCTCGCTCCATGTGCATATTATCACAGTGAAAACTTTATCTGCTCCTTATGTCATGCTTTTTATATCTGAAATCTCTAAAATATGATAGGAAATAACAACGTCTCACTAAGAAGTTCCCTGGAGAAAGGCCTGGTGATTTTCATGGTTTAACACAGGACACTCACCAACCATGATGTGTTGCTCCATGAGTGAGTATGTGCCAGAAACATCTAAGGAATGGACCCAATTTTGCTTTTGTTTTTTTACTTTACTGCAGAAGTTAAGATGCTGTCTCGGAGCTTCACTCCTAACTGTGTCTCAGTCATGTTTCTCCTAGAAAAGCAAAGCACGCAGGTCTCAAAGCTGGCAGTGCAGCCAAGGCATCCGAGGCGCCCTTAAATGATCATCTTGCCAGATGGGGCCAAAAGGCACATCCTGAGCCATGGTTTAAAAAAAGAAGCTCATTTAAGTTTCAAAGTAGAGAGAACTCTTGTTTTGACATAAAGAAAAGGCAAATTATGCAGAGGCAGACTTGTTGAAGTCTCATTTTATGAAAATGACAGTTATGGCTGCTGCTCTTATATTTATAAAATACTTTGTTTAAACAGTCGACAATATTACCTAAGGGAAATAATGTTTTACCAAATCACTTCTTACTTTTTTGGAGTTTGCTATTTCTGGTCTGATGATAAAAGTAATGGAAGAAATAAAAGGAGATTTCCTTTTGAACAGATGGCAGATATTTGGACAAGTCTTTCCCAGTGCAGAACATCTCACAATGCTGGATAAAATGTAAGACCTACTCTAAGGTTTAGCAGACTGGTTGTCAAAAACAGGTGATAGGTGTGACCAGGATATGAGAAAAGACTTCACAGGCGAACAAGCACTGAAGCTAATAATTGCGTTGTTATTTGCTTATAACTGGTGAGCAAGAGGCGGGGGTCTGAGCAACATATGCAGAGGAGAGAGAAATGAAACAAAATCAAATGAAAAAGGAAAAAAAAAAAAGCACCTTGTATGAAAATACACCCCCCCCCCAAGATTTCTAAGCATGTTTTCATTTCCCCTTTGAACTTAGATTGGAGCAGGGAATAAACAAGTCTATCCTGGGAATTCCTGATCCCACCAACCTTGCTCTTCCACATTTTTGGACTGGGAATCATACAAATTCAGTGGCTTTAAAATCTCAAACACAACATATATTTTAAAGCACTTATGTTTTGGGAATACTGTAGGGGATGGGCAGAAACAAACACTAGTCCCCACTGAGGGAATCTACTTTAAAGAAGGTTTTAAATAATTTCCACAGATTAAGGTTGGGAAACATGAGCCAGGAATAAAGAAATCAAATACATGAAGAAAAATTGTACTGTAAATGATAGAATGAAGAGCTTAGTAAATGAAAAGTCAGACCTATAAGGGTTACAAAAGTAAAATATATTCACAACAGCGTATCAAATAAATATGCTTAATATATTTTAAATAAAATATTCATACTTTAAAAGGGAACTAGATTATAAACCTTGACCTCTTTGAACCTGGAACCAGAGAGAACTTTCAGAAATGAAAAATGTCATCATTTAAAATAAAATCTCATGGCAGAGTTAAAGAGCAGTATAGATAAAACCAAAGATAAATTTAATGAATTAGAAAATAGCCCTAAAGAAATAACCAGAATTTAGCAAAAAGTTGGATTGAAAATATAAAGGTTAGGTTAATACGTATGTAGCATACTACCAAAAGAGAGAAACGATTTGGTGGAAAGATAAAATTAAAGGTGATAACAGATAACATTTTCAAGAATTTAAGTGATAGGGACCTCCCTGGTGGCGCAGGTGGTTGAGTGCCGCGCTGTGAAGCTGTTCGCAGTCTCTGAAGTGTGGGTTCGATCCCGGCCAGCCAGCAAGAATCCCACATGGCGCAGCAGACCTCTCCTGTCTCACCCGCTGCTCCCCTCAGCAGTGTATTTCAGTCAGTTGGCCTGTTCTGTTCCCCGCTCTGTCTCTGGTGAATCCTCTCACCCACCTGTGCATCTGGCCTGTACCCCGGCTCTTATATAAATAAAAATAAGTCTTTAAAAAAAAGTAACTATATATTAAAAAAAAAAAGAATTTAAGTGATAGTCATCCCCTCCACTTCCATCACTTTCAACATTTTAAAATTGGGTATAATGTGTATCTATAGTATTTCTTCTTGATCCACTCATCTGTCCTTGCAAACTTAGATTACTTTTAGTATCTTGTACAATCAGAAGTACGTGGTTTGGGCTATAAATGATATGGGAAGACCCAAGTACCTACTTGAGTACAAGTCTTTGAATTTAATGCCTTCTACTCCATCTATGAAGATTCACTATCTAGTTACTATTACAAGATCCAAATATTTAACAAGCATAAAATCACATTCTTGCATTAGCAGCAAATGTATAGAATCATCAGTAACTAAAGTACACTTATGTATATTATCTTCAAACAGCAAGTTTTCCCATCAATTTGATGAGAATGTTGTTTAACATGTTTTTTAAGATGTAGCAAATCAATTTCTGTGATGAGGAATTTTTTTTTGATTTGTATGAAATTTCTTTTATTCCTAGGTGGAAATAGATGTTAGCAATAATTTTCTTAGAAGTTATGGAAAAGGAAACATCCTACTTCCTCTGTTTATAACAGAAATTTCCAATGTCATACAGTAGAAGGACTTGTGGCTCAGAGGTCTTCTCTTTCTCAGAAGAAATTTTTTTAACTTCCAAATTAAATATATCAAAAGAAGAGCAAAGATGAAAAAGTGTACACAAAGGGTTTTCCCGTTTTGCTCTTGAAAAAGCAAAGATCAATTTCCTTTGGGTATTTGAGTTTATAGAATAGAAAATGCAATGGAAAAAAAATGAAAACATCTGGTTTGAGTAATCCACGTTGAGATTCAGAAATAGAGGATATTGCATAGAAGATACACTAAGGGATTATGTCAAAAATAACTTTGCAAATTGATTTAACCATATGTTTCTTCATTATATAAAATCGAGACTAAATATACAGTAACAAATTACATTGGTGAGCAAGACAGTTTAATATTTCTTCCATAGTTAGTGAAAGCAGATGCAACAGCCATGTATAAAATTGAAAATAGTCAAAGTGCTAAGAAAGCGAGGTATGAGACCTTATAAAGGGGTCCTTTTCTCTGCTGGTGGGAGGTTAAGTTGTGGTCAGGGAACCTCCCAGATAAAGCGATATCAAAGCTGAGATGTGATGTGTCCATGGTATTAGAAGGGAATGTTGGAGAAGGTAGAACGGAAGGCTTTTGAGGAAAGGAGTAGTGTGTGTGAGAGCACTGAGCACAGGAAAGACATGCTGGAAGCACTGAAAAAAGATGAGTGAAGTTGGTGTGGAGATTGCAGAGAAATGGTGGCTTTGGAGCCCATGGTTTGGAGGGCATTCAGAAGTCCTATTTTGTTATTTCCAAATCCACTTGGACCTCTGTCATACTCTACTATTTTATATATCTGTACCTCTTCCCAAAGGCATCTCTAGGGTGCAGATAAAGTTGACTCTGTTGTGAGGAAGCCTCAACCCCACCTCTTTGAAGACCAATCTGTGGAAATTTCTTCTTCGTATACTTTAGAGATTGACTTCTCTAAGGTCAAGAATGATATCCAGGTTCTTACTGTTATCCCTACAATAGGGATTTATCTGGGTTCTCATTATCCTTGCCTGCTCTAGCTGCCTCTCACCAGTGAGGTTTTCCCTTTCAATGCTCAAATCTTGAACAAAAGTTGAGCAAAACTTATTGTTTATTTTGCATATATATATATATATACACATACACACACACATAAAACAGATTCTATATTGAAATATTTTGCTATTCTGTCTGTAGTGCTTGGCCATGAGCTATCTGAGGATAAGGGTTATAAGCCTTATTCATTAGGAATAAATATATATTGAACGGATGCATTAAACAAAGCTATGTAATTACTCAAGAAATAGAACTTTGGTATTGAATTAATTGTATTTAGGTTGTTACTGAAGTGAGTAGCCCAAGTATCAGGCTGTCTAGCAATAGTCATGAAAAGGTGACTGTAGGCAGCATGAGTCAGACTAGGAACAGCAGCCAGTGCAATTATAGACCCTGGCTATCTAAGTTGTCTGTTTTTTTTTTTTTTTTTTTCACTCTCCCATCTCAGACTATTAACTTGGCTAGTCTATATTGAAGAGTTCAATCCATTCTTCAGATTACTGTCATTTTTTGTTAATCTGCCTCAACACAGAAAATATGTGTACTGTGCAATGCATTTTCATGGATCCACCTCTCTTAAGGACTGGGATAAGACAAGAGAGGGCAGAAGCTAAGTAGAACTAAGGGTGCTCACTCTGGTATCCCTTCCCTCCTACTCTACAAAACACTGAAATGCAAATGAAAGTGACGTTATTGTAGGGATAATCTTGAATTTATTCCAGCTTATTATCCAGAAAATCTTGCACATACTTGAGTCTTTTGCTAAAATGAATATATGTCACAATTGATCTTGACAAATCACTATTTAAAACTTTTATCTCATTTAGTTACTTTGAATGGGGCCTATGAATATTAGGGCCAATCTTGACATAAAAGTTTTATCATGTTAGATTATTCCATTTCTATCTTTAAAATTATGATCAACACATTAATAGCAAGCTATTATAGACTCTTGGGGCTGCCAAGTATTGTTGCACACTGCTCAGCTCCAGGAGTAACAGGCACATGCATTACTTAATTGTTGTGAAGCTTAATTCATAATTCTACATAGAATTTCTGTGGGTATTATGTGATATGTTGATACCAAATTTCTCATCATTGATTTACCAGTATTGTGTTCCAGACAGTACTAAGTATATTCATTAGATTCGTTTTCCAAGATTTTTTTTTTAATTTATTTATTTATACAAGAACTGGGGTACAGGCTAGATGCACAGGAGGGTGAGAGGATTCACCAGAGACAGAGTGGGGAACAGAACAGGAAGACTGATGAAATACATTGCTGAGGGGAGCAGCAGGTGAGACAGGAGAAGTCTGCCTCGCCATGTGGGATTCTTGCCAGCCGGCTGGCCGGGATCGAACCCGCGCTGCAGAAGCTGCAGAAAGCTTCATAGCGCGGTGTTCAACAACCTGCGCCACAAGGGAGGCCCAGTTTTCTATGATTTCTTGATGAGAATACCATTTGAGAAGAAATAAAGTTATTGACTATGGTCAAGACCTATATATCTGTGAACATATTAAACTATTTGACCTATGTTTTCCCTGAGCAATATGCACAAACCTTGGAAATTAGGTTTCCTAAAGCTCTCTGGTCCTCATCACTGTCACACAAATATAGAATAAATAATTTTTAGGGCCTCCCTGGTGGCGCAGGCATTTGAGCGCAGCACTGTGAAGCTGTCTGCAGCCTCTGCCTTGCCAGTTCGACCCTCACCAGCCTCGGAGCAACCCATATGGTGAGCAGACCTCTCCTGTCTTGTCCGCTGCTCCCCTCGCAGTGTATTTCGTCAGTCTGCCTGTTCTGTTCCCCGCTCTGTCTCTGGTGAATCCTCTAACCTTCCCGGGCATCTGGCTTGTACCCTGGCTCTTGCATAAATAAAATAAATCTTTAAAAAATAATCATTTTTAATTCTCGCTTAAAAATGTGTTTGGTCAAGAGAGACTAAAAGTGCTGTTATTGAGTCCTGAATTGTGAGCCTGTTTGTGTTGGCAGAATATTTTTTATGCCAGAATCCGTAAGGTTTTCTCTGCTCAGTTGCTCTGCAACAGGTTGATTTGTTCAATTTATTTTGTCAACAAAAGTGGATGAGGAAAATCATGTTCAAAATACGTTCTTTTGAAAGACATTTTTTTTTTAACTTTACACTCCACCATGCTATAAACTCCTTGAAAGCAGGGGTAGCATTATTCATTTTGAATCTCTGAATCTGGTAGATGAAGTAGTCTGAAGTGCTAAGTATTTGTGAAAACAAGCATGAATATTATCAAGAATGATTGCTAATAGAAATCTCTTAATATTGAATGAATTAATGTATCAGTTCATGTATGTAAGATGTTTAAGTAGTGATTTGTGTAAATAGCCTAAATATATTCTAATGACTATACTATCATAGTCATACCATCTGTATGATTAAAGAATCAACAATTAACAATTTATGTCAATTATTATTGCTAACATAATGATCTCTTTATGAGTAACCATAGAAGATTTTCAGAGTAAGAACTTAGTTGTTTCAAGTGAGTTTTAAATGGGACTCTCTATGAAGATACAAATTATGGGTCTGAAGCCGATATTTTCAAATGTGATTTTACAGAAGCAGCAATTTTAAGATATCACAGTGTGAGGCTAAAGTGGATGAGATAGCGTTGCTTTTTCCAAAGCAGTTGGAAAACTATTTCATGCACTGCACACTCCAATAAAGTTGCCAAAGTTCCCCAGCCAGGGGGCACAGCATAATTCTCACCAACCAGCTTATTACAAATAGCGAAACTTACCCCACTAGACATTTAGTATTGAATGAATAATGACAAAATGAAACTGTTGAAGATCTGACTTGAAAAGGGAACAGATATAAAATGTGGTCCAACAGATGGAGTATTTAAAACAGAAACAGCTGTGGATAGTCAACTTGTTTTCTTTAACCAGTCTCCTTTCCCAGTCATTAAAACACTTTTTCAAGGCCATGTACTAAGTTTGAAATAGCTATTTTGTCAACATACATCTGCATGATCTCAAAAGCTACATGGTGTGACTTTTCCATGCAATTAGTAGAGTTTCATTTGGAAGAGTACATAAGAATGTGGAAAAAAAGAGGAAAATGCCTTTTAATAAGAGGCAAAAGGATGTACTCTAGAAGAATAATGATAACTTTCCACATTAGTGCATAATAAATGTCCATTTTGTTATTGCTTTAAAACAGTAATGAGAAGATTAGCTGCAATATTACAAAATAGTCTGCAGTCATGGAAGTGATAAAACAAAGTTTGCATTAGATTTAAAATCAACATACTCTTCCCCTCCTAAATTAAAAACTCATTTAGAATGAATGTGGTGATAACTATTAAATGGGTATTTAGTGATTAACGCTTATCAAATATTTCATTATTTTGGGATTGTAGTGGAGGATGACAGAGTACTGATGGGTCAGTAATAATTTATTATTCCATCAATTATTAGTGCTATATCTGAATTAAAGTAAGTAATGTTAATATCTGCATTAAAAAGTTGTTTATGTGTTTACTGTTGGTATCATTAAGTTACAAGAAAGGGGACCTCCCTGGTGGTGCAAGGGATTAAGTTGCAGCACTGTGAAGCTATTCGAAGCTACTGCAGCACAGCACAAGTTTGAACCCTGACCGGCCAGGCAGCAACCCCCATGGTGCTGCAGACCTCTCCTGTCTCGCCCACTGCTCCCCTCAGTAGTGTATTTCAGTTAATCTGTCTGTTCTGTTGCCTGCTCTGTCTCTGATGAATCTTCTCACCCCCAGCCCTCTGGCCTGTACCCCAGTTCTTGTATGCATAAATAAATAAACCTTAAAAAAAGTTACAAGAAAGATTATTATGTATTAAAAAATAAAATTTACATACAAGATGTATTTACTACAGATAAATTAAGATGAAATGTAATTGGTCATAGTTATTTATCACCTATCTACATTCTTGGATTCAGGGTGGTAAACTGATTTCATCTTTGTAACCTCTAAGAGATTGGAAGTGGTTACCTGAGGCATTATGTTGAGAAGGATTCTGAGGACCAGTTGAGAAAGTATATATAGATAGGTGAGATATTTGGGCTGGGGGTGATGAGTGATGGCCTGTATAACTAGTATCTATTATCCCTAGAGTTAATATAGGAATTAATATAGCTTAGAAATTAACTGCAAAGATAAAACAATTATATTATGTATATAGACCTCTATATATTTAACATTTTACCCTAAAATATCTTTTAAAATTTTCATTAAGTTGTAGTAAAGATTATACTTTGTTTTTCTCTCTAAATTACAGTACTTTCTGTGGCATATCATGCCCCTCATAATGTTTCAATATTTGGGCTTTGGTTGTAAAAATAAAGTGAGAATTCTAGTAAACTGAAAGCAGAAATCCCACCCTTGACAGAGTATTTAAAATACCACTTGACATACAACCAAGAGCTCAAAATTTCTATAAACTGCTTGGATAGTGGGTACTAAATTGTTTTTAAATTGGAATTTACAGGAACAAAACATATAAACAATGGGAATGAAGGCTGACTCTAACCTAAATAAATAAAAATTGTTGAAAAGGAGATCATAATTACTGTTTAAAAATGTAAATTATAGAAAACACATTCCTGGGCCATTGACAGGGTGAATGACCCAACTCCTGCTCCCTCGTCTCAACACAAGACTTCTGGAACTAGTGTTTTATAAGTATAAAAGATACTCAAAGTTTTTGGTTGACACTGAGAACTCTACAACAAAGATCACTGAAGATTTGGTGACAATAATAGAAAACTAGTTTGCCACCATTCAAATGTATCTGCTTAAAGGAAAAATACAAAGATTAGGGTTTGGGCTTGGGTCACAGGCTAGCTCATGAGGAAGCTACTAGATGCCTCAGACATGAGCAATATCAAAAAGAAAAGACTTTGAAAAGTCTTTTTAAAAGATTTTTAAAAGACAGTCTTACTTTGAAAAGACTTTTTAAACATTTTATTTTTCTAAAGTTTCTATTTAAAAGGAGCTGACCTTAGTTGAAAATTGGTTTTCAAAGGAAGAATGAGTCATGCCAGAAATATTGTCAATTTTGCTTTTACGAGACTTGGCAAAGGACTTTCTATTTTCTCCATATTTTATGTAACCTCAAAATAGATTTAGGAATTCCCCCTCCTAGAGTGAACATCTTAATATCAACTTGTATGTAAATGAGTTTTCATTTTCCAAAGAACTTTCACCCACATTACGCCTGCTTTGCTAGTCCTGACAACCTCAGCAGTACAGAGTAGAGGTGTGAACACCCCTGTTGTTTTGCAAATGGGAAAATTAAAACTTGGCTGATTAAAGGGTTTTCCAAGGACACATGGTTTCTATGAGCAGAGCTGGGAGCTGAAACCTAAAACGTCTGATTCACTACTTCATAGTTCTGACCACGATGTTGAGTACTGTGGGAAAGCCCAAGGAGGAACAACCTATGTCTTCCTGAGGAATGAATGTCCTTCCACTACTGACAGAGCAATAATGGTTTAGGAACATATGCTTTTAATAAAAGCCACAGAAAATGTCCCCATTCACAGCAAAAAAAATTCTTATATTGTGCTATATTATCTCTTTCTCCTTTCATACATCTCGCTCCTTACTTTACAAATTATATTCTGATGACTTCCATATTTCTAGTCCTACTTCAGATTTCCCTTCTTCTATAGCATTAGATCAAAATGTATATTACATACTGGCTACCTACTGGAATACCTTCCAAAAAAGCCAGACACAAAATGCCCCAGATAAAATAAGCCATCTTGTTTCCAAAACTTATCCTTTGTGTTTTCTATGTTGAGATTGACACCATTCTCTTCCATACCAAACATGAGTTAGGCTGCATATTTATTCTTTCTTGTCTAATCCTTCGTATTCGATTTTGCAAATCCTTCTTAAATACTATTCTTTCTATGTTCCTACTACCTTTATTCAGGTCAACCTCTTGTGAATTTTTTCATCTAGACTAAGGTTCTCACTTTCCAACTGGCCTGCTTCCTGTAATCTGACCCCTCTCCAATCTATGACACAGTCAGTCATGAAAAGCAACCCAAAATATTTATGATAAAGTTCTCACCCTATAATATGGCTTATAGAGTCTACCTAATCTGGTTCATGTTTACAGATCAACTTTCTGCCTTATTTCTTTCTGCTCCAACATCTAAGTTTCAGCTATTTTAAAAGCAATTTGGATGTCAGGCTATAGAAGCTCAATGCTGGGTCTATCCCTTTGTTTTTGCCATTGGTAGATGGTATCACTCTTCTGGTATAAAGTCCAGTTCTTAATGTGATCTCTCTCTCTCTCTCTCCCACACACACACTCCCCTCCCCGTCCCGCACTGGGAGATTACAAATATTTTCTCTGACGACTGGGCCATAATTTTCTTTGCCAACTGAAATGTAAGCAGAAGTAACCAGTGTCACTTTTGGATGATTGCCAAAAGTGTGCTTCAACATGATATCTGTCTTCTGCCAAGAGCCAGGCCATGTCCAAGGTGGAGGATGACTCATCAACCTGTGTTCTGGAGGAAAGAAGACATGGTACATAACTCTAGTCAATCTATGATAACACATACAGTAAAGACAAAATGAGCATTTGTAGGTATGAACCACTGAGTCTTGGAGATTTATTTTTATTATCTTAACTTACTTTCATGGACACATCTGCCTGGAATTATTATTCCTCTCTGCTCAGCTAACTCTCATCCATTGTATCCACTGAAACTTCTTTCTCTTTATAACTTATTTCTAATTCCTTGTCTGTGTGTAATTCTTATGTTTCCATAGCACTCTGTACTTCCCATCATAATAGCACTCATTGCATTGCATTGCAATTATTTGTGTATTGTCTGTGTCCCCAACAAGATGGTCAATTCTACAGGGACAAGGCTCATTTCTTTTTTTTTTTTTTTGTCATCATTTTTTTTCTATCTCTTCATATCCAGCCTATAAACACTATGCAACAGCTATGTTGTATGAATGAATAAAAAATGAAGAAAAATCAATCAAATCTGTTCTTCTATCACCAAATATGGCAGAATGTTTTCAAACTCGGAGTTGCATAAGTAACAACCATACTAGGAAATTCTTTTTGCATTGATGACTGATGGAGTAATAAAAGGAAGACTTGTTTTCACTACCTTTAACATGCAGCAATCTCCTTCTTTTATCATATATTTGCACACTACAGAATTATTTGAAAAATTTGAGTTATAAATTGTAGCCAAAACTACATTTTTGTCATATGAGTCCCTTGAATGTGTTCAGTTTCATTGTAGTAGTCATGCTCCATAATGACACCACTACCATGAAGGACAATTTGTCACTGAATCACAAATTGAAATAGTAAGGCAATCATCCAATTTCAGGCAGATCTATGAAAGTTTTAGAAGGAGATTTGGTGAATCGGTATCTTCCTTAAATTGACTGATGTACTGTTCTCTTCTTTATTATGTGTTTTGATATAAGACATCAGCTAGTAAAATTTTAATCTAGAATTATGAAAATTCTAGTTTTAGATTAAATCACAGTATAGTTTTGGCTTCATTTTTGTGTTATATGTCGCTGACTCCCTAGAATCTACTCATAAATACAATAGGTTTTCAAAAATATTTCCTTTCATTCTACACCCTCCTCTTGGTCCTACTTATACTTTTCCACATCACCTCAGTTTCTGAACCCCATTGGACTATTACTGATATTTTAAATAAAGCCTATCAGTGTAGCTGTTGGATAGAGCTGTTGGTTCTGAAGTGAAAATTTAGAGATACAGAAGAGATAGGAAGCTTTGCCACAATTAGCATTTCTAGTAAGGGGGCAAGAAAGATGTAGCCAGAGGTGTTGTCTTTTCTGAAAAATAGTAAAATAGTTTCCTGGAATCTAGAATAAAGAGAGTCTTTGCAATAGTTGGGACTATATCTAGAGGAAGCAAGGAGATTTGGCACAGGAGATGTGATATAGGGTATTTTGGGCATTAGATTAATTTTAATGTATTATGTATATGTATACATAAACATGCATACATGTATTAGCTTTAATATATAGATAATGTGCAATCACACACATTTTAAAATGTATTTGAAGCTAAAGAAACTTGTTCAAGGATCTTATACAGGCTCTGGATGTAATAAGTTAATAAAACTAGCCATATTTTGTTTTTTGTTTTTTTTTAAAAAAAGATTTTTTTATTTACTTATACAAGCACTGGGTACAGTCAGAAGCGTGGGAGGGTGAGAGAATTTACCAGAGCCAGAGTGGGGAGCAGAACAGGCAGAAGGACCGAACTACACTGCTGAGGGGAGCAGCGGGCAGCAGGAGAGGTCTGGGCGCCATGCAGGACCCTCCTCTGGTGGCCGGGGAGCAGCCGGGGATGAACTGGTGTTGCAGAGGCTGTAGGCAGCTTCGCAACCCAGAGCTCAACAGCTGTGCCACTGGGGAGGCCCAAAACTAGCCATATTTTGTAGCTTACAAATAATCTAATTTTTATCATAGAAAATTGTTTTTGTGCATGACGATTATCATTTAATGACTTAGGACACTACACATATAGGGATACATCAAGCTAATGAAGAAACAAATTAGACACCTTCTAATAAATGAATGCTCTTACATGTAACTTATTTTCCTCCTTTTACCATGTAGCTAGTAGTATCTGCCAGTAATAGGGTGAGAACTCTCCTAAATTTGACAAGAATACATGTATATAGTTTCCAACCTACAGTGTGTAGTTTAATTGCAGCCAAAATATATATTTCACCCAAAAAATAGATCTTCCATGACCCAGTATCTCCCTCATATCTCTCTCCTAGGAAAAGGGGAAAAAAACCCACAACATGACAGGTGTTAGAGTGCTGGAGTTTGGAGCCCCAGATACTTTCTCTGGAGATGTTCTGCTCACATAGCTGTTTGTTTAGTAAGACTCTAGTCCAGAGGCTCATATTTTTCTAAAGGTTAGTTTTTCAGTTTCAGATCAGGTAAAGAAGCCAGCCCTGAGATCTATGAAATTGAAGGGGTTTGGGGTGTGGCTGGGGGTTAGAACCACTTCTCAGTGACATTGGGATGGTTAAACTGGTCCCCAACAAACATGAGGTGGGAAGAGAACTAGGAAAGTTCCAGTGCTGGCCACGCTGATGACCTCGAAGGCCCCTGCTCTGCGGACCTGTTGTGGCCGCACACCTGCTTGGCCGTGGGTGCTGCGTGCCCAGGCAGGAAGGGTCCCTGCCTCTGCCTCCAGGTGACATCAGCACACGCTCCGCCAGGCAAGACAAGATCTGCTGCCACTGCCTGCCAGGAATGCCACTGCAAGGAGGAAGGCAGTAAGGACCATGGTGACATAGTTGCCAGAGTATGGTGACATACTCTGACATGAATAACATTTTAACAGCATCATTAAATGCCTGAGATGTTCAGGTCATGATGTTAAAGATAGAAAGACATTATTTAAATACGGTCTTGTGGCCTCCTCCAGCAGCAATAAAGTCAGGATATTTTCGGTTACTCCTATCCAGATTACCCTTTTCCCAACCACAACATGACTCTTCAGAGCAGAGGGAAAATATAGGAAATAAAATGACCCGAAACAGTGGCTTCAAATTAGACTATTTTATGACTCTTTTGGAAGCCACGGGGGAGCGTGATAAAGTACTTCAGGACTGGCTCAGAGGCATCCTTCAAAAGATTTCAGGGGTTACACTCTGTCCTATGGCGTAGTATCTTCAAAATCCAACTCTGCCCTCTCCAGACATTTATTCCCTCCTGCAGTGTGTAGGAAGAGGCAAGGTTTATCACATAAATCTTTCCAGGATTTGGTTTTCATGTTTATGGGCTGTCTTCAACAGAATTGCCCCTCCCTCAATTGCATTTAAGCATTTTCATGACTGAAATAAAGCTCAGACTTTGCTCTAGTGATCCTATCTAACTTGGAAAAATCAATTTCCTATGGGAAAGAAGAGGAATTACAGTTACAGAAAATACCCAAGGGCCTAGAGAAGATCATGAAGTCAATTAAACGAAGAAAGAAAGAAAAGTCAGTGTCCTTTGATGACTCAATATTGAGTACACTTGTCAGATACCTGCTTTGGATTAAAAAAAAAAAAAGATGACTTTTTTGTATTTTTATACCACTCAGGTTAGAGTACTGTAAATGCTTACATCTGTGTGATTCACTCACCTGTATGACTCACAGGTCCCTAAAAATGGGAACTAACGTTTGAGCCTTTTCTTAGCCTTCATCAATTATGTTAGAACACTGAATATATCTTGGAATTTCCAGAGTCCTTAGCACTTTGCTCCATCTTTACCAATACTCCCAATCCTTGGTTTAGATAACTGGCAATGATGATCATCAATTATCATTTATAAAATATATTTTCTATAAAATATATTTTCACAGGATGCCTATGTGTTCTGGATTATTAAGGATAATGTGAGTGTGTGTGTGTGTGTGTGTGTGTGTTCTTTGCTAAAAAGGTTCTTTGCTAAAGTAAATTTGGGGAACAATTTACTAAACATACTTAATGCATTTGTTTGGCACAGTATATGCAAGCCATTAATAAACTAATAACATTTCTAAATCACTTAACTGCCTCTGTAACCCAGTTCCACTCACCACTGTGGACACCATGTAAAATGCTGTCTCAGAGACTGGCTAACAGCTTGCTCAGTTTTATGTATAGTCATTCTGACACCCCAGAACTCCCCTTATCCCATTAACTGTTAATTGTCTGTTATTCTGTCCCAGGAAGCAATTGCAGAACAAGGCTGAAGTTATCTCTCCCCTGATAGTGTCACCTTCAATTCCCCAATGCAGGATTAGACTGTCCTGCTTTTCCAGTCGCAAGCTAGTCTCTAATTTCCAGAACATCTTGGATAAGTTTCTCACTCTTTTCTTTCTCTATTTCCACCTAATTATTTCTTAAATTCTCATGTTTTTCTTAAAGGCCTTCAAAAATAGCAACAAGACATTTGACTCTTTCAAATTTACCCTGAAAATTAGTTTCAAGCGTTTGTGTGTGGTCCAGCATTCTACCGATTATTAGTTACCACTGAAGAGAAAAGTTGTATTTTTCTAAATCATGTGATGTTACCTCTCTCATGGCTTTTGTTAGACTCTCTCCATGACACGGAATTTTTACAGAAGAGCAGTGAGAGTGGAAAAAGAAAACTCACTAATAGGAATGAAAGTTAATTCAGGATGAATTTCCTAATTACCTTCTCACCTAAAAGGGAAATAATATTGAAAGTTGGCCTTTCATCAGGTTAATTGGCAAAATGACTGAATTAAGCACAGCAAGGCTATTGTTAACATTACAATTTGTTTGGAATTAGGCTGTGGGAAAGAGGAGTTTCTACAGGAAGTTAAGCCAAGTTAAACAGAGAAAGGAAAAAATACTGTTATTCCCTTTACTCCAAGTCTGGGTTAAAGGGTTGATTATGTGGGAATATGCCAAAGGGTCAGATATTCAAAACCATGGAATCTGGCTTCTTGACAAATACCTAAATATAACTTAAGGTTTCAAGTACTTTTTTTTTCCTATTTTATTCCATTAATTTGGAAATTTTGATATAGATTTTTATCAAACCCAAAAAAGTGGTTTGGGTTTTTATAATAGCAAACTAAACAAGAAGCTAATATATTTCTGCATAGAGGTTTTTATGGTTTTACAGACATCATATTTTTCAGACACGATATAATATGTTCACTGTTCATAACACTTTTATCCCAATGCATTTTAATGCATGCACAATATCATCATTTCATTGAATCATTACAGAAGAATCTTAATGAGCTAGATCATGTCACATAAAATTATGTAGCATTTTTTACTTGAAATATGAAACTACATTAACTTGCCATTCTTGTGTATTAGGAGATTGACTTAAAATGGCATCACTTAATCATGTAAAGTATTGAAACCAAACTGTGGGAAAAATTTCTTCATCCTAGGTCAAGTGTTAGTTTGATGATATGTATCTATATTGTTATCAGTGAAAGTTTGCACTGCAAAATAGTTTTTCTGTGGTCAGTTCTGTGCTGGCTTGCCTTGTTTTTAGCAGGACTGTGGTCCAATATATACCATCTTTGTTTTGCAACACCAATCTAAACATTGTAGCTTTGTTGGTATAGTAGAACCCTCATATGTGCTGATTATTTTATTTTAAAAAAATTGGTTCTTTCCAAGAATCATAGTGCCATTATTTTTAGTTAAGCTTTATGTTCTCTTGGTTGTAATTTTTAGGCTCGAAAGAAATCTCCTAAACTCTCTTAAAACACAAAACATTTTTTCTCTTCCTAACCCAACTCCTCATGGCTGCCTTGATTTTAAATGTATTGAATTAATTGTTCCGTTGACCAAGAGTTAATAATTTTTCCCTAGAGTCCATTCACCTTACTTTAGAAAGTTCAGAATGTTTCTGAACATATCCAATGTTTTCTTTCCCTTCTAAGCAAGGATTGCTGCTATTTGTCCTCTGACAGTAAGCAAACAGAAACACCAGTGAATGTCTTTTTAAGATCAGATTCAAAGTCAACAATTTAATGAGACTGAACAGACCATACATATTTTCTAACTAAAAATTCCTTCTTCAATATTTTTTATTTAGTCTCCATACATCATAGCTCTCAAAAGGTATGAAGGGATCTGCTCTTTTATAACATGTTTTAACTTCACTGAAATGATGCCATCAGGATTGGCATATTGCATCTGCTATAAAGACGTTTATTAAATGACATTAGTAATAGCTAGGAGAAATAGAAGAAAATTAAAAGTTTAGTTAGCTGGACAGAATTCATAAGTAGTGAATTCTATAGTTAAATGACTAGACTCGATTTTCCTGTTATCAAATAGACTCAGTTTTTTATGTTATCAGAGAATTTGAAACTATTTCTATTTTTACAATAGACATTTGCCTCTTCTAGAGGTTACAAACTCACAAAAGAATTTGATAATTTTTTCCATGTTGATTTTGTATAATTCATTTACATATACTTCATATATGTTGCAGATAAAAGACAATTGACTTCTAATAATGTCAATTTTAAAATAGAAAATAATCTTAGTCATTATAGGGATGTAAACCCCAAAAGACAAAATGTATTTTGGATGACAGCAAAAGAAAATAAAATGAGTTACATAGTTTGAATTTTTACTTCCTTCTTGTGAAAAATATATTTCATTTAGAAGTAAATGTAAAAACTTCTCTTTGCCACCTGAGTTAGCATCATTTCCTCATTAAATCCTTACCATGAGAAAGTTAATAAACACTTAGCATTAATCAAAAACCTTTAGAGTAACACAAAGTAGGTGTTATCAGGGGGCAAGTGATAATGCTGAAGTGGAAATTCCTAAACAGAAAATGTTAGAACCAGCATTTCTCTTTGTCATTAGCTGTTGAATTGAACGCAATTCTTTACCAAATTGGGGATTAACTTTCTATGACCACTTTTTTTTTTTAATTCTATGTCACTGCTTTAATTCTTTTTTTTTAAGATTTATTTTTATTTATTTATACAAGCACTGGGCACAGTCAGACGCGCGGGAGGGTGAGAGAATTCACCAGTCAGAGCGGGGAGCAGAGCAGGCAGAGGGACCGAGGTACACCGCTGAGGGGAGCAGCGGGTGGCAGGAGAGGTCTGCGCGCCATGTGGGACCCTCCTCCGGTGGCCGGGGAGCAGCCAGGTATCGAACCGGCACTGCAGAGGCTGCGGGCAGCTTCGCAACCCAGTGCTCAACCGCTGCACCACCAGGGAGGCCCTCTATGACCACTTTTAAAACATGGACTAGGTATACAATCGAACCCATCATGTCAGTTCTGTTCTACAAAGCCCACAAAAGGCAGGTGTTCTCCCACTTACTAAGTGTCCTCCCACTTAGTCTCCATTCCTAAGAATAACTTGATGCATCCTAAAATAATACCACTACTCTCGCCACAGTGGCCATCTGGATTTCTTAACTTTAATATGCCAGGGTGCTTCAGGAGCCAAGGCACTAAAACCTTCCAGTTGCCCAAGTCAGAAACATGGGGGCTGTCTCCTTAACAGGATTGGGCTGGTTTCTCCAAGGTTTAAGTGACTAGTGCTCTGTGCTTCCAAGCTGAGGGGGAGACATATGATGTTTCAACACAACAAATGCCAGAAATTTTGCTTGCAAGAGAATGAAAATTTCATCTGTAAATCCCATATGGACCATTGGCAAGAGATTATCTTTTACAGTGGAAGATCTATTTCTAGATGCTTGGGAAGACTAAAGAAAAACAATATAAAAATGAAGGAAATCTGTGACTCCAAGAAAATTCACTTTCTGCAACTAGCTAGTGCAAGTTGGAGAGGAAAGGGGTAGTGATAATCCCCTGTAAGGCCAGAGCAGCCCTGTCCATGATGACACCTGCTAGTGATCTGGGTCTGTGGAACATCTGAAATGTGGTTTATGTGATTGAGGGACTGACCTTTTCATTAAATTGATTGAGTTTGAAATATCCATAGAGGTAAAGGGCTAGTATATTGGATTACATAGCTTTGGAAACTGAGAAATTTCCTTTGACATGATAGGGGGTGAAAACTTGGTAACTGCTAGAGGAAGGCCAGGAAACAAATGATAAGGGGAGAAATGACACATGGACAGAGAAGTGCAAAGGCCAAGGCATCTGATGAAAGCCAGAGGGATGAAGAAAGATGGTCACCACACTGAACCCTTCCACACAATTAGTTAGCAAATTATAGAAGTCGAGAGAGAAAATTATTGTCTATTTTGTTATTCTTATAATACTTAAGATTTATTTTATTTATATATACATACAAGAGCTGGGGTACAAGCCAGAGGTATGGAGGGTGAGAGGTTTCACCAGAGACTGAGTGGGGAGCAGAACAGGCAGATCCACTGAAATACACTGCTGAGGGGAGCAGCGGGTGAGACAGGAGAGATCTGCTGTATCCTGGAGGTCAGCTCCCTGCCTGGGGATCAAACCCTGTTTCAGTGACTGGCAATAGCTTGATAGCACTGAGACTTTAACTCCTGTACCATCAGGGAGGCTCAGTACTTAAATATTATTATTGTCATTAGCAATGGTTGAACAATATCCATCCCACCTTGTCAATATATCAAAAAATACATGGTATCAAAAATATTATAGTTGTGTCTAATAGAAAAACTATCAGCTATATGTAAAACTAGAAAAAAATTTACATGACAAAATGGATTTCTAGCACATATATTTCAAAGAGGACACTGATTCCGCTTTCATCAAGCAGCTCTTAGTAAATTATTCAAAAACACAGCTCCATTGACAATGTGCTGACACTGATTTGCTTTTGCCACAAATAGAAACACTGATTAAGGAAAACAATCTGACAAGTTGAGTGAACAAGCACATTGCTTGATAGAAAATCAGAAAAGACGCTTCAATGGGTCTCCCCTATTTTCTGTATATTGCGATTCCTATTTCTGGAACTTAGGAGACTCCAACAGAGTTGAGAAATCACATTTGATTACCAACTCTTATTTGTGGCTTTCAAGGTTAGACTGCAAAGGGGAAAATGTTGGGTGCTACGTGGTGGGAAGTGATCACTGAAGTGGGGGATTCCTTTGTATAAATATATCACGGAATGTAAGGAGACTCGCTATCAGGAATTAAATACTCTGTTTACTTTTCTCCTCTGTAAGCCTTTGCCAAGTTCATAATTACATGCTCAATATAAATTTCATACAATAATTTAGTGTATCTGGCAATGCTTCCAAACTTGACCTATTTATGGAAATGTGCAGGACTCTGTGGTTCATGTTCTAAGAGTACAAAATTGGAGACATCAGCCCCACGTAGGCTTGTCAGGAGGCCATGGACACTGACTTGAAGTGCAGGGGGTCAGGGTGGTCAGCTAGTTAAAAGATCTGGGAAGAACAAGGTTTTCTGAGTCCAGTTCCCTTCAAGGCATAATAATTCTGTTTCTCCCTTCCAAAAGGATTTTATAGTAAGTTGTACTTTATAGTATGTATTTAAGTATTTTATAGTATGTTCTTATTGATGATAGAAGGTTTTTTAAGTATTGCAACTAATGATTGTAAGGGGAAAGTGATAAGTAGAAAATAACCACTTTGCCATTTCTAATGAAATGTATGACACAGGCAATAACAAGAAACTGCCACGCTAAGGCCCAAGGAGAAAATCCATCTTGAGAAAGCAGGTCTAACCTGAGTGGACACTGATGGCCCCACCGTTGGTTATGGGTACCGCAAGCATTTCTTCCTCTCTTCTGAATTCTCTCTATCACATGTCCTTCTCCCTGCCCCGCTGTCTCTTTCCCCACTTCTTCTTTCCCTCCTCTAGCAAACTGCTATTGACCCTGTTGGAACTGACATTGAGGACGTAAAAACCTAACATCCATTCTTTGTTTTGTCTTGAACAGACATTATTAAGTAGAAGGAAGCATCAGGGCCAGACCCAACAAAATGTCAGTACCACTCTCATGATGTTCAAGCTGCAGGATTTCATGCCTATTACTTAAACATTTTGAGCTTGGGTTTTTCACTTCTCAGCTATTAGGTGGATGGATGAGATAGAGTTATAAAGGATCTAATATAAGAGCCCATAACAAGAACTTGAGAGAGTAAGTTCATGACCTTTCCAGCCACTCTGCCCCGCACAACCTTGAGTGAGAACAGGGGGGCTTCAACATGTGTTCCCTTCTCCAGTCTGGTCCCTTCTGCTCTGCTTCGACCTGGGATCTGGACATCTCTGCCATCCCTCTGCTTTGGCCATTCTTTGTAATCACCTAGAGCCCCTTAAATCATCTCTCTGTTCACTCTAAGCATAAACACTAATTGATGACAGCCAAAGAGCAATTGAAAAGATCAACTATTCTAATTTAGCCTAATTAGCCAGACAAATATTGAATGATAGGATGTAAATTCATAATTTCTGAGTTTCATTTTCTTATTTGCATGAAACACTAAAATGATAGCTCTAATTATGCTATATAGTATACATCTGTAAGTGTAATGCATTTGTGTAATACATTTCCTTCCATGACCTAATCAATTCACCAAAAATAATATTTGATAGATCACTGAAAAAAAAAAAAAACAGAAACATTCTTACCTCTCTTGATCCCAACCCCTTCATTCTTCCATCTTTCCACCCTGATACTGCAAGATCTCTGTAACCCTTGAAATCTTCAATGTCTTTGAACGCTCACAATAGAAGAGTTGGGTATTCTATATCTCTCGTATGTCTTTGCTACCTACCAGCACCTCCATCCCAACCATAAGTCGCCCTTTATCTAAGGCATAGCAGGAATGATATATTCCAACAATGTGGTTACTTTCATTTGAGTTTGATGAGCTATTTATTATAGTGATTTATGGTAGGTATTATTACAGAATAGTTTTGTAGAAATAAGAATTACATGCCTATCTATTCCCATAATCAAGAAAAGGACTGATGCTTTACATTCATGAAAACAGCGAAATCTTATCATCTGTGTGCCAGACTGAAAGCAAGAGCATACCCTGAATTTGTCTTCCTTGTTCTTTTGCATATTTCAAAACAAGTACCTTACCTTAAGGAAAATATATGCAGCTTGCTCATATTTAGTAGACTGATTAGAGGAAGGAAAGCCAAAGGTACAGATGCTTGAATCATGTGACCCCAAATTTGGGAACTCATTTTGCATTACACAGACTGTACTCTGCTCAGCTACCACAGATGCTATTGTCCATGACTACTTCCTTAATGGGAGCAAAACAGGCTTCACAGACTATTATGCTCTTCTTTTTTAGTATTATACTAGAAAATACACTCTTAAAGATAAGCAGGGGCAAAGTTCAATAGGCACTAATCACCTACTTACTTCCATATCACATATTAACATGGAATTATTAAAAGGATCAGAGTGGAAAATGATCTTATGTAAGTGCTAAAATGTAGGAATGAGTCAGGTTATCAAAGAACAAAAGAAAATCCAAACAGGAAAAGTACTGAATTGCTATCAGTGATTCCTGCACTTGTCTAAATTGTTAGTAACCAGGCAAAATAGCAACAAGCTGGTTGAAATTTATGGCCACGAGTGCACGCTATTCCCAGGCCACCACTTGAGAACCTAGAAGAAGACAAATTTCTCATAAAAGAGAACTTTCCCCCCAACCTCTGGCTTTACATGTCCACTATTCTGAGCATCGGTCTCACTTAGATGGCCCATCACAGGAGGTTTTTCTTGCCTTTCTCTGAAATTGTTGGGAAATCCTATTAGCAACTACTTCCTTTTCTCTTCATCTCTTGGGCAAATCGGATTACAATACTCTGTTAAAGAGTTTATTTCTTTGGTAGAGAAATTGGCTTTTCCTTGAAGGAGCTTGGCCCAAGTTAGCAGAAAAGTAATGAGCGGTTTTATAAGAAATGGCATGAATCATTGGATGATGAAGCAAGATACACGATTCCCATCATTGCTGCAAATTAATTTATACAAGTTACCAGAGTTTTTAAACAATTGTGTCTGGTGCCAATCAACATGTTGAGTGTGAATGCTTCAGAACAGCCTGAAAACAAGTGAGATCAACCATATACACAGTTTTCTATTAAAAGCAATCTGTTGAACAGGACACTCTATCTGATATACATGAATCCAACATGTATTTTTTTTTCTTATTATGGGAAAAAATCACATAACACAAAACTCACAAAACTCCTCCCAACAGTTTCTACAATGTGTGTTTTTAATGTTGCTCAGAGGGCCCAGCAAGATTATGAAATGACTTTTGACTTTACTGAATCAGAGAAACAAATGCATTCACATTATTTAGAACCACATTATTTGCTGAAGCTTAATCTTAAACTCCTTAACAAAGTACTGTAATCAGATTTACCAAGGAATGAGAATAGCAGGAGTAGAAAACAAGTGTAGAAAAAAGGTAGAAAATAAGAAAACATAGGAAAGTGTTTTTCCTACCTAAGTGCCCATTGGCCACCGATTAGACAAAGAAATATGGTCTAGATATATAGTACAACACTCCTCAGCTATAAAATAATGAAATCTCACATTTGAAACAACATGGATGGACCTAGAGGGTTTCCATCTGAAATAAGTCAGATAGATAAAGACAAACACCATATAATTTCACTCACAGGTGGTACATGGAGAAAGCAAATAAATGGATGAACTAAATAAAACTAATTTTTAGACTACAAGACCAATTAATGGTTCCCAGAAGGTAAGGGATGGGTGAGAATGGTTTTCTAAGAAATGGCATGAATCACTGGATGATGACGCAAGACATATGACTCCCATCATTGCAGCAAATTAATTTATACAAGTCACTAGAGTAACTTGGGAGGGTTAAAGCAAACAATAGGAGTCCACTGTATGGTGAAGGATGAAATTAGACTTTGAGTGGTGAACTTAATATAGGATATACAGATTATTGATTTGTATGCTGCACACCTGAGACATAGAATGTTCTAATGCAAAGTAACTTCAGTAAGAGAAAAAATATGCTTTCTCTTACCAAAAAAAAAAAAAAAAAAAGAAAAGATATAAAGAATGGCCTTTTCCCCATAGTATTCCTCATAGAATTCCATAGTATTCCTCAATAGAAATACCTTCAAGCCACCTTCAGTGAACCATCAAGCTTTCTTGAATGCTTCTGTCCTTGTCCAATTAGACATTGGACTCCATTTTGGGGACTATGTTGAACATGCCCTCTACCCTCTTGAGACCCATTCACTGCTCTCCACTTTCTTCTGTGTCCTAGGAGGTAGAACTGAAAAGAATAAGTCAACAGTCTCTCATGTTTCCTAGTTTCTGGAGGAATTCAACAAGTAATGACTCTGGAAAGAGCTCAAGAGTCATGAAGTCCTGGCATTTACTTCCTTGGTTCCCTCTAGTGGGAGGGCTCTCTAGAGTGGGTTGACTCTGTAAACCAAAGGACATAGCTCCCATTGAGAGACCACTTTTCCTACAGAGTAGGAAGTACAGACCACCCTTCCCCAGTAATGGCTCCCTCTATTTGCCCCTTCAAGAGTCACTAATAATGACTCTTACTGTGACCAGCTCTGGAGTGGACATCTTCCCTAGTGCTTTTCCTCATCCCTGATCACAGCTTTTAAAATTATCTTTATTAAATCTTCCCCTGCTTGCATGTGCTAGCTAATTCCTGCTGAGCCCAGCTAATACAATTGCAGAGTGAGGATAGAAGCATTTGATTAGATACATGACCAAGAAGAGAGCAATAGGGGGCCTCCCTGATGGCACAGGGGTTACAGTCTCAGTGCTATCAAGGTATTGCCAACCACTGCAGCATGAGTTCGATTCCTGGCCAGGGAGCTGACCCACATGGTGCAGCAGACCTTTCCTGTCTCACCCGCTGTTCCCCTCAGCAGTGTATTTCAGTCAGCATGTCTGTTCTGCTCCCCACTCTGTCTCTGGTGAATCCTTTCACACACACAGCTCCCCCTGCCCCTGGCCCGCACCTCTGGCCTGTACTCCAGTTCTCGTATTCATAAATAAATCTTTAAAAATAATAATAATAATAATAATAATAAAATAAATCTTAGTTTAAATGCCTTATCATTTATATTTTTCAATATAGTAATAAAGAATCACCAGATAAAAGTAAAACTATGAGTAAATATGGGGGGAAAATAGGATCCTGGGAAAAAGAGCTAAGTTTTAATTAGTTATGAAGTTACAGATTGCCTATGGCTTTCTTACTAAACATGATTTTGCTGAAACTTCTAGCAAAAAGAAAGCCCTAACAAAATGCCTTTTGATAATTCTATATAGAATTAAGTTAGTTCTGTCCCAGAGTACATTTATTGAGAGAGTACATCAAAGTAAGAGAAGTGTAGATTTTCTATAAAAACACATGAATACCATGTTGATTAAGGAAGTTACACAAAGTAAAGATTCCTAAATGCCACCATCAAACAAGCCTACAGGCAGGTCTCCAGTATGTACTGGTGATATGAAAACTAACAATGATCAGGTAATTTGGATCTGCTTAAAATTAGTTTTTTCCTGTATTTTACAGTGTTCTTTTTCTGGAATTTCTAGACTTAGTTCTTCCAATATGTTAGTTTTGCAATTCTTTCATCTGAAGAGCTTCATCTGATCAGAGAAATGTTAATAACTAACCAGTGCATCTGATCAACTCTCTAATGAACAGAAGAGTTTTCTTGCTAACAACTTCCCAGATAGAAGCAAAGGAGTAAGTGGATATTTGCATATCATTGACTTCATGTTTCATTAAGCATGAATTCAGAAAGCATTGTCTCATATGAATATGTAATATTTTTAGATGAAATGAATATGAATATGCAATATTGAGAAGGCTGAAATGCACTCAAGAAGATGGAAATGCCTTACCAATCTAACCAGCTGTACTCTTTCACTGCTCAAAATGTGGTTTTCATTACAAATGAATTGGCCTTCAAGGGAGAATTTTCTCACGACTATGAACTCTGATTACTTAATATTACCAGGAAGCACAAATTAAATAAAATGATATACATAAATGAGGAATGTGGATCCTGGAACCTGCTACTGAATACATTTCACAAAGATAGTGTTTTGTATGGTCTAAAAATGTGCGCCTGTGATGACTGAGGCTGAGAGGTGGTAAATCATCAGACAAGCTTTTGGTCACACTCAGATCTGCTATGACAAGATAAGGAGAACATTTGATTTTTTTTGCAGTAAAGTCTATTCCCATGAAAAGGTGGGGAGTTCTTTCCCGGTAGTTTCTGAGAAATGGAGAGTCCTATTTCTGGGGAAAAGCTAGTGTGAACTTCTTCAACCCAAAGAGTAGAAAATAAATATGTTGTGATACTTCAGTTCAGTGACACTGCTCATCATTCTCAACCTTTACCCTCTATCATATTTTCTTCCAGTTTAAGATCTTATACCATAAAAACCCCTTTAATGATATAAAGTAGTGATGTCAATCATCACTTAGAATTCTGCAGAGGGCCTCATTCCTTTCAAAGCCAAAGGAGAGGCCTTACAATGTCTTTCTACACCCTCCTCCTGCTTTTACTCCAGGATCTAATTCCTCATTCACGTCCTCCACTGTCCTCTCTCACTGATCACCCTGTCCAGCCACATTAGTCCCCGTGTCTTCCCAGTTCAGGTAGTCACAGGCCTTTGCTCTAGCCTTTCCTGAACCAGGATGCTCTTTCCAGATAGCTACCTGGCCATCACCTTGATCTTCTGCTAAAATTTACCCACAAAGACAGCTATCTTGTTCTCTCCAGGTAATATAATAAAATACCACTCATGTTCTAGTCCATTTTATCATCTTTACCTTGTCCCAAATTTATGTTTCCAAAGTATCACCTACTAAAGTTATATGCAATTTGTTTATTATGCTTATTTTTATTATCCTTCTCTTCACCTCCCTTCCCCACTGGGATATAAGTAGCATGAATCAGAAATCTTTGATTTTGTTTTTAATTACATGATTTATTTTTTGATTGAAAAATCACCTTTAGAAAACTAAGATTTTTTTCTATTTAATCAATTCTTTTCCTTAAAAATATTGAAATGTGTTGGTTTATATCATTATGTAAGTCTCAAGTGTATATATAGCATCATAATTCCACATCTGCATATGCTATGTTATGATCCCCACCAAAAGACTAATTGTCACTGATTCTTTTATCATGAGGGGGTGTTACAGCACTTAGAGCAGTGGCTGACCTGCAGTAAGTAACAGATAAATATCTGTCTAATTTCACAGGCTGCACATCAAAACAAGAACATATGAATTAAGGAAGAGATTACCTTATTCAACTTATTCAAAATTCATTTCAAGAATCAAAAACAAGAATAGCTCACATGAACACTACCAAGAAAGAGTATCACCTAAGAATTAACTGCAAGTCTTTAAAGGCACTAGTCACTCTTTCTTTACAATACCTTTTCATTGAGGTAATGTTGCATTACAACATTATATAAGATTTAGATGTGCATCATTATAAATCAACATCTGTACAGACCACATTAGATTTAGCACAAAAAGTCCACCATACAACTGCCTCCTTTTACCCAACTCTGTGTTCAGCAAACTATGGTGTGGGCCAGATGTGGCCAGCCACCATTTTTTTTATAATCAGAGTTTATTGGAACACAGCAGCACCCATTTGATTACACAGTGTGTGAGACTGCTTTTTCTCTGTAATAGGAGAGATGAGAAGTTGTGACAGAAACCATCTGTCAAAAGGAGCCTAAATTTATCTGGCCCCTTAGTTTGCTGACCCTTGATTTAGATCAAAGTTACTGACATTTTGCAAACAAATTCATTTCCAAATTCCAGCAGTTATCCAAATAAATATTTTCACTTCTATGTTAAGGCAGTAGAGGGGATCTAAACGAGAGAGACTGCTTAAAGTGTCATTGCTTTTACACTCTGCTGTCTCTGTCTGACATATCTTAAGTGTTTGAATTCTCCAGTGATTTATGGACTTAAATGGAAATTTTAATATGCCAGAATTCTTAACTGTGTGACCTCTCGAGGTCCCATGGTAACTATTTTATTACTCCAAGTTCTCTATATTCCATAATGCTATTTTTTATTTTATTTACATATTATAATGTACTGGATTATTCAGTACATATGTCCTCAGTCCCCTCTTTCTATTTAAAAAAGAGTTCCCTGATGTTCTCTGAAAAGTATTGTCAGACACTATTATACTATATTTATACTTCAATAATTTTCTTCAAGGAAGATGTAATTTTCCTTAACATTTAATCCTAATGTAAAATTAGTGTACCTTATTTAGCAACATCATTGTTAACCTAATAGCTGCATTATAATTAATGATAGAGAAAGGCAGATTAAGATGACAGATTTAGCATTATGCTTAGCAAAACATATGATATTAGTACTTTTAAGGGACTGCATTTAGGTGCTATTTTAAACCACTCTTAATTGAATTCAAAAATCTTATCTTACCAGAAAGTATAGTCAACCTGAGGCAAAACTGAATAATTCATGTAAGAATATCTTTTCTCAGTTCTCTAAATTTTTAGATGAATTTTTACATGCGTGGTATATGGTGTGTGATCGAATAGATAGGTAGATAGATGATTAGACAGATATATAGTTAGAACAGAGTGTTCTGCCTGTATAATAGCCTATAGGAAGTATGCAATAAATACAATTGTTCATTTGCTGTTAATTCTTTCTCTTCTCACCATTCGACATCAGAAATTATGGAAGAACTTTGGAAAATTTTTTATTAACAGAATGTATGGAAATAGCCAAATCGGGCAATCACGATCTTAAAATTTTCATGTAAGATTTAAATAATCCAACTACATTTTTCAAAGAAACATCCAACTAGACAATTGCCTGCTTCATTTGGAACTCTATGAATTTAGATTAAATATATATATATGTATATATATGTTCTGGGCAATTAAATATGAAAATCAACGCCCCATTTCCCATTCTATTTAACAATCAAGTTTCCATGTTTAGCCAATAATTTCCATTCTTGGCTATTTTTTTTTCTTTAACCGATCATATATTTATCAAGTGCCAACTATGTGCCAAATGTTGTTGAAGAAGCTGGGGCTATATCCAGGAAAACAAGTCCCTAACCTCTTGGAGCTTACCTTATAGGGAGAGAAAATAGTGAAAAATCAGCTAGACAAGCAAAGATAGTGTATACCAATAATTATTAAAAATGATGCAGAGAAAAATAAAACACAGTAAGGGACAAGGTCATACAAAGACAAGGGAAGGGGCGGTGGGATGCTTCTTCCTGGAGTTACTCTGGGAAACTCAGTATCAAGGTGATATCTGAGCGGAAAAGTGTCTTAGGTGAGAAAGCAATGAGGCAAATGTGTAAGGAAAGACCATGCCAAGAAGAGAAAACATCAACAGGGAAGTCCAACATAGGGGCCTGACTGACAAGTTCAAGGAACAAGGAACATCAAGGAGAGCAGTGTGGCGAAAGAGCAAGGAACAGGGAGAGTAGCACTTAAGGAACCAGCGATGATTAAGGAGTTGAACGTGATTTCTTCCATATAAAATGCCTAGGTACCTTGATCAGTTCTGGTCACTGTAACAAAATACAGCAGACTGGATGGTTTAACTAACAAGCATTTCTCACAGTTCTGGAGCCTGGGAGTCCAAATCAGTGCACAAGGCTGATTCTGATGAGAATCTTTGTCCTGCTTTACAGCCGCCATGTTCTTATTTCCTCATAATGAAGAGAGGAGAGAGGTAGCCAGCTCTGTGTCTCTTCTGTTAAGGGAATTAATCTCACTCATGAGGGAGCCAACTTTATGATTTAAGCACTCCACAAAAGACCCCATCTCTTAGCATCAATAATTGTTGTTAGAATTTCAACACATGAGGGCCTCCCTGGTGGTGCAGGGGTTAAAGACAGAGTGCTATCAGGCTATCCCCAGGCACTGCAGCATGAGCTCAATCCCAGGTCAGCCAGGGAACTGACCCACAAGGCACAGCAGACCTCTCCTGTCTCCTCCTGCTGCTCCCCGCAGCAGTATATTCCCATAGATCTGCCTGTTCTGCTCTCTCTGGCAAATCCTCTCACTCCTCACCACCTCTGGCTGACACCCCAGTTCTTGTATGCATAAATAAATAAATCTTTTTTTAAAAAAAGAATTTCAACACATGAATTTGGAGGGACACAAACATTTAGTCCTAAACACTAGGCATTCCTGGGTTTTATTGAACTTGTGGGTGCTCATGGGAAATCTCTCCATGATATTGTGGAAGAATTTAAAATATGACCTACCTGCCAGGCTGGAAAGATGAAGATTCGCACTTCAGTGATGCAGTTGACAGATTCTAACCCATTCACCATTGCCCAGGCTGTTCACTACTAGAATCCTACTACACAACCCTGACTGGTGTCTTAAAGGTTTTAAGAGTGACTATATAATTAAGTTTCCAAAATATTACCCTTGGTTATGAAAGGGAGTGCACTTAAAAAGTATTACAGATTAACATCAAGTAAACCAGGACCATACCAGGAAAACTGACATGACTTGTCCTTCCACACTAAATCCAGGCCCTCAGCATCTTTCCCACCAGCTCTGGGCATTGGATTCTGCGGAGCTAGGACTCAACCGCATGTTTGCTTTATGAGATGCACCTACACTCCTTCCTCCAGGTCTCGCTAATTAAACTACCAATACCAGATGTGGCAAGAGAGCCGGGCACAGACTAGGACACCAAAAGCCTGACAGACGGCGATTCTACCTCAGACTTAGGGAACTTCACGTACCTTCTTCAAAGTGGTGGGATTCCCTCCCCTGTACTTGTGCAATGTCCTCCAGAGGTCAGACTTTTTGAAACAAAAATTAGAAAAAAAAACCATCTAGGGCCTCCCTGGTGGTGCAGCGGTTGAGCGCGGGGCTGCGAAGCTGCCAGCAGCCTCTGCAGTGCTGGTTCGATCCCCAGCCCCTGGCAAGGGTCCCACAAGGCTTGCAGACGTCTTCTGCTGTGCCCGCTGCTCCCCTCAGCAGTGTATTTCATCAGTCGTCCTGTTCTGCTCCCTGCTCTGGCTCTGGTGAATTCTTTCACCCTCCCGCACTTCCGACTGTACCCAGTGCTTGTATAAAAAAAATTAATTAATTTTTAAAAATCTAGGTATTGTTTACTTTTTGTCTCATATCACCTTTACGCTCTATTGTGGGAAGAGGCAAATCACTCTTATTTTCGCCTCATTATTTCAAGACCATTTGAGAGGTAGGCGGAAATTATCAGCACAGAGAGTGAAAGGTCAGCTTCGTGACTGACACAGTTGACTGGAGAATGTGGTTTTAGATGCAAGGCCAAGTGGTCTTATAAATACTTTACCTCTTGAGAATTAGACAAACTTACTCACTGAAACAGCTGGACAACTTCAGGTCTCCTCAGCAGGGGCAGAGCCCACTCAGAAAGGTCACAGCTCGAGAGAGGAGAGGATGTGACACTGTTTCCAAAAGACAGAGCTTAGAAGGGACTCCAATCTCACACACAGAATGACTTTGGCATGGTGAGTTCTGAAATAGAAGAAGTCAAATACATTTCTATCACATGAGTCCCTAAATATGGGGCATATGACAAGAGAAAAGGAACTTTCCAATAGGAACTCACCCTCTGATTTGTCTACAGCAGCAAGAACCAAGTAAAATTGGTGTCTCAGTGAACAATTCTGTTCACACCATAGGTTTTATGTGTAGGAGGATTTTACAAAAGAATCTAATTCTCTTTTCTAATTGTAGTTCTTAGATTTTTAATAAATATAGACCATGTATATGTGCATAGCAGATGTCATGATTTTCATTTTATTTCCTCACACAGAAACCTTCAAATGACTCCCTTTTATAAGTTAAAGTGGAATATCTTATCCCAGAGTCAATGGACTTTACAATCCTGTCCTAACAAATCTTTCCACAGAATGTTCTGCACTTACCTAATGGAATCACATCCGATTCCAATCAAGGGAGCCTAGTAAAATTAGTGATGATATAGTCATTTCATTTCTGATTGTTTGGCTTTATGTAAAAATATGAAATATGTATTCATAGTAATAAATAGAAGATCTGAAACACACAAAAATGATACTGTACTTATCACTTGGTAAGTGGGGTGATAAATGTTTTTCTTTTCTTTTATTCAGTGATTATGATCTTTTGCTTTGGAAAAAATTAAAATTGGCCATGATTTTAAATTTAAAATATGAGTGTTAACATATGTTGTTGTCAGGAGAATTTCAAAACAATCTACACACTCAGTACATTAATTATGGTTGTGAACTCAATTAGAACTGGTGGTAGGGATGTGTGGTGGGGCTCTAGGTCAAAAGAAAAAAGCTTGGAAAATATTCTCTACCTGCAACTACTGGGGAAAAAAATCCATCCTTCTCTAGAAGCTAATGGACTCTTTATACTGTAATCTGTAACAGCACAATTTTATTTGCCTTCTCCAAATGATACGCATTCTAATTTGTCATGAGAAAATCCTCTGTGTTTTAGAGGTCACAGCATTAATGATAGAGTCCTGGTTCACAGGCAGTTCTTCTTCCCTTTTACAAACAATGATAAACTCTCATATTTTGCTTATTATAAATAAGTTTGACAATAACAATGAAAAAATAAATATTTTAACGACGCGAATGAAGACATGAAAATGAAGCGACCAGATACGTATTTATGGAAGGAGTCTGTAGACTTTATAACAACGTAGTTATGATTTTCACAGTACCTTTTGTCCTGGCTTTTGGGGAATATTTTAAACAATAATTAATTATGCTTTGGGAGTGGATTTAATGAAGGGCTCATTGTTCTACCTTTCTTTTGTGACCGGACCATTCCTTAATCCATGTCCTATGATCTGTACATATATTTATGGGGCACTTGCTGTACATGCCCCATGCTGTGCTGAGACTTAACCATGAACGGTCTCTGCTCTTAGAAATTGAGGATTCCTTTTTGTGTTCATGTGCTTTGCATTTCAAGCTGACATCCTTGCTTCTTAGCACATTTAATGTGAATTGCCTTGGAAAGAAAAAGAATAGTAGAGAATTTCCCCTGATTTGCATAGTACTGTCACTGGAAGATCTCAGATCAGGCCTTTATAAATCTGAGATGCCTGAGCACCACCCTAAAAAGGGATTTGGGGACCCTTCACCCAGCTAACACCTCTATGCCTCAAATTTCCCTCCCATGCTCTGCTCAATTTGAGTCCCTAAAGGAAACCCCATCCCTACCTCATGCTTTAATGCCTTTGATCCATTCCACTTTCTTTCCCAGCCTAAGATTTCTTCTTTGCTGACCTCTTGGAGTCTCATCTTGCAACTGCCCCATTTTCAAGAGGATTCCTTCAACCTATGTTAGGTCTCCTCTTGTTATTATTATTTTTTAATCAATCACCTTTGTCCCTTTCTGCTTCTATCCTAGCAATAATCACAGCCTGTAAACATCTTGTCTATTTCCTATTTACAACACACCCATTTGACTCTAAGCTATATGACTGCTGTGATCATGTTTACCTTTACTATTGAAGTCTTAACTAATTTTTGAATGAAAAATGAACCAACTAACTGGCTAACTGCCATCGCCTTCCTTTGGCAGAGGGCTTTCCAGAACACCTCTCTGGATTGTTGGCAAAACTTTGGTTGCTCTCTCCTAGGGAACATGCCAGCTGACCTCTGTGTGATGAGCAGCTATCTCCATTTAAAGAATGTCTTAAGAGCTGCCCTCCTAAGCAGTGAACAGTGAATGGGGCAATTCCATTTAGAAGACTTAGATATGTGACTAATATACAACATTCAGCTTTAAAGCAAACTTAGAGAGGTTAATTATGTTTTCCAAGGTCATATTTGAATTTGAATTTGTCTGACATTAAATTTGTGTCTGTGTCCATACCAAGCAAGCCCTGGCTGATAAAATGAGACTGAATGTCTTATCTGCTGACTTCAATCCCATACGACACTGTGTTCTGCACCTCTGTGAGAGAAAAAAAATGGGAGGAGAATGGTTGCTGGGCAACCAAGGCACCAGGATGTCCTGGTTGCAGCATAATCAGTAGGAATCTGGCAAACCTCCCAGAATTAAGGAAACAGGAATAATCATTTATCTGTGCTCTAATATCCTATCAGAGTTGCCTTGAATTCCAGTCTTGTCTGCTAAAATTGTAAACATCATTTCCAACTCACATCATCCAAAGTGTAATTATCTTCTCCAGCATAATTTGAAACTCTATTGGCTAATGATTTAATTCAATTGATGAATTCATCTAAATTATAGTATCAGCCCTAGGCATTTCTATATGAACCATGATTTTTAAAAAGGACGTTTTCTTGATATTAAATTATGTCTCACCTGCATGAAGTCACATATCTAGATAATTAAATTTTCTAAATATAGCCAGTAATTCTGATTAGTTTTAGGAGTGGACTTAAGATTAGCCAGTCTTAGTGTCGTCAGTACTAGTCAGCCATCAGAACATGCAAAGAGGGTTCCAGAATGTTTTCATAACATTAAGGCACTCACAGAAAATATAAAAGGCTTGAAATTGAAGTGTTAGGAAAGTCGAAGGCTGGCGAAGCTCTCTGGGGAGAGCTGTGCTATGTAACCCCCGCCTCCACAACACACAAACCCAGTAAAGAATCAATGAGGAGTCTGAAAGGTATCTGCTAGTGAGAAGGTTCAACTGATCCCCAAGGAACTTGATATAGGTTCCCTGCATTTGAAAGACAGAGTGAACTGAGGGCTTATACCCCAGGAATCTCAATGGTCACAAGCTGCCTGTAATGCCTTCTTACAGCAGAGTTGGGGTTATGTTTTGCTGGAAACCAGCGCTGGCACTGATAACAACTTTACCATTGTGTTTTCAGTGCAACTAGGAGCCCTGCTGAGCAGGATGGGAGGAGTTGTCTGACGCTGGGTGTCCAAGGATCACCTGGAGAGTCAGAACGACCTCTTGAAAAGATACCCAAGATGCTAAAATCTATCCATCTGGGAGCTGTGTAAGAAGTTGTAAGTGACCAGCTCTTAGTCGTGGGAGGTAGGGACATCTCGAAGAGTTCCAAGAGAGAAAATGCCAGTCCCAGGATGAGTCAAGAGACAAAGCAACAGTAGCCCCTTCCCACTGCAGGCTTCCTGCCGGGGCCAGGCTGTGAGAGGAAACCATCGACTAAATCCACTCAGCTGGCCATCGCTGCACCAGCTAGCGGTTTTCATGGCTTAAATGGAGCCTGTTCTGGAGAATAAAGTGACTGAAGTTCTTTTCATGAAGACAGTGTCCAGAGAAAGTATGAAGCTGGTCTCCAGCATGAGAGAGAAGAACCAGACCCAGATGACATTCTCAAACAACAAGGGGGAAATAGCAAGAAGGTTTCCTTTGTTCCTTGTGATTGCTGCTTCTTATTGTCACTGGTTTCCTATATTTTCCTGAGGGAAGAGCTCCACAGTTCGCTTTATCAGCATTGTGAACATCATTTCAAACACTTGAAAGATTATTTGTATTCAATATCATTTGTGTTTACATTGTACTGAGTTTCCTAGCCCGCAGAAAATGAAAAATGGATGAGGGTGTGATAAAGCCACACAAGAATGACCAAAGTTACACACAGCAAACACCCTTCAGACTTTGGAAGAGTCGTTTCACCCAGACATAGCCAAGTCTCGTTAATGTGAGCGAGCCAAGCGCAACTAACATGGTGTTTTCCTTGTGCCAGGCGCTCTGGCAAACATGGACTCCATGTGTGTGTTCCAAGGAAGGAATTGCTCCCTGGGGTGCTGAGGAGGGAGCCCCAATGTGGCAAGTGGAGAAACTTACAGGGCTACGGTTGAGGTGACCTGGCCTTCAGACCCAAGGGAGTTGCTTAACATTGTTATTTTCTACATTTGTCCTGACTAAGAAGGCTGGGGAGTCCCATCGTCAATTCTTTGAGTCAGATATAAAATCTCATTTTATAAAGTAGGAAATGGATGCTCATTAAATTTGCACCAAAGAACTAGTATTCAATCTAATTTAAACTCTTCACTACAAAGCATTTTCTGTCAAATTAACAGCAAATTAGGAGGCTAGATCTTTTTGCTCTGACTTACAAAGCATAAATTTGCAAATAAAATTTCAAGAGCACAAGATAACTCTTCAATAGAGCTTCTGAGCAATTTAACATTATTCGTCATATAGATGATATGCTGCTGAATTATAAAGAACTAATACTATATGTGAAGCATTGTTCCAAGCATTGGATATGTGTTGATTTCATCATCATATAAAAATCACTAAGCTATATCACTTCATCCACATTTTCAGAGGAGAAAACTGATGCAAGGAGATTATATCTAATAGAATGCTTTACAGCAAATAAGGAGACAGCCAGGACTCAGACTCAGCTGCCCTGGCTCTGGAACCAGTGTACTTTATAATAACTGGACATTCTTTTTTCTTTATTTACTGGATAAATATTGAATTAATATACATATAAAAAAGAAAGGAAGAATATTAAGGAACAGCAGCTTATGCATTGTTATAAGCATATTTGGTCACAAATTAGAATGTGTTCTATTAATTTATGTAAGAAAAAGCTCTCTGAAGTGGGATGGAGAAAGGCAAACACCAAATGACAGGTGAAGCAGGATTTACACACTAATGAAATAGCATTTTGTGTGCAGGGCAATAGTGTCATACTCAGGTGTAAAGATAAATGACTTTGCCTGGGGTAAAGGAAATTAGCCTTTCTTTTCCTGATACTATTGGGATGATGTTAAACCCTGATAATTACAATATTTTAACACATGTGAAGTGAATGAGATAACTAACACGGGTGAAAATAAGCCAATGATCCTTTCTTGATAGATTTGAGAATGAGCTTCTTGGTTCTCAAAGGAGGCACAAGACATTGACTTTATAAAAAAAATCAAAAAGTGTCAAATACAAAGATACTGCAAAAGAGTATATTCACCAAAGTCTGGGGATTTATATTCCATCCCCTTGCCTTGGTCAAGCAGTTTTGTTACTGTCCCAGAGAATACAGTTTGCCATTCATCACTCAATCAACATTTATTTATTTGCTTGTGTTTATGTATATTTGTAAGTATGTACTGTGTACTTTAAATAAGCATTTAGAATAGCCCATCATTTATCAGCATGCCAAACAAAACCTTCAGGGATTCAGAAAGTTTTGTTGCAGAATTCCCTTTTTGACAAATGGGACCTGAAGAGGATAAAACAGCTCACATTCGGCACTCAAGCAATTATGTAACAATACCCGTGTGACATGCAGAGAAGCAGAGAGGAGGTTGCTCCAGAGAGTTAAAAGAAAAGAAAGTGACAATAAAATCAAAGCCTCTCTCCATCTCCTGAGTCACAATGGGTCACACGGCAGAAATGACAGGATTTTGACAGATGAAAGAACTGGCAGTAATTTTCTCTTGACAGCAATATGAAATTCTTCTTTAGGATAGGCTGGCGAAGATTGCGAGGAAGAATAAGTCACAAATTTGGAAATCCCAAGGTCAAAAGCCAGCAGATCTCAATTAAAGAAATCATAAATGCCACTTCAACATTGGTTGGTGGGAATGAGCTGAACTGACAGCGCCCACAATGGGGTATCCTGCCAAGTTCAGGGCTAGGGGAACGCAGCTCCTGGTAATACCGGCTTCCTGTGGAGACTTGCCTTCCTAATACTCCCGGCCCCAGTGTGGCAACACTTTCATTTATTTCTCATGTCATTTCTTTATGTTCAGTTTGCTTGAAAGAATATACTTTGCACCAACAAAACTATATAAGATTTTCAATGTAAAACCTTTTGTTTCCCCTCAGACTACTTTCCCATGAAACTGAAGTATTTGTCTCCTCTCATATCCTATATAAATCTGCCAGAAATCCTGGATGAGTCTTCCTACAGAAAACATCCCAAATCCAACCACTCTGATCACCCCCATGTTGAATGAGTTAAATGCCCCTTGGGGCCACCAGCATCTCTCACCTGGATAAGCGCCTCTTAACCAGCCTCTGACTTACCTTTGGTCTTCCTGATGCCTTCTCAACAGGCAGGCAAGATGGTCCTGTGATCATTTCCACACATAACATGCATTAAAAGAAAAAAAAAAGCAATTTATATCACACCACTACTGTAATCAAACATTGCATTTCCTTCTAGAAAAACACTGATGTACTTTCAGTGACATTTAACCTGACTCTTCACCATAGTCCCTCCCCTTGCCCACTCTGCTCCATAGGCACAACTGCACCCCCTGCCTTGGACTTCACACAGGCTGTTCCCTCTTTCTCCTGCAGGAAAAAGGACAGTGCTAAGCATTCCACGGTGCTCTTGAGCTGAAAGTGACATCAGTTTGCAGGATGGCTCCCCAACAGGAGCATTAGTCACTCTTTTTTTTAATCCCAAAGGAAACCAAAGGTTAGTGTAGGTTCCCCATATAAGAGACAAGAAAATGGGCTCACAAAATATCAGGGGTCTTGCCCAAGCTCACTTAGTTAATTTAAGATGCTTGTGAGGTGACATCTTTCCTGATGACACCAGTGTCCAGGTGACACTGTCTTCTGTGCTCAGGGAACCCTAAGGAAGCTTCTCCAGTCTATAACTGCTGATGCCTGCCTTTCCCACTGGGAAAAGTTCATATCTTTGAGTCCTATTTGTTTCAACCTTGTCTAAAAGCAGTTCAGATTCACAGATTTAAACACACCTAAAACCACCTTGTAGGTAGTGGGCTGAGACCCTCTGTCCTTTTGATGCTGTATGATTGTTTTCTTTGAATTTAGTAAATTCATGCTGGAAAGAAAAATTTTGAGCCCTAAGATTATGGCAAATCTAGTCAGATGATCATGACAAATCAGAGTTCGTTTGTTTGTTTATAAGAACGTCATTCTTTTTTTCAGACACTTAATACAATTTGAAATCTAGCCTTATAAATTACCAACAGAATCTAACCACAGACTTTTTTTTAGTGTTTGTGGAATTATTTCTCAAAATATATAAAACTTCTAAGAAAATTACATAAATATGCACCAAAACACTTTATCTTTACAACCATAAAAATTGAGTAAAGTAAGCATGTAAAATGTATGCATTTTTCCCCATTGGTTTTAACGGAAAAAATGATCCTTAAGAAAACATTGGATAGTAAACAAAACACATGATCAATGTTCATAGAATCTGGAACGATGTTAAGGTGACTATCATTGGATGAAACTGCTGTTACAAGCAAACAGCTGCTAAGTTTCCACAAACCAAACACACTGATGTCCAGATAACAAAACAGAACTGAGCTGAGCCTCTCTGGTGTTCTACCCACTTCCAGTCACTTCAGTGCTGGCCCTCCCTCTACTGCAAAGGTCATCATAACTCATGGTGAAATCCTTGATGCTTCACTTCTATTTTCACATCAGCTTTTTTAGGTCTACAGCCAAATAAAAGTTGCACATATTGAAAACTGTACAATCTGATTTTTCAGGTGTATATGGTGATGATTTCATACATGTATACATTGTGAAATGATTACCATAATTAAATTAATAAACACATCCACCATCTCACACAGTCATCTTGTGTGTGTGTGTGTGTGTGTGTGTGTGTGTGTGGTGAGAAGACTTAAGATCTATTCTCTTAGCACACCTCAAGCATGCTACATGGTCACATCTACTATAGTCTCCATGTATGCATAGACAGAAATTGCTCATCTTA
Source organism: Talpa europaea (assembly GCF_964194135.1). Classification (NCBI taxonomy): domain Eukaryota; kingdom Metazoa; phylum Chordata; class Mammalia; order Eulipotyphla; family Talpidae; genus Talpa; species Talpa europaea. The sequence continues at coordinate 102,943,857 of NC_140077.1, forward strand.
TAAGTGAAAATTTGTGCCCATGACCAGCTTCCCTCTAGGTCCCCCAGTCTCTGGTAATCAACGTGAGTTTGACTTTTCAAAATTCCAATTTATATATAAGTGAGATCATGCAATATTGGACTTTCAGTGTCTGGCTTATTTCACTTAGCATAATGCTTTCCAGCTTCATGCTTGTTGTCATAAGTCTTCATTTCTTTTTGGTGTTTCTAACTATTTGGAGATGCATGGAGGGAAGTTATCAAACTGGCACATCTTGAGTTGTTGCTAGTAAGACAAAGACATACTTCTGACACCATTGTTTTCTCATCCTAACAATGAAGATTCAGGTTATCCAGTGTATGTCCTCATGTTCAGCTGAATTTTCTAGAGTGTGTATGCCTTTAAGTAAAGGGGTAGTGAGAACCTTAAAACTTCCTTTTTATTCTCTTAAATAATCCCCAAAAGAATTGTGTTAGATGTGTAATCATGGTGTTCATTTAAAGAAAGCTTTAGAAGAATATCTTATCAGCAAAGAATATAAAACTAAATATTTAATGATATCATTTTTTGAAATTAAATGTTTCATCAATAATAATGTTGTCATTTTCTTTTCATAACTGAGCTTTTACATAACTTCTTTGGTGTGATTAGTATTGAATAATTTAGAAAATGTCCTCAGGAGGTTACTATTTTGTTCAAGAAGGGATGCAGTAGTGCATGTGGTTGTGGTTAGAGTTCTCTAGAGAGAACATTGTGCTGGGAAAGTAATTGTGCTGAGGCCCAATCTGCTTAGTGTCATGAAGAGGAATCTGGTAAGTAGCGACATGTGTTTGACCTATCACAAGGAGAATGCAAACACTCCAACCACATAAGTTATAGTGGATTCTTTTGCTACCAGAACCTCAGTTGCTTTGTCCTAGGTCTGTTTTATTTATCTAGGTATAAAATAAAATTACATTAATGATAGAACTTTATAAATCACAAAAACAGAAAGAATAAAAAAAAATCATTCACAATCCCTCCACTCCAAATAATGTTTAAAATGTTGCTCCGTGTGTTTTGTCTTTTTCACTTGTATATACATGTACATGGTACATGCGCAATTACATGCATTTATTAACAATATGTATTGCTCTATAATCTAATTATGCCATTTATTAATGCATTTTAAACACACTGTCACATCATGAATGATTTATTTACAAAATGCATTTTTATTTCCAATATATGTTTATAAGAATTTTAACAAGAATTTCATCTCTTTTATATGTATAAGCATGTACATATATATGATCATTTGTGTAGATATATAATTTACTTATATCACTTGCTTATTCTTCCATTAATATATTACTCTTTCTTTAATATATTACTTTCTAAGAAATTAATATATCAAGGATTCAATTGTCAGCCATTCAAGACTCAAGTAAATCCCTGTTTAAAATTTGTCTCTCAAGTTTAATCATTTCTAAAATCTGTGTTTAGAGATACTTTCTTTACAGATTCTTTCCTACATATATTCCTCAGTAAGATATTGTCCATGACACAATCATTTAAATTTCACCCATATTCTCCTTTACTCCATACACAATTTAAATTTTTTACTCTTTAGCCCTTATCTAGAATCACACAACTTTGGAAAAGCAACAAAAATATTATTTTATTTCAATATTATTATCAAGTTGTAATCTTAATTGTTGGATAATGTATTCTTTCCCCATTTATTTAGAATGAATTATTTATCATATACTAAATTCTTCTTTTCACACGCTAAATTCTTGCAGGTATTTTGCAGGTATCACACCTAATTCTTTCTATCAGTGTTCAAATTTCTTTTTTTGTAAGAATACACAATGAGTTTGCTCCTGGGCCACTCCAGTATAAACTCATCTTAACTAATTATAACTGCAACAACTCTATTTCAAGAGAAGGTCTTATTTTGAGATATGGGATGAGGGGGTTAGAGCTTCAATATATGAATTGTGGGGGGATCCAATTCAACCACAAACAATGATCTACTGACCTACCTGCTCTCCAAAGACAAATCACTAAAAGCTGTGGTTCCAGTGGTCTCAGATTCCACTTAGCAGCTTTTCCCAGTTTCTGAAGAATTTTCACACAATGTTGTAAACCAACTTTAAAAAAAGCAAATCTACTTTAAACAACTCCCCAGGGACATTAAAGTCTTCTATTCTGTAAGCCCAGGAAACCTCAAACAACTCCAACTAATAAGGCGATAGTGGTGTTAAGCAAAAGTTGGTGGATGCACTTTCTGGGCCATTCTAAAAGATGCTGTTTCCCCCAAACTATCTTTGTTTCTCTTTTCTTGAAAATGCCAAAATCTTAATGTAAACATTCAAGGTATGCAATGCTTTGAATTTTCAAGATTTATAACTTAAAAACAGAACTGTCCAGTTAAATGGGAAGCCACTGCTTTCTCATTGCCCTAACCATATTGACTTTATCTTTTTCTTTACAAAAAATACT